>NC_087066.1:31262273-31787976 GCF_963678635.1 Symsagittifera roscoffensis
GGGCCAAAAAAAAACGCGGTGTTTCGGTCAAGTTTTCCAAAAAAAGGCGCCTTAAAACGCGAATTTTGGCCTGTTTTTTCAAAAACTTGCCTGCGGCGCAGAAAATTTGGTCAAAATTGGGTCTTGATATTGATTTTGGAGAGCTCAGAAAATCAATTTGGTCGATATAAAAAAGGGTGACAACAAAATTTTTGAAATTTTTCGAAAATCCGCCAGCCACCCTCGAGAAACAAGATCCGCCCCTGCAAGCACGTATTATAAAAAAGAAAGCTTCGTTTAGTTCAAACACTTTCGGAAATTGTAAAAATTGTAAAAAAAAAAGAAATCATAGCGCAACTTTTTTCTTCAGAAATTTTGGCAATTTTTATAACCAAAAAATTTGTTCAGAGTTCTAGCATTTTGAAGGAACTCAAATATTCAAATCATTCATCAAAGCAACCATCAAAATTCAGACATATTTATTACTTCCTTTAAGTTTATGCCCTTTTTTGAGGGTTTTAAAAATTTTACAATCTCTGGACTAAATATGCGTGCAAGGTGCTTTTTTTACAAACCATGTATGGCCATCATATATATAAAGTTTAAAAATATATCAATGACACCAACTTCCTGAGTTTAATTTCCAAACATTTAAACTCAAAAAATCAAATTATATTTTTTTCTGTGAGATCATTTTTTGTAAGTTTCTTTAATTTAAAATACCAATTTCGTCAGTCTCAAAATATTTTTTTTGTGCGTTTTGAAAAATTTTATTATGATTATACAGAAAAAAATCAGGAAAGTTAAACCGCGCTTAATTGTTCCAAATTCAAAAGAGGTAAGCTAATTAGTCATAATAATTTCTTAAATCAACTCAAAACTTATTTTCTAGTGTTTTTTTATTTGTAAACCATTCATTTTAGTAAAACTTACTCGCCAAAAATTATTCCAAACCATATAAGTTGAAGTGGCATCTTTCAGGGGTTTTATTTGATAAACCAGCAGTCGTTTCTCTCCTTAAGCCTGTTTTTTGTCATGCTACTCTATCGGCGTCCATTTCTAAGAATTAACTGATATCTTTGTCGGTCAGGTGAAATATTCCAAACGATAAAAATGTCTCCACTCGAATTGAAATTTCAGCAAATTTTCATATCTGCAGAAACCTATCAAAAATATTAATAGAGGTTAACGTTTATTTTTGCCCACGCCCATATCAAGTGACAAAAAAGTTTTACAAAACAAGGTGAAATATACTCATTGTGAGATCCAAGTTGGCAAAGAAACTTTAAAGCTCTAGCTTACATCTCTCTATCTTTCTCCTCCTTCTCTCTCTCTCTCTCTCTCTCTCTCTCTCTCTTTCTCCTCCTTCTATTTCTCTCTCTCTCTCTCTCTCTCTCTTCTCTCTCTGAAAAGTCTCGGAAAAAGAATAAAGTTTTTATTCAACTACTTTGGCGAAGGTTTTTGGTTGGATTTGGGGTTGACATCAGAGAAGACAAACGATTATAAAAACTTTGTTTTTTTTTACTCTGCATGAGTTGATTAAATCATCTAATAATTTGTGATGCTGATAATACAATTTTTGTCATGATTAATTTTGTGTGAACTTTATTTTATACAAACAAAAAAGTTGAAATTCAACTTAGTTTTCACAAACGTACTTGAGAATGAGCAAATAGCCCCAGATGATTTTTATGTAAGAAAATACATTTTTGAGCTCTTTTCAAACTAAAAAATTTCAATTAAAAAAGAACTTGCGATCCATCTTTCTCGTAAATGCTTTTTCTCATGTGAGAATTTCGCTCAAGGGAGATGGGCAACTTTCAGTACAAATTCACAAGACGCTCGTATCAAGGCGAAGCCCTGAACGTTCCGTTCCGACTGCCTTTTAAGGTCCATCGAGCAGTAGTCACAAGAAAAAGATCAATGAAATAAACTACAATTAGTTTTTAAATTTTGAGATTTTTGTAAACGCCGCATAAAGTTCAAAGTGATAAATTTTGCTCCTAGTACCGAATCAGTTTTGGCAATAGGATTCCAACCAATTTGGAATGATTTCTAAAATTCGTGTTAAAAGGGCAAAATTTATTGCGCGTAAATTGTCCCACATTAGCCAAAATGGCAATCTTTAAACCCCATGAAAATTAATCGCAGGTGAAATATCGTTTTTATTTTTAGGCTCAAGACAACAATGCCTTTTGAATGATGTAAAAAAATTTCCAGAAATTGCTAGTTTGGAAGTCGAATTTTGTAAGAAGAAGAAAAGCGCTCCGAGGCCAATATTCCGTTTATTGAGTCTATCAAGTATTGTCAAAGTGGTAAAAGTTTAAGTGTTTAATGTAACATGCATTGGCAAAATAACTTTGAAATTGGCCAGATTGTTGAGGAGCGAGTAATATATTAGAGTTTTGAAATCTACATATTGTCAAAAAATTTTATTTTGCTTTGGCAAAAACCATATAATACCATGATTTAGAAGCTCAAAAGTTTATTTAAATTGTTGGAATAAACCTACAGCAGTCTGGGTCAACACTTTTGTTTACTCAGTTTTATATTTCCTATCAAATTTTATTCTGCTAATTGTTTTTTTGCAATATGGTCCCAGTTAACTTCAAAATCAATCTAACAGTTTCTCTATGTGCACGTCGAGCATCCCGAAGGCACTGAATAGGTTTGCCCTAAATGGCTTGCTAGGCTTCTACAATGACTACTTGATACTTCAAAAGTTTCAACCCAAACTTTTTCTCTTCTTCCAAATGCAATCGGAAAAAAAATCCATGACTTTTTATCTGGATTTTCCAGTAATTAAACCGCCTGAGTGAGTTTGAAATGGAAAAGACTCAAAAATTATTTCAGTTTAAGCTCCTGTCCTTCTAAAAATTGTCATCGCTTTATTAAACTGCAAATGTAAAATATTAGGTTGGCGCTACAGTTTTTTTCCAATGACTGACTACTTTATAACTATCTATGAATTATTTTATGGTAATTTGCAGGTTTTTCGTTTTAACCATTTTGAACTATTGCAAGTAGTTTGAGAAAAGATCATCAACATAAACGCAAATAAAAACAGATTGTTTGGATATTATGAGCAGATTAGGAATCACTTGCAAAGTCATTGAACAATGTTATGAGCTAAGAGTTACTCAATTTTCGAAATGGTATACAACAGGTTTTTTTTTCAAAAATAAATTACAATCTTTCTGTGATAAATCATAAAAAAATGTTTTTGAACTTATACTCGCAACTTCGAACGCTTGGTCTGTTGATCCTTTTGATAAATTTTATTTAATTCTGTGAAATTTTGGAAAAGTTTTGATGTTCCGATTGGTTTACTCGGCTTTAGAAGTTTAAAACAGTGCAAAAAAAATTTTAAAAAAATTTAAAAAAAAACTTAAAAAGCAAAACTCAATTAATGTCTTGATTGACTTCGAAAACAATTTTTTCTAATTGTAGCCTCACAGTCTATGAACAAAAAATCATGGCATCCTAGCCAGGGAAAAATATTTCTGTCAATCTCTGATTTGTGAAAAATTTTATCAATTTCGGAACGTGAAATGTCAAAAAATAACCACTGCAGTTAAGCAAAAAGCAAATGAAAAACAAATTAGCGGTTAAGAAAACCGTAATGAACAATCGATGCTTTCCAATTCTAAACTGATCAATAGAATGGGGTTGCCAGGATTCAAGGGCGTTGACATAACGCCATAAAAACCTAACGTGGTAATTATATTTTAAAACATCTCATTATCAAATTATTAATTTTCAAATTAAAAGAACATCTATGATAAGTCCGTGATTTTCTTCTTCACCCTTTTTGCCTGTCATAAATTTTGCTCTACAAAAATTTGTAGCATGAGAGGAACTGAAGATTTGTAAGACTCAACCTTGCACCATAAAAGTAAGATTGAATTAGCTTGCTGTAACTAAATTTTGCTGAGAGGTTATCATATGGAAAAACCAAAAACAATTGGCAAAAGCTAGAAATCAGGTAGCTATAAAACGAAATAAAAGTAACTCAAAGCACGACAAAAAAGCACGTCAAAAAAGCACCGAAGAACGTCAATTACTTTAAACCACAAAAAAGCGTCCAAAAGCGAATGATAGCTTCCGATTTTGGAATTGATAAAAAAAAACCAATTAGTTCTGCGTGCGAACATGGAGGCGGGAGATACAGGAGGTGTATCAGTGGCGTCTAAAATGATTCCAGCGGCTAATTAATTTCTTTTGAAACTGAAGACGACAAGAAAGGCTGTATTTGTGTTTTTAACGGTCAATAACGGCAGGCGACATAGAAAAAAACTTTATAAAATGCATTTAATAATACATTTCAGCGATGCTAGAAAGTAATTTTCTAGTGATTATCAAATCTGCGTCTGTTAGAAACTGTTTAAAAAAATTGGAGTGAAAACCGGAATTAAATCTCATTCACACAAAAATAATTACTTTTCAATGCCATTTTTGACCAAAATGTCTTTTGATTAACCTCTCTAAAATTGATTGACTTGTCTTTTTCGGAGCTGACGCGTCACTTCAATTAATAACACAGAAATAAAAATTACGCAAACCTCTTGCAAATTATATTTTTGATAACCCGGTTGACCTGAAATTTTTTTAGATGGTTATTGTAGATGATTGTAGATGAATGTTGTTTCACAATTTGATCACTTTACCATGAGAGGTTAAGGATGATAGAGTTTGTGGGACAAATATCAGGACTTCACGAAAATAAGGTTAAACGCTAACTTAGTGAAATCAGCAAAAAAAAAACATTCACGGTTTAAAGTCTATCAGAATTAATTCCTTGTTTGGTTAATATTGAAAAACTCAGTTTCAATCACAACCGTTTGTGATACTTTAAGCCTTTTTTAAAGGATTTTTCAAGTTGCATCTGCAGCTAATTTCACTGAAATTTCAAGGTCAACCTTGCCGGGTGGAGGCCGTGACATATTTTTAAACTTCTGAAGTCACGCCAATGTTGATTCGGCGACCAAAAATTCCTGTCTCGGCAGGTTTTCTTATTAAGGAAAAAGTTTAAAATATCAAAACGTGGTCGCAATACTCTGAAAATTAGTTCGCGACAAGCCTTTGACGGATTTAAACACAAGCCTATTGCTTCCAAACCTAGGATTGTGGCCAGTCGTGGTTAACTGTTTTTGGATTGCAACAGTGGCGGTTTTAACTTTTGTTCGATCACGATGGTCGCGGATAATTTCTCTTTGTTCGCTCCGGTCCCGGATAACTCTTCAGTCTGCTGAGTCCAAAAAGACAAAACTTTGATCGCGGCGTTTTGAAGTAGCCCTATTTTGGTCGAGGCTGTCTATAACATAAAAATCGGTCGCGATAATCTAATCCTAAAACTACAGTGCTGATTTAAATTAACCGGACAAAACGCGTTAAACTTGAAATTTAAAACGCATTTTTCTCAAATTGGGTTGAGTTTAGGTGAAAACTTATGAGGACAAAACTTGCTTAGAATTTTAGCAGAATTAATATGGTGCAATTTGTTTTGCGAAATTCCGGTCCGAAATTTTACCCCAAAAATGGGTCATTTTGGCTTTTCTTAGTTTATCAAAAATTACGCCAAAAATACCCAGTCGA
Organism: Symsagittifera roscoffensis; assembly: GCF_963678635.1. NCBI lineage: Eukaryota > Metazoa > Xenacoelomorpha > Acoela > Convolutidae > Symsagittifera > Symsagittifera roscoffensis. Next base: position 31,267,848 of record NC_087066.1, read on the forward strand.
TCACAGACATAATTATATCAAAGTGAGCCCCTTACGTAGTTCAACAAACTTTAAGAAGGGTATTTTCTTCAAAAAAAGTTGCATATTGTTTAAAAATTGTTTTTAAATAAAAAGTTGGTATTTTATACAGTAAAAATGACCTTTTTTGTCTATCAAACAAAAATAAATTAACTTATACAATATTTTGGAGATTATACCCTTATTAAAGTTTGTTGGGCTACGTAAGCGGCTCACTTTGATGTAAGTATGTCTGTGATCGACTGGGTATTTTTGGCGTAATTTTTGATTAACTAAGAAAAGTCAAAATGACCCATTTTTGGGGTAAAGTTTCGGACCCGAATTTCGCAAAACAAATTACACCATTTTAATTCTGTTAAAATTCTAAGCAAGTTTTGTCTTCATAAATTTTCACCTAAACTCAACCCAATTTGAGAAAAAAGCGTTTAAAATTTCAATTTTAACGCATTTTGTCCGGTTAATTTAAATCAGCACTGTACAACCTCGAACCGCAAAAATATCATTTCAGCCAAAGAAGTTCTTGCAAAAATATCAATTCAGCCAAAACTTTGCTACAGAAAAATCAACTTGAAACCAGCCACCCTGATTGAACGTACTCACCAATTTCCAGTCCAAATATTCTATCATAGTTATGCTTTCCAGCTGCAAGTACCTAATTTTTGAAATAATATATTTTGTCCCGCCAAGGCTTTGTCAGAAACGCAGGCAAAATTATGCAAGGTCATCTCATGAAAAAAAAAGAAAGTTGAATTAAACGAAATTAAAGCTCTGCTAAAAGATTAAAAAATTTTAAGATGATAAGCAGTCTCCGAAGATGAACAAAAATAATCAAACATTTTCGTACTTCAAAGAAACGATGCTCTTGTTCTGAAATTAAAGGTTCTTTTTGAAAATGACCAAGTTGCAATTACTCTTAAAAATGTTCGAAGAAGGAAAAATTCTGACAAATGATTAAAAGGCGTTTTAAGTTTCTTCATTTCACTAATTGAGCCAGAAAGTTGCCTTGATAGCAGAAAAAGTTTAGGACTACGCAATGTGAAAGTGACCTTTGTGATCTAAAAAATGGATTAGAGTCAGTACTTTTCAATCAAAGTATTGCTTCGCTCTCTCTCTCCATTCTACCACATTCAACCCTAATTTAGAGTAAATCTTTCATTTAGACCTGACTATTTTGGGTACCATTTTGAACAAATTAAACCCAACTCTCATTACTGTTACCTCCTAGTTTGATCAAAGAATTTCCCAACGGAGCACCAAGACTTATTACAAATTTAATTGAGATGTCGACTTTGCCAGGCAAGCAAATTAATAGAGGGTTAAGTTGTAATTGCATTTGATTTTAAAATGAATTACTCCAATTCACATCAAAATATATGGTGGTTGAATTGTATTTTTTTCCAAAAACAATCGTTTAAGATGCAAGTGTAATTGAATGAGGCGTAATTAGACAAAACGAAAAAAGAAAAGAGAAATGCTAAAAATTGAAACGTAGTATTTTTACAGAAAAGTGATTAATTAACTTAAAAACAAACTAAATATTGTTTATATTGGGAGTCGGAAGTTCAAGCTATTTTTAAGCATAGTTGGAAGCTTTCAGTTTACGTTGGATTCATAGTTAAGCTATATCGCTTTGGGCTGTACTTTTACAGGTAAAGCAGGTATAATTGTCAGAAAAAATTAATTGACTAACAATAAACTGAAGCAACAATTCAAGTTTATCATATGAAATGGTAGAGGGATTGAAGCACAAGAAAAACAAGGGCAGTTATTTATTTCCTTTTGTAGGCTCGAGGGAGCTTTTTCAAATCTTTTTAGCTATCGAACTAATAATCTTTAGCAAACAAAAATTTACGGCAACGGAAAAATCATTTCCTTGATTTTTAAAAATGAAAAACAAAAAAAATCACGTTGCTACTTTGTGTAACTCTCAGATATTTGAAAATTCTTAATTTGGCCACATTTTACAATGAGTTATGCGCCCTCGCAAAAATTGAAATATAATAAATGTCACTGACTGTTAAAATATACAATTTCGCTGATTTTCGACGGAAGAACGGTTCGAGATTAGTTAAAGAGCAGTCAAAATAATCAGGCCTTTGCCATGATTCACGAGCAGTCATTTTAAAACTCTAGGTTTTTTTCAGTGTTTTGGAAAATAATTCAAAGTTATTGCTTTTCTTCTGATCCAAAGTAATCAATCTTTTCAGTTTAATCATCTAATAATCGATTACAGTGTAATCATCTAATAAATTGAAATCATATTTTTCATGCACACGTCGTTTTAGGGTATCAAAAAACAAAAATCCAAAACCAGATCTCTTTTACATAAATGATATACCAAAAATTAGAAACGATCTTTGGTTTTGGATTGTTATTTTTTGGTGCCCTCAAAAATACCACGTCGAAAAAAAAACAAAAAAACTAAAAAACAAACTGAAAGAAATGAAACTGAAAAAAAGAAACCTAGATTCGATTCTTACACTCAACCGAACTTACAAGAAATTAACTGTCACTAATGAACAGAACGAGACCAAAAACAGTACTGACTGTAGATAAACTAGTTTACTACGCAGAGTTGGACAAAAAAAACGATAGTTCGTATGGTAATGCCTAGAATTTTGGAGCGCAGTTTGGTCGTTGAAAGGGTACTTTTGACGAAAATATCGCAAAACAACTATCAAACTTCCTATGAACCAAGAATAATGCAAATAAGACTGCTCCTTTTTGGGCAACTCCTTCAATGTTCCGGTGGGCTTTAATTTTTATATAGAAGTGTTTCTTTTAAAGCAAAATGATAAAAAATTTAAAACAAAAAACATGGGAAAATTTAAATAAAATTATCCCTCCAAATGTATTTAAGCTAAAAAACAGTTTATTTGACATAGTTTTGCTGTAATTTAAACAAAACTGCTTATAAATGGGGTATTTCTTCAAAAAAGTCACTGATGAATTTAAAAAGAAACTAAATATTGTTTATATTGGGAGTCGGGAGTTCAAGCTATTTATGAGCGTAGTTGGATAATTTTCAGTTTATGTTAGAATCATAGTTGAGGTATATCGCTTTGGGCTGTTCTTTTGCAGGTAAAGCAGGTATAGTTATCAGGAAAAATTAATTGACTAACAATAAAATGAAGCAACAATTGAAGTTTATCACATGAAATGATGAAGGGATTGAAGCACAAGAAAAACAGAGGAAGTTATTCAATTCCTTTTGTAGGCTTGAGGGAGCTTTTTCAAAAAAGTTTTAGCTGTCAAACTAATAACTTTTATCAAACAAAAATTACTCCAATAAAAAAATCTTTTTCTTAATTTTTGAAAATGAAAAACAAAAAAATCACGTTGCTACTTTGTGTAACTCTCCGGTATATGAAAATTCTTAATTTAGTTACATTTTTGAATGAGTTTTGCGCCCTCGCAAAATTTGAAATATAATAAAAAACCATTGACTGTTAAAAAAATTACAATTTAGCTGACTTTCGAAGTAAGAACGATTCGACATTAGTTAAAGAGCAGTCAAAACAGTCAGGCCTTTGCCCTGATTCACGAGTAGTCATGATAAACTCCCTGAGTTTTTCAGTGTTTTGAAAAATAATTCAAAGTTATTGCAATCCTTTTTATCCAGAGTAATCAATCTTTTAGTGCAATCATCTAATTACTGATTACAGTGTGATCATCTAAATAAATGAAATCATTTTTTTATGCTAGTTTTAATTAGTTCGAAATTTTTCCACGCCACGTCCCACGTCGTTATAGGGTATCAACAATCCAAAACCAGATCTCTTTTACATAATTGATATACCACAAATTAGAAACGATGTTTGGTTTTGGATTATTATTTTTTGGTGCCCTCGAAAATACCGCGTCGAAAAAAAAACAAAAAAACTAAAAAAAAAAACTGAAAGAATTGAAACTTAAAAAAGGAAACTTAGATTCCTACACTGACCGAACTGACAAGAGAATAATTGTCACTATTGAACAGAGCGAGGCTAAAAACAGTAATGACTGCAGATAAACTAGTTTACTACGCAGAGTTGGACAAAAAAACGATAGTTCGTATGGTAATGCCTAGATTTTTGGAGCGCAGTTTGATAGTTGAAAGGGTACTTTTGACGGAAATTTCGCATTAAACGTATTAAAACTCGCTATGTTCCAAGACTAATGCAAGCAAGACTGCTACTAATTGGGCAACGCCTTCAATATTCCGGTGGGCTTTAACTTTTGTGAAGAACTGTTTCTTTTAAAATAAAATGATAAAAATTTTAAAACAAAAAACATGGGAAAATCTCATTTCAATTATCTCTCCAAATGTATTTAAACCTCAAGTCAGTTTATTTGAAAGTTTTTTAGTTGTGCTTTGGTTAAAACAAACTGCTTGTATTATGGCGCAGCACTGAATGTTCCGACAGCAGTGTAAGGTCTATGGTGTAGTGTTCGCCGTAAAAAAAACTGATGAAATTCAAAAAGAAATGGAAAAAAAGCAAAACTTTTTTTTAAAACTATATTCTAAATTATCCTCCGCACGCTATGCATGATGCACATTTTCAAATTTGACATCTTGCAAAAGAAAAATGAGGCAAAAGAGATTGCGTCATTTTAATTTAGAAGGATTTCGAAGGGTATTAAATCTCCACTTTCGCATGACTATAACGATATTAATGACGCGTTAAATTTCACAAATTCGGCATGTTGGCAATTCTTACGCCTCGATAATTTAGATAAGGAATCACAGGTGAAATATTATTTTTATTTGATTTCAAGACAACAAAATCTTACAGAAGTTATAAGAAATCTGTCAGAAACGTCTAGTTACAGTTCGAACTTGGCCCGGAGGAAAAAAATCACCAAAGCACAACCAAATATTCCGTCTTTTTGCCCAAAAACCGGTACTATCGTTTGTTCATTTCAATTAATAATTCTTCAAGAGAAGTTTGTAATATCAATGATTAATTTACGACAGTTGCAAGTTCTGAAACAGAGGATTATTGAGAAACAGTCTAATTATTTCAAAGTTTCCGTATCAAGACGCAAAAAAAGTCTTCAATGTTTCAGCATCTTCTGGTCTATGATCATTTTGCCTCGTTTATTCAATTTTGCTCAAAGAAAATCAAAAATTTTGCAGTAAAAGATTTATAAACTTACAATAATTGTTCTGATGAAAAATTTAAGTACAGAATGAGCCTTAGATATCGAAAAAGTCGTTTCCGGAGAACGGATCAAAAATGTGAATTTTTAATATCAAATCCAGTTGAAATATTTCACTGAACGAACCAAAATGCTTTTAACGCTTTCTGTTTTAGTTTAAATAGGGCAGCAGGGCGCATTAAGTTCCGATGCAAAAAAGTTTTTCCATGAGGTCAGATTTGAATTTTCAACGCCTTTTTACTTAATCCTTATAGAACTTCTACTTGAATAATTTTTTTTTCAGTTTAAATCTTACCCTACAAAAAAACTGTACAATGCTGGTTACAATTTTTTTTTGCGCCATAACAGTCTGGAACCTATTTTAGATTTGCTTCGTCCTATTCGATAGACGACCGTTTTCTGGCAAGATTTTGCTTGATTTTTGCACTAATAGATTATCTTTTAAGAATTTTACAAGGCCTTGAAATATAGAAATCTTTAAAATTATTTCACTAAAAGGATGATATGAGCATGAAAACACAAAAATATTAAATCGACTCAGGTAACAAATTAGAAATTGATTTGTGACGGTGTAACAAGGTTGGCCCTGTGCAATTTTCTTTTCTAAAATGACTTGTTTTTTTTGCGGTACGACAAATAATCAGGTACGACAAAAAATCAATGGAATTGGCTAATTCATATATCATGTATGTGTCCTTCTACTCATGATTCGCACGTCAAAAAAAAAAGAGTTTTAAAAAACTGTCTCAATGTCAAGAAAAAGTTTTTAACATTTTTGCGAGTTGGGCAAGTTGAGCGTTTTGAGCGATCAAGTATGTATTTTTGTTAAATAGAAATTGGTCAAAAGGGCTTGAAAAACTTGATTGCCAAAAACAAAAGTTTGTTTCGAAGCTTAATTTGACTCTTCAATGGCAAAAAAAATGTCCAAAAAAAGTCGAACAATTTTGTGTACATACAAATGGAACATTTTTAGAAAACTTTTATAATGTTTTTATTTGTTTTTTTTATCAGAGATTTTTTTTTGAATTATGCCTAAATTTTAAATTATGCCAAGTTTTTTCATCCCACCACGCACAAGAAACGACAATATTTTGAAGAAAAACTCTTCTTAGTAGTTTTTTTCCGACTTTTTTTATGAAAATGGTCGGAGCATTCTGTGGTTCTTGCACAGACACCGGCTAATTTTGTTTGATTTTAGTGTGTTGTGTAATTTTGATAGATAATTTACAAAATTTAGCGAAGTAGCTAAGCTAAGAAAAATCCATGAACTTCAGACAAATTCCAAAAATCTTATCGATATCAATCCACTCATTTATCGATATAAAAAAGTATGCAACATCTCCCTGTCGCTCGAATCTTGACTGAGAAGGCTGAGATATAATTTTGCAACATATTTTGAAATTCCTAAAGTGGCTGAGTTTGTCTGAAAATATCCACAAGCAAATAAAAAAATACTTCTTACCTTCGTTGTTTGGAATTAAACTTTCCTTAAGAACTTTCAACCCCCGATAGAAGAAAAAATAAACATTTCTTTTGTTTGCGCCTGATTTAGGTCATAAAATGAAAGGCAACCTAATAACCAGATATAATAAAATATATCTTGATTTACGGGTTTATTATCCACCTCTATTGTACCAAGTAAACAAATACCCCATTCTCGCCAATTCAACCACTTCACATTCTTCCGATGATGAAGGCAGAAATCCAATTCTTACCTACTTCACTACCAATTTCCAGTTCAGAAAAACCCAATACAATTTTATATAAAAGAAGCTTCGGTGTCAATAGAAAATAAACTTCATGGAAAAGAGCAAACAATTGGTTCCGAAAATCAAACCAATTATTTTAGTCGTAGTTGTTTGGGAAAATAAGAGAAAAAATTGAAGAGAGACAATGTAACCTTTTGATATTCTTTGTTTGGAAAAAAAACTTTTGAAGTGTGAGGAAAATTCACTTAGAGCATTTTCAATAAAGATGTCCTTAAAACGAGTGAAAATCAAAGTCACGAATGTGAATTCAAATACAATTTAGGTTTATCAATAAACCAAGCAGACAGGAGTATAACTTACCAAAAAGCCGGCGCGTAATTTATAATCTTAATGGTCTTCTAAATAGCATTCTGAATTTGAATGGAGCTTAAAATGAAAGCAGCTTTTCATCTTTGTTCTTTTTACTTCTAAGTCAGTGTTTTTGTAGTTTTTGGGGGTGATTTTGAGTCTTATACCAGAAAGAAAAGTAACTAACTGTATACCTGATTCAATCGGAGGAAAATGAGAGTGTGATCAAAATTATAACAAACTATATGAGGGGAGACAATTCCAACTGGGCTGTTTTGAAAAAATAAAGGTTCAAAGCAAATTCTAAATCGAGCGGAAAATTCTATATGGCTGGTGTCTTTATATACTTTACCAAAACAGCAACCAATTGCAGCGAAGCAGATATATTATACACTATAAAGAAAAAGTGGTTGACTATTTAAAAGATTTGATTTGCTTGGTTTTTCCCAAATGATTTATTTCTCATCGCAAAACTTACTCCAAAATAATGGTCGAGGAATAAAAAAAAACTGGAAAAAAAATGTAATAAAACGGCGGTAAATATCTAATTGTTCGAAATAACTACTCGAAGAGCTCATTAGGAACTTGTGTGCGGACCTGAAATTTGACTTAGTTGTAAATTAGAGGGGAAGCTTTTTAGGAATTTCCGTTCAGCCCAGTTCATTGACAGCATTCGAATTTCATAGCCGCAAGATTTTTGAAGGAAATCAATTAGCGCGTCCGTTTAGAACGTTTTCTGACTTCGTTAAGCAAAACATCATTTCAGATGACCAAATAATGAGGCTATCTAAAGAGGAATTTTAAATCTCTTTATTAAAATTTCCAACTGATAAACCTTCCGAGTAATGAACTGTCACGAAAGAGGTTCAAATTTTAGATTTTTTCCCTGCCTAATCAGAACTGAAAAAGTGTTTGAGCAATTTTCCAATCTTGTGAAAATTTTTGTGTTATTAGTATATACATTTTTGCTGGTACCCCAGGAGTCCAAAGACAAAACTTTTGATAAATTAACAAAAAATGCAGCCTAACAGTTTCGCAACAAAAAAAAACTCTACAAAATCTTAAAATCAAAAAAAATGTTCAGCAGCTAGAGTCGCGTGACCTAGCCGGATTCAAGGTGTTGAAACCTACAACACTCAGTACATCATAACTAGTTCGAGAGGTAATCCTCGAAAAAACACAAAGAATTTAAATATGCGTCCTCAAATAAGTTTTGTGGGGATGTGAGGAGAATGATTTACTCTTTATGCCCGGGAAAATTGACGAAAAATATTGAAAGAGTTATCTGGCCCGGCGTCAATACTCAGCTAAACATTTATACTTAATTTTGCACTGATTGTCGAAAAAAAAACAACAGAAATAATTTCCGGCAATTATTTTGGAAAAATGACTGCTCCAATTCATGCCCAGGGTTCTCATACAAAGTTATATTGTCTTCATTTTTTTCGAACTTGAGTATGATTACAAAAAACTTTTTAAAACTGTATCGTTAAATCGTTTACGACTGCTTTTTGACGCCGGAGCAAGTTCAGCTCTTCTTTTTTGTCATTATTTTTTGGCCTAAAGAGCATATCAACCTCGTCAGCTCCCCAATTAACTAACTTGAGCCCATAAATTCATTTTCTTCAATATTTTTGGAAAGACTTTTCCAGGGCCACATCGCAATATTACCTCTGAAACTAGTTATGATTAACTGGCTGTTTTACACTTTCAAAGCCAGGTTTCGCCAGCTTTAAGCCATCTACTTTTTTTCCAAATAATTCCAGTAGTATGTATAATAAATTCAGTCTTACCTTCCTATTTTTTAGTAGTTGCAGAGAAAACGACAAAAACATGTTAATTTTCACTTTGAAGTTAAAAAGTTGCAATTTTTATGTCCCGTGACTGTAACATCTACCACTTTAAAAAACCAAACAATTAATAAAAATCCTTCCATACATTTTAAGTCAACAAAAAACGTTTCAGTTTACAAAATGTAACATCCAACATGGGCTTGGCTAACGATAATTTTTCTAATTTAACGATGAAAAACCATTAAACCAGCCTCATTATCTTCTATCTTTGTTTTTTTTTAAATTACTTTAATTAGTATCTTTTGAAAAAATTGCATATCCTGAAAAAACGTACTTCCGAGAAAACTTGCTTTCAATTTGATTTTCCGGATAGAAAGCCATTTGACACCGTTCTCAAATTTGAATGAACAACCCTATCAAATAATCAAAATCATACAATTTTAGAATAAAAAAGCTGAGAATTTTTTCTTAGTTTTGTGAAAGCATCCATTTTCATTGGAGACAAAAGCTCTTATATATTTTTTTAAAACTTGAATATGATTAAACCAGTCTTTTACGTGAAAAACGCTGCTTACTCCCATCGAAAAAAACGGCGCAAATTGTTTAGTTTGCGGGCAATACGTTTTTAATAGTCGCGGAGTAACAGAAATTTTCAATATGTGTACCCTTATATGCTTGTCCCACTCAATGCACACAAAATCAAGGACAACCGTTTACAGTGCAAGTAGCACAGAACGCTCCGACTAGAGCCTAAAAAAATTTTTTCTTCAAAAACTATTGTTTTTTTTTTCTGTGTGGTGATAAAAAGGATCTGAACACAAAGCTGGAACTTGGGAATATTTGACAATTATAGTCAAAAATTGTAGAAAATGACTAATAAAACCAAAAAAAAACATTTGAATTAATCAAAGAAATTTGGAAAAAAAATTTTCGATTCTTTCAAATGTTTTTTGTTGTTTTATTGGTCGTTTTTCTACAATTTTTTACTATAAATGTCAAACTTTCCCGAGTTTCAGCTTTGCGTTCAAAATTTTTATCACCACATAGAAAAAATCAACACTACTTTTTGAAGAAAAAAAATTTTGAAGAAAGAAGTTTTTTGATTTTTGGAGCTTTTTCTTTTAAATGGCGCTAAGAAAAACTCCAAAAACAATTTTATTTAGTTTAACTATGTTTACAGGGCTTAAATTAAGCAAAAACAAGCTATAAAGCTATTATTGCTCGAATTTAAACTAAAAATCAAAAACCTTTTTTTATGGATACGGGGACAACTTTTTGAAAATTTTTTGAAGTCGTTCGAGTCACGACTGGAAGGGCTTTATAATGATATATCATTTAACCCATCCGATGACTGTTTATGGTACCTGATTTTGCGTGGAAAACAAAAAAAATTACAGCGGACGCAAATACAATGTTCCTCCCCATTTTTCAAATGGTCAATACAATTATTCACCTGACTTGCAACTTTTTAAACAGTTTGGTCTAGCTGTTTTGAAAAAAATAGGCGTTGTGGTAGAAAAAAACTGCAAACTTCGTAGGCAAGTGTCCTAAATGAAGCACTTTCCTTTGATTTTTCTATTCGTCCGAGTCATTAACTAACGAAATGTCTAACAGTGCGCTTATGAAAAAAAGGAAACATTGCGAGCTATTCAACTCACTTTTTGCAGACGAGTGTAATTTTTCCGCTGACTCGTTAGCCATAAACCAAAAAATTGCCTCTTATCGACCGGCGACGAGCTCCACGTGACTTTCATGTACTTTCCGGTTCTTTCTTTATTTTATATAATACTCAACATGCAAACAGGAAATTAACCCTTTAGAATTTGAAAATAAGACATAAGTGAGTAATCTTCAGCTAAAACAAAATTAGTTGATTGCTGTGCAGTTAGCACATTAAGTTCCGACAACAGTTATCACTGCAAATTATCTTCTCGTCAGTTTTTTTCAAAAAGGAAGATGATAAAATGACATGTTATAGTGTCTCTTCAAAACATCAATCAATAGTTCGAATTCCGTCTTTTCACTAACTTTCAGTCTGAATAATTAAAAGATCAGACCGCTTTCGCTGGACACTGAGATATTTTTTTGCAATCCGAAACACGACTAATATTTTTCATGCTGATTTCTTTATGACAAAAGTTTTCCGCTTAAAACGTTTTTCTGATTGCTTAAAAGGGAAGTTAAATGAAAAGCAATGAGCAAATACAAATTTACGGTAAGCAGTTATTCTTAACTGGAGTAATCGAAAAGCTGATAAGTCTATTTGATGTTCTCCCGATTTAGTGCTTGCGGATTCATGGATAATCATTTATGCTAATGACTTTTGTCTATGAATCAAGTTTTGGAAAAATTAATAATCAAGAATATTAATCAGGACGAGTATTGGACCAGTTTTCATTTGGTAGAATAAGTTAAAATGATATCAAATGCCTTTTAGAATTAGACATACCTTATTTACAAATATTCCTTAAAAAATTGTAAATTTGGGCAAATCTAGTAAAAATTACGGCTGGTTTTTGAAAAATCTCGATGAAGACGAGTTATACAGTGGTGTGTTCAAGTATTTTTTTGTCGGGCCGAAAATAATTTGTGCATAGTTTTGTTTCTTTTTTATTTAAACCACTCATTCCGATTTTTTCAACACTGCCCAAATCATAGATAGGACTCAGATATTATATTGTTTGTATCGTTTATGAAAAATGTTTGAAAAACTGACGCCGGGTAAATATGGGCGCCCACAGTTTCTTAAGATAAACTTCCGAGTTGATCAGCAGAGATAAATCACCAAAGAAGATCTTGTGAAAAATTTTGTGAGCCAAAAGTGTAAATAAAGCAGAGTGGGTTTTTGAGGCTTTTGAAATTGAATCCTTATCTCGCAGAGAGATCGTTTAATTGTTGATAAACTGTTGACGTAATTCAAGCAAAAGAAAATTGGAAACTGCTTAGCTTTAAAAACAGTTTAAGTTTTAAATCAGAGTGCTAAAAGTCAAATCAGTTGGGGGAAAAGAAGCGAGGGTAAGAACATGTGGGTTGAGAAAATGTTAGCTTTTTTCTTGCGGTTGAACTCAATTTGTCTCAACCCACATAAAAAGAACACAGACATTGATTGATTTCCCGACTCCCCTTAACTTTGTACGCCAAAACTTTTTACTTTGACCGCTTGATGTGAAAATGAGCACTATAAGCCTATACAATTATAGCTTGTAGATGAATTACACAATCCCAGCCAGTTGACTTTATCATCAGATCGTGCGATCAAAGTTTTCCGAAAGAGGATCTTAATCAGATTTGAAATATGTTCAAGTCCTTACAGTCGTGATTCAAGCTGCAACTGAAAAATTATATATATATATATATATATATATATATATATATATATATATATATATATATATATATATATATTTCTTTTTTGCTATTACGTAATTCACAAAATGTATGTGCTGTTAGTGAATGTTCAAAACTGATCGAAACTTTCCCTAATGTGCCCAAAAACTCTTTTGTCGGTTTGCAAAAATTGCCTACGGCGAAAATAACACTGTCCTCCGTTGGAAAAAAACCATTTCTGCCCCCTGAATGTATGTGAAGCCCTTTAGTGAAACGTAGTCCTGAAAAAAAAAGATTTGTTGTGGTTATCTTTTTATTTTAATTATTTTTTTTTTATTTTAACACGTCATCTATGAACTTGTCTTATACCAGCAATCTCCATTGGTGAGAGCGAGTTCAGTGTTTTTTAATTGATTTTTTTTCTTTGGTTTTTTTTATTTCAAGCTTAGTTTAGTTCGAATATCAGTATCTTTTTTATGGCGCAAACCTCTATAAACGAATCTGGCATGAGAAGCGTCCCCCAATCTGTCAAACGCAAACGATCCACCCCTTACCTCATGGTAAGACTGGAGGGATATGTCCACATCGAAGAGAACATCGACATTAAAAATTTACTAAATTCGCAGGATTTTTTGAAACCAAAAACGGTTCCACTAGAAGAGGAGTAGCTCAGTGAGTCAAAAATGGCCAAAACCGAATGGATAGCTAGAAATCTAGAGGAAGAGAGGAAAGAGCGAGGAATCAGAAAAAATCAGTATCTAATTAGGATCTAAGAACTTCAACGGAATGCATATGAATGAAACCAACATGAAGATCCGCCCAATATTAAGTTGAGCAATAGGAAATGAAGAGGTAAACGGAAATTTGCCCAAAAGCTTTCAAAAGCCAAATATCTTCGAATAAATTTTGCCGGATTCTGGAAATTTTCAAACCAAGATTTTATAAGAAAACCAAATGTGACATTCGAACGCCACAAGCTACTCAACAGACGCCAGAGGAAAAGAGAAGCCTGAGAACAAATCAAGGGAGATGGCCAAGAAAAGCCATGTTTCCAGCGTAGAAGACGAATGGACTAGAGACAGTTTTATAAACTATAAGAAGATTTACGAAACTCAAAAAAAAACTCTTACAGAAATTTTACCACCTCTTGAAGCTCAACATGGTGCTCATTTAGAAGGTAACAAAATTAAAAATCTTTAAATATGACGAACAATTTTGAACCTTCTTGACAAGTAAATAGTAATTTCGTAAATAACCACCGGAATTTTAACAAACGAGAATTATCCCTTGCGGTATATAGAGGTAACTCATGCATGAAAAGTGGTGAAAAATTTGTAAATGGGTACCTTGCTGTTTGCAATGCGAAGGATACCCTCTGTATATCTTGTAATTTTAAAGGCCACTTTGCAAGGTTTGTAAATCCGGAGAGAAACATGTAAACATTCTACATGACTGATGGTCACGAACGAAATATCCCAGGAAACGACAATTTCCATATGTCGGGATAGAAGTCGCACAGAAGCCTTTTCCTTGCTTTCAGAACACCACTGAAAGTAAGTCAGTTGCAAACTCTATCGGAGTCTTCAAAAACGAAACGAAAAAATCAAATTTTTTTTTATAGAATCGAGAAAATAAAAAAACAAAGCTGGTTACGCACTTCATTGATCTACTGAAACCAGTGCATTTAAATGGTAGAAGAGTACCTGTGCCGTACACCTACTCTCCGCTTGAAACTAAGAACTGGGTAGACTAAAAACGGAAGCAAAAATCGAAACAACCAGTAAGCTGGGACAAAGATAAATTCATCACCCTAAAAAACTCACTTGCAAAAAGACAAGTCCATGAAACTCCCGTGAGAGTCGCAAATTATTAAAAAACAAATTTTTAAAAACAAATATCAATTGTTAAACAACATTGAGTTGGTATATCACGTCGCATCTCATCTTTCCAAAAGATCCGATGGAGAGGTCCGGTTCACAAACTTAGACTTCAAAAACGCTTACAGTCAACTAAGCCTGGATGAAATTACAAGCAAGCAATGCAGTTTTAGTATTGTAAAAGGAATTATACGTGCTACATATTAATTTTGAAAAATTTTTACGGACTAAGTGATATGCTAAGTGAAATTTAAAGGCTGATGGACTCAACCATCGAAAACGTTCCTTTTACCAACGTTCATTCAGACGACATCTTAATTTCTTCCAAAGGAAGTTTTAAATAACATAGAGTAATAGTCGAAAAATTTTTATCAAGCTTCAGAAAAACAATTTTGCCATCAATTAACTCAATTGTTAACTTTAAAAAAGAGTGATTTGGCTTTGTAGCATCAAATCCCATTCGTAAACAAGACCTTAGTAACTAAATTCAAGCTCACTTTTCCAATCACTAAATTAGTTCATGAAATTCATCCCGAAATAATCAACCCTTGGAATCTCCTTAAGACCTCTACTGAACAAGAAGTGGATATATCATTGGTCGGACTATCAAACAATCGCTTTTGAGAAACTAAAACCCAGAATAGTAACTTGATAGAGAAAAAAAACGATTTTCGACGGAAAACTAAATAGAAGAATGAAAACAGACGCTTCTCATAACTTTCTCGGCACAACATCGAATAACTCCATAGGAAGGGTTTAAGATCCGATTCTTTTGCTAGTCGATTCTTAAATCCCCATGAAAGGAAATTTTTGGCGAACGAGCTCGAACTCCTGGGCAGTGTTTGGGCTGTAGAGCTCTGCAGAAATTATCTGTACGGGGCTGAACTTGAAATAATAACAGATCAGAAAGCTCTTTCTTCCGCTTTATATTGTTATATCTGAAGGAAAAATTATCTATACCTTTGGTTTTTTCGATAAAATATTTAGCCCGAAATGATTTGTGTCTACCCTCATTGATTTGGTTATTTCAAGAATGCCAAATGGAAAACCCTTACCACTATCAAACTGCGACAAAGAATCGAGTAGCTGAAATTTCTAAAATTATTTAAATCATTAGTCCATCGAATAATTTTTTTTAACAAAAATTAGATTCGAACTCTAATCAGTCAAAAAAATTTAAAATTTTAATGACGCAAAGCTACGCAACAATATTATCGCATCTATTCTAAATGTAGTTAGTTCCAGACTGAAATTTGCGGTTTTGATTATTCCACTCCATTTTTTGAACGCCTAGATGTTCTCTGTGGGATCAATTGAAAATTTATTCTTCATTGATACCAATTTCAAGTCTTACCTATTCATTTTTAAAATGAATGTCTCTCATGGAATCTAAAATTGTAATACCGTAATTTTAAATAAAGAAATAGTAATTATTCTCTCCTCATCTGAGAATTTGCTGTCGAAACAATGTCTTCCGACTAACCTTCTTAACCTTCTTAGATCAGAAGTAACGCAAATCTCTTAAATTGTTCGAAAGACCCTTAGAATCAAACAACTTCACCAATAACAAAATGACTAACTGAACAGTCTTTAACTCTTGTGAACACTAGGGGTCGTCGAACTTTAACAGATAACTTTGATCGGAGTTTGAAGTGATAACGGACCACAATGCCTTTTTCGGCCCTTTGACTCAATCGAGTAAATGAAACTTACCACTTTCGTATGATATGCTGGGTTGACTGATACTGACCGTTTTTTTTACAGTGATATAACTTAACGAACTAAAAATTGTAACTCAAATAGAAAATCCTATCCCAAATGCTCACTTTGATGAAAGACTTGTAGTGATACATATGAATAGTAGTAATACATGTAACAGCAGCACAACAGCCTGATTGATCGATTAAAGTATTCCCATGACTCAACAAAACAAAACAAGCTTATTGGTTCTCTCTTACCTTTTATTTGTTCCGCATAAAACTTTGTGATTAAATTTATACATTATTGTTCCGACTTTCGTAACGAGAGTAACGGAATATTTGTGCTCGGAAAGGGTTTTTTTCTTCAGACAAATTTCGACTTTTAACTAGCCAATTTTGACGGAATTTTCTATATATCATTCGAAAGCTTAATTTTGAAAAATTATTTCACCTGTGATCATTTTTCGTAAAATTATGGGGTTTTAAAGATAGCCGTTTTGGCCAATTTGGGACAATTAACGCGCGATATATATTTCGCACTATTAACGCGTAAGCGAGACTTATCTTAATCCATCTTATAAATCGCTCCAAATTGATTCAAGAAGCTTATATGCCATAATTGATTTGTTCATAGGAGCAAAATTTACCACTTTGTACTTAATATGACATGTGTGGGGATGTTTTCACAAAAAAACTCAAATTTAAAAAAAAATCAAATTTTGTTTTATTACATTAAATTTTTCATGTTATCACTGCTCCATAGACATTAAAAGGCAGCGGGCACATTCAGGGCTTCGCCCTGATACGAACAGTCTTGTCTAATGCTTGTTTTCCATATAAACATTACCTAGATTTTTGAAACACCAAGGTGTCAAAAAATTTTGTCTGAGTTTTTCCCTGTTATCCACCATTTCTAAAAGTTTTGTTAATAGAATTTGTTAAAAGAAAAATTTAAACAATCAAAGTGAAGCTACTCTTTTTTTTTTCAGACATTTGTGTCATATTTTTTGTCGAAAATCATAAGACGGCACACATTACCTTGACTACAAAATATAGAGACTTGGTCAAGTTACCGGACACTCTCTTGCATATTAACTCGAAAAATTTTAACTCGTTTTAAAACTTAATTTCTTGAGAAAGAAATGTTTAATTGGCTAAAGGCATCTTTTAATTGAAATTTTGCAAACACTTGTACCAATTCTACGGATTTTTCACTCTTCCATTGGACTCTTATAAAACAACAACAAATTAGTTATCCCATTTGCAGTCAGAGGGGAAATTGAAATTAATCTACAAAACTGAACAGTGGTAAACGAAACTTCTTTCTGAATACGTACAATAAACTCACAACAAGACTGCTCGTATCAGGGCGAAGCCCTGAATGTTCCGACTGCCTTTTAAGGTATTATGGAGTAGTAATAACATTAAAAAATTAAATGTATTAAAATAAAAAGAAACATTTTTTAAATTAAATTTGAAATTTTTTTAATGAAAATCATCCCCCCACACGCCATATAAAATAAAAAATTATAGATAGATTTCGCTCCTTGTAACAAATCAATTATGGCAAATAAGCTTCTTTCAACCAATTTGGAACGATTTTAAGACGGATTAACTCTCCGCTTACGCGTTAATAGCGCGAAATATATCGCTTTAATTGTCGCAAATTGGCAAATTGGCCAATCTTTAAACCCCAAAATTTTAAGAAAATTGATCGCAGGTTGAACATCTTTTCAAGTTCAAGCTCAGGAAATCTCACAAAAAATTCCGTCAGAAATCGCTTTTTAAAAAATTTGTCTGAAGAAAAAAAACCCACCCCGAGCGCAAATATTCCAATACTTTCGTATCGAAAGTCGGAACAACAAGATTGCTCGTATCGAGGCGAAGCCCGGAATGTTGCGACTGCCTTTTAAGGTCTATGAAGCAGTAATACCATGAAAAAGCTAAATAAAAAAAGAAAAGAAAATGAAAAAATAATTGTAAAAAAATATGAGATATTTTGTGAAAATCATCTCCCCACAAGTAAAGTGATAAATTTTGCTTCTAGTAACACATCAATTATGGCAAATAAGCTTCTTTCAACCAATTTGGAACAATTTCTAAGACAGATTAAACTTCGCTTGCGCGTTAATAGCGCGTAATATATCGCGCGATAAATGTCCCAAATTGGCCAAAATTCCAGTCTTTAAACCCCAGTAACTTAACCCCCACATACAAAAAATGGTCACAGGTGAAATATTTTTTCAAATATAAGTTGTGTTACTTGCCCAGCTGAAGGCTATCGCTTTCTTATTTCAATGTTTTCAAGACAATAACTGCCGTCAAAGTAGCGTGCCGAGGAAGGCTTCTAATTTGGTTCTCAATTGTCCCCTTTTCTACTATTTTACGTGATTCATCTGGCTTAACTAGACTAAATTTTTTTTTCAAAGGCGATACAATTTAAGTTTGATGGGTGAGGCGGCCGGAGAAGGTAGCTTTGCGTATAAAATTGGAATTCGATGCGGTCTTAGAGCGCCTCAGAATATCAAAATGGCCGACTTAAAAAATTGTGCAAACTTTTGAACAATTTTGAAAAACCGCCTGCTTTAGTTTGATACCAGATTTTTCTTCTTTTTTACATTTATTTTGGTATAATTTTTTCTCATGTGGGCTCTTTTTCCTTTCCCAACACCCCCCCCCCCCCCACACCTCACACGAGCTTCATTTTTTTAGTGCAACGAGTGGTTTTACGAGGTTGAGTATGAAGACCAAATATGTTTGTCGTGGCCTTATTAGTCTGTATGTAAATTTTCATAACAATGCGATAAAGTGGTCAACAAATTTACATGTAAAAATTCGCAGGTGGGGGGGAAGGAAAAAGAGCCCTCATGTGTCCCTCCAGCCTCGTAAATATGATTTGTTTGTTTCATATGTCTATGATTCATTAGGGGCTATGAAAAATGAAAAAAAAAATAACAAAAAAAATTGCTGATAAATTAACTTAGCGCCCATGAAAACATTGAGTAAGCTAATAATTAGTTTATACAATTTTGAAAATTTCCCACAAAAAGTTTTCTATTTTGCATTCTGTCGAAACAAAACCGGCAGAGCGTACCCTATTAATAGGCTTGAGAACATGTTAGATTTAGGTTTTATTAAATACTTGTTCGGAGTTTTTATAATTATCGCACAATCCTTTTGTTCAATTGGTTACATGTCATTTTGACCCAAGTCAACTTGTCCCAGCCCAACTTGTCCGGTTCCAACTTGCCCCAGATGGCAACTTGTCCAATGCCATCTTGTCCCATATAATAAAAAATGAAACTTGCCCCAGATTCTTTGATATCCTCGTAGAACATAATGTCGGCATAAAGATGAAAAAACGTTTTTGTTGAACAATTAAGCTTGAAACAAAATGCGGAATCATTTAAACATGCGCTGAATCAAAATGAGTTCAAAGCATGCATGAACAAAATGAAAGCGGCAAAATTTCAATGCAATTTTCATGTCGAGTTAAATATTTCAAAAGATTGATTGCTGATTTTGTAAGCTTCTATAGCATAGTTAATAGTGCACAACACTCTTGATCAAGAAGTCAAAAATTCAAAACTTGAAAAGGTCAAAAAATTTTAGTATGAAATCGATGAAACGGAAAACCGCAGTTACTGACTCGCCCCTTAAGCCCCACTATACTGGGTAACCCAGAATAGGGGGCGGCGTTAGGGAATGAGCAAAATTTTTGCAGTATTGGCTTTTATCATCTCTCAAAATTTGGACCCTGTACGATGGCTATAAGTTAAAAAAAAGTGGTGATTTTTTAAAAATCATTAAAAATGCAACAAAATGCCGACAATGAAGTAGAAATTATGCCGACAATTTAAAATTTATGAAAGAGTTAAATGAGCTAGTGCATATAAATAGTCAACAACATGGTCTTTGTTGAAATTACCTTTTTTTGGATTTTTTTTATGAACATCCCAATATTTCTTCCGCCCCTGATTCTGTGTTCCCCCCATAGCCTTCAAAATGTTGAACTTCTGATTTGTTGAGATAATGCTGTCACTCAAAGATGCCAACCTTCAACGGCGTTTGTCGTTAGTATCAAGCCTCCCGCTGCTTCTTGGGAATGGTTCCAGAGATTCATAGGGAATAACGGTTGCCTGCTGTTTTGCCCTATTGTTTCGACTTTTATATAACTTCTCTGAAAGTATGAGGCAAGTTCGTCAATTTTATCTGACAGGCTTTTCTCAAGATCTAATCTGTCCACCACGTGCTCAATCTCCTAAATGACGCTCTCGAACGATTGTTCCACTACATCAGTTGGAACAAAACTGAGAGCGGGTATTAAACGCAGTGCCAAGCTTAGCTCGCAGTTGTTTTCATAGGGTTTTTTAAAACCTAGCTCGTTAATTTTGAAAAAAAAAGCCTGGAAGAGGTGAAAATAACAGCCTTTGATTGAAGACTCTGGAAACGCACTTGTAAATCAAAATTCGCTCTGGATCCATAACTCCTATGTCGACTAAACAGAAATCAGAATATTCCGTCGGAATTATGAAATGCCTGTATTTAATGATTGGCAAGGACGGGACCAAGTTCTGTTTCTGGCAGTTAAGAGTTCTGTTTATTGCTGCACGACTGGGTAAAGATAATTGAACAGCTTTCTCATCAGTTACTTCCTGGTGACAAGTGGCAATTATACTACTATTAACAGGTACAACTTGCTGCCTGGCCTCTTTTTTCATTTGATGCATGATCTGGTTTGCCTCAATTTTCCCAGGTCTAACATCGTGATTGTGCTCTTTTTTTGTTGAGAAGAGTTCATCTCCTGCTGTGACGGCGAGCATGCGGCATTTGTGTGAACTGTATTTTGCGCATCTCCAGTGCTCAGTAGTTTTTGCCGTCTGCTTTTTTTGTGAAATCGTGTCCGTCAATAATTAGTGTTCGTTTGTTTCGTTGAGATATTCCCCACGTAAGTTGACTCATAGTATTTATGTTGAAGTATTTATGTGGATGTTTAAGAACGAAATGGTAAGCAATGAAGCAAAATGCAAGAATAGCCGTGTTTCATTTTGTTTCAAAGGCGCTAATTATGGATTATTGTCAAAGTTTGGCGTGTAATTACCAAAAATTATGGTTTTTTAGACTCAGCTTCGAATATTTTCGATTAGAGTTTTTTGTTATCTCGAAACGAGTCCAGTGTACATTAGAACTTGCTGGTCCTCAATTTGAACATCAAGGAATCAAGTAAAAGTGTTAAGTATGGGATAAAACGCCATAGGACAAAATGTCATGTGGGGCAAGTTAGCATAGGACAAGTTGCCATGTAGGGCAAGTTAGTATAGGACAAGTTGGCATAGGGCCAATTGACTTGGGGCAAATAGTCCTGACACCATTCAACTTTTTGTTTTTATTTAATTTTTTAAATTTTTCATATGCTTTCTTTCAGCTGTTTTTTTTTCACTAGAGCGAAATTGGTTATGACTATTTTGCACTTGAACTTAATAGCAGCACCTCTGTGGTTGGAGCGATTTGTGATACTTGCCCAGCTAAAGGCTTTCACTCTCGTATGTTAATGCTTTCTAGACAATAGCTGCCGTCAAAGAAGCGTGCCGAGGGAGGCCTCTATTTTGGTTCCCAAGAGTCCTCTTTTGAACTAATTTACGAGATATAGTTTGGTTCAGCTAGCCTAAAACTTTTTCAAAGGCCATTACGATTTAATTTCGATGGCTGAGCACGCGCCTAGATAAGATAACTTTTTATATGAAATTGGAATTTGATGCGGTCTTAGAGCGCCTCGTAATCAAATTGGACGACTTAAAAAAGCTAAACTTCAACAGTTTTTGAAAAACCACCTGCCTCTACTCTGGTTTGGTATCAGATTTTTCTTCTTTTTTTTATTTGGCTCGGTATAATTTTTTCTCATAGTCCCTCCACGGTCCCTCCAGCCTCGTATTGATGATTTATTTGTTTTATATGTGTATGAACAGGAGCGGATCTAGGACTTTCCCGAGGGGAGGGGGGGGGGGGTTTGAGAGACCATTAGGTCGACTTTATTTTTAGGTCGACCAAATTGATTTCCTGAGCTGTGCCAGACCACTGAAAAGACCCTGTTTTGGTTAAATTTTCTGTGCCTCAGGCAAAATTTTTGAAAAAACATGCAAAAAAAACGTTTTCAGGCACTTTTTGCATAATTTTGACGAGAAATTGCGTTTTTTTGGCGGGCACTCAAAATTAAAACATATATTGGCGCCTTTGAAAAATTTTAGGGTCCGTCCACCAAAAATGGATATCTCAAAATAGTACAAAGGGGGGACCCTTTGGGTCGGCAGGTGGTCGAATCTCTGGGGGGGGGGGGGGGGGGGGGGTTCCTTAGAGATTCCTCCTCCGACTCCCTCTTGTCTATGAATCCTTGTCTATGAATCTTTGAGGGCTATTATAGAAGCAGCTAAAAAAGCAACCGAGTGGCTTTGTGTACCAATACAAAAATATAAATTTGAAATATAAACAAAAGAAACAAAATGAACGAATGAACAATGAACAATTTTTAGTTTCCGGTTTTCGAAATCTTCAATGAAGTCGAAATATAACTCTTTGCAATTATCTAAGCAGGAAGAGAGTTGCATTAACGTCTCCAGAATCGATAACAATTTAATTAGATATCTTAAATAAAAATCAAAAATGATTAAACAAGCATTATTTGTAATCTTTTGGCGCTATTGTGGACCGACATAAAACATGGAAAATAACGAAATGATAAATGACACTGCGTTTCTGCTATAAAGAAAATTTCCGTAATTAGATTATAGTCTAATTCATCTTCAGTGTTTAGGCAGCGATAACACAAAAAGTAAATTTATGTGATTTGCCCAAGAGGAGCAAGCGTCTCCGCCTAATGCGTTGAGTGCTTCAAGAAAATGTTCATTCAGACAATTCAAAACAAGTTAGCGTTATACTTTTTCTCGATATAATAAAACGTTGAGTTAATTTTAAAAATAAAACCTTTACTCTTATATATGTCTTAATGAAAAAATTGGCAATTATTTCGGCAATAGCGAGCAAGAAAATTCTAAATTAGTGCGGGAGTCACTCGTCCTGAGGTGCTCGACTCTTTATTTGACCAAAAAAGTCAAACAATGTCCTGTTTTTCATCCACCCCGAGAAGTTCGAATGAAGGTTTTGCTCGAACAAAACTACTATAATCATGGGTCAAACAGGGTCAACCTTTGGGTCGAGTAACGTCAAATAGAGTCAGAAGGGGTCAAACCATGTGTTGATCATGGAAATAAACAAATTATTTAGAACGAAAATAAATAAATATATGCATGTTTGAGTTCATAAATGAAAATCTACATCAAATACACTAGAAAGTGGGAGCTACTATCTTGGGCGAAGGACCGAATGGGCAAAGGGTTTATGGGCGAATGACCGACAACAAAAACAGTCGAGAAGTAATCGTTAGAATGAACCAATTTTCCGTTCAATTAATGGGAATTAAATGAAGCAAAATTTTGCTTTTTTCATAAGGAAACCCTTGAAAATAGAAAAAAAATTGCTCATTTTTGCTGTTTTTCTGTTCGGCCAAAAGTAATATCAAGTCCATGGAAATGTTCACTTTTTTGATATTTTTCCAAACTTGAGAATACTGAATCCTGATTGGCTGATTTTTATTTTCGCCCATTCGGTCTATCGTTTATCAGGGACTCCACATAGAAAGTCTCTCGGTTTGTATTCCCGCAGTAACAAAAATGGATAAAAATCAATTATGTACCGAAAAAACTACAGATTAACGTTAGTATAAAAACGATTTGTCTCAGCCATTTTGGGAGCAAAAATCAATTTTGTACATATAAAATTGATTTGTGAACCAAAAATAAATGAACCAAAAAAATAATCTGCATATAATCAGTATATAATTTTTATACATCAAAAACTTTTTTATAATCTAGAGATAGTCTATAAGAAACATGTAGAAAAAATCTGTATTGAGCTGATTGTTTTATTGTATTGAAAAATTACATGGTAACTTTTTTTTTAGTTTTATACCTTGTTTTTTATAAATCACCTCTTAAATCACCTTTTATAAATTAATACCTTGTTTGGTTAAAAATCAGCTCCTATTTCACCAGTATTTGGATTTTTAATTTCTTTTGCAGTAGGCTGGTAAACCTCCAGTAGGCCAAATATAACCGAAAATCTAGAGAAAAAAGAATTGAAAAAAAAACATTTTAGATCAATTTATCCCGGTTTATTTCGAAAAACACGCTGTTTTCGAAAAAATTTTTGAGAATCTTTTATCGTTTTACTTGTATTTTTCCTAGATTTTTGTTGTGGGCAGCAAAAATTTGCCGAGTTCTGATGATACAATTCAATGAGTTGGAAACTTTTTTAAACGCCCATAGTTCTGCGATTTGATGAAATTTTACTGCGTTTTGTGCTGATCGAGCTATTATAGTGCTGAAGTTCGAGCAACCGGATAAAATGAACAAAAACTGAAATTTTTTTTCATTTTTTTTTCAATTTCGGTTATATTTAAATAAGAAATGATGAGAGTAAATTTGCTTACTCGCAGATTTACCAGCTTTTCTGGCAAAAACTTGAACCAAATTTACACCCATAAAATAAGTCTGTTCATTTGATTCAAAAATAGGGAGGTAAGCAGTGTCAAAATGGGTAAAAATAATTCTAATTGACCCTGTTTAGCTCCCTAATCTTAAACCAAATGATTTGACCCGTCTTAAGAGTGTAATTTTGTTTCGAAATTTTGACTTAAATAACGCACCACAAAAAAGCGCGTAAGATTCCGAGCCATTTTTGATCTCATCTTTTTTTTTGCCAAAAATAATCAACTTTGAAAAAAATGAGTTTCAAAATTCTGTTTAGTTTTTTTATCCTGTTGTTTCAATTCAGTCTTTAGTCAATTGTTCAACACAAACTGCACTGAAATTTCATCGAACCGCAAAAACCGTCCTGAACAAAAGCAAACCAACTCGATATTGGCAAGTTTTTGCAGCCTATTGTAAAAAAAAACAATCCAAAAACTTAAATAGTGCAAAACACGGTTTGGAAACACCCAATAGTAGCGTGTGCAGCACAAAATGCACTGATATTTTATTCAATCGCTAAAACATGCGTGAACAAAAAGTGATTCAATTCATTGAGTTATATCGTCAGAAATCGACGAATTTTTGCTGCTTATTGACAAACATTACGTGAAATGAGAGACGATTTAACAGAAACACGTTTCGAAAATACCTGTATAGGAGTCGTAACAAATTCAACTTAAACCGATCAAAACGTAAGTGATTATCCTTTTATCACAAAAATTAAGAAAAACTTATAGTCAGGAGAAATCTTCCTCGGTGTTCCCATGAGCTGACCTCACTTGAGGAGAAATGCTTACCGAAAACTAAGTTTCAAAACTTCAAAGCAGTTATTCTGTCAAAAATGGACATCCTTTCATTTGAAAAGATGAAAACTGATATCATTCAACTCAAAATTTTGAAACGGACATCATTTAGCTCAGAAAATCTAAAACACACTCATTCATCGACCACTCAGGTCAAACCATGAGCCAAGCACCTCAGCCTGGTTAACTGCGAACATCAGGAATAGCGTGATAATAAGTATGAATGATGATAGCAGGAAAAAACAATTAGGCAACAAAACAACACTAATAATTCAGAAAAGATTTGGAGCCATCAAATTAAATCTAGAGTTATTTCTATTTGAAATAGCTTGAGAAATGTCAATGAATGAATTCAATTTGTGCATTTATTTTAAGTTTTCGGTTAAGCCTTTAAAAATTGTTTTAAGCATTGGTATCGTTGACCAAATGATTAAATTAAAATTAGGATAATCAGAAGGGAGGTGATGGTAAAAAGAATGTAATATGTAAAATCAGATTATAACTTTAAGTAAAAAACTGTCATTAAAACTTAGACAAGCAACCAAAAAACAATTGATAACAGCAAATATACTTTCGAAAGGTAAGGATGTTTATCATTTGCAAAATGTATCTTTAAAATGGCATCTCGTGGGAACACTAAATAGGCCTAGTGGCTATTTTAGATAGTGTTCGATTGTGTTTGGAGCTTGTGTTCGAGTATGGTTCTCTCTAGTTTTCGATTAAGTTTCAATTTTGTGTTCGATTTATTTTAGATTTCTATATCGACCCCTTTTTGTGTTTGACAACGATTCGAAATACTGACTATTTTTGTGTTCGATTAAGTTTCGACTACATTTTATGTTTGACTTAGTGTTCGACTATGATTGGAAATAGTGTTCGACTATATTTTGATCATAATTTTGACTATGTTTCTAATCTGTGTTCAACTAAAAGGTCTGATTTCGACCACGGATTTGGATCGAACATTATCTGTGTGTTCAAGCATATTTGGTCATAATATAAGTCGGCCCGTATTGAGAGATGTTTTCAAGCTGTCTACTGGTGGGCGTCTTGTTTGCGTTTTTTACATTCATTAATAACGTTGATTGTGTAAATTAAACAGCTAAAAAACTTTTAAGAAAAAGAAACCAAATGAACACGGTTTATGATGAGTTTTGTACAATCAAATTTTGCATTTACAAACATAGCTACTAGTCATTTCAGCATGTCGGTACCGTATAACGCTCTGATAGTTTTCACTCAAATTTTTTGCATTAGTACCCCTTATTGAACAAATACTTTAATTGCATCAAGAAAAACTTGGCTTCTAATATAAAAATTTGACCGAAAATTATTTTTGAAAAGAACGTATAACTAACGCAGAAATTCCTCAAAGAGTTGGAAAAACAAAGTAAATACAAAAACATTCAATTTTGTTTCAAACCAATTCTTCGGCACATTTTTTATCTGTATTTTCTAACAGTCGCACAATTTTTGCTTCAAAATACAGAAAAATGATTCAATATTGAACATTTTATCTGAGATTTGAGGAATTTGGCAGAAAAATTTCAACACAAACCCTAGCTTATTGTTCATTTTTGAAAAACTTTGTTGTTTCTGGGGAAAACCAACAAAGAAATTATATGTTTTTGAGTACTTTTTTTCCGAATTACGAGCTAGAAAAAAACTTAAGTAGTAATAATTTTTCTAATAATGGCTCTCTATTTAGTATGCTCAAAGCAGGTAGAAGTAACTATAACTTGTTGTCGTTGAGCAGTGAACTGGTTGTACGTTATTCTTGCTAAAAATTGTATATTTTTAATGTCAGATCAAAAGTGAATAGCTTTTATACAAAAAACACAGAAAATTCTATCCAGATTAGAGAAGATCCCATGTGGAAATACGTTATCTCTCAGGCTGTAGACAGAAGTTCTCTCGGGCTTCTCTTGGATAAAGTTGTTACCAATATCGTAAACTAGTTTACAAATTTGTGAGCCGGATAAAAATTTATTATATCATTAAATGACGAAAAAAATTGAGTGCGGAACTTTTTATTATACAACCCATGTTTTCGACGATAGCAACTGCTAACATGTTTTCGACGATAGCATCTGTCAATTTTGATCCGAATTAAGTATCAACTTTTATCCGGGCAGGAAATCTGGAAACTTCCTTTTTGTTTACTTCAGAAACTCCGATCAATTATTGTCGTCATTTATAAAATAAAGTTGTGTTACACTTGCAATAGTCTTAAGGTAACCCTAAGCCAGCTGATAAAATGAATAATTCAGCTGGAACAGCCTTCGATTACAAGCAGTTTTGACTTACACTGAAAAGGTTAACCTCTCATGCTTTATATTTTATATGAGATCACGTAAAAGATTTAAAATTTGTTAGTCGATGTTTCAATCGTCTTTCAAGTATCCCATCAATCAACCCTTTGATCATAAGACAACCAAATTTTTTGAGCTGTAAAGGGTGGAAGAGCGCTTACTTTTAATGCAAATTGGAGTGAGTAACCTCATCCGCAAAAAAATGGTAAGAAAACTCCTGAAGACGTTGAAGACGGTTCTCTCGATTGGCTTTCAAGCCGACAATCCCCTGATTGATTTAATTACTTCTGTTGAAAATTTCGATTCGAATGTACTGTTTGCGCCTGCATACTTCTATCGGTAAATCTTGTGCAGAGCTGGGTTTTCCTGCTTATGCGGCTGACTCAAATAAGATATGAATCAGGGTTGCACCTCGAAACATTTTCAGCAAGCGTTAGCAATTGGTTCTGGTAATAGCTTGTGGTTACAAAGCTTCCACGGCTCATCGCATAAGAGAAAATTATTGTCTGTAGTCAACTGCGTGGCATGATTTTTTAAATTGAGCACAACTGTTGTGTGGCCTCCTGTCGCAAGTTAGCTAGACTGAACCCAGGGACACCTGAACCGGCGGCATCGTGGCCGAGAAAGTGTATTAGCCTTCTGATAACTGGGAGCACATTCAAATCATCTACGGACGTCATCAGAACCTGTTGATGAGACTATTAAGTTCCGTTTTAGATTTAGCTTCCACTACTCCTGCAAAAGCGTTCATAGTTCGGAGTGAATAAACTCATCAAGAAAAAACAATCAACAACTACACAATTCAAACGCAAATTTTGAAAGATCTTGAGTTTTGAAGTTTACAAAACTTCAAATCACAAGATTTTTCAAAAATGCTATAGTTTTAAGTCAAAAAATGCTATTCACTTTTACTTCCAAAAATGGTTTTCAGCGGAGATATATCTCCGCTGAAATCCATTTTTGGAAGTAAAAGTCAAAGCCATTTTTTTCGCCATTTCCACATATGCGAAAGAAAAACTACGCTTCATTCAAATTATTCGATTCATTCATTGTATTTGAAAACAAAGAAAAATAATTACAAGATCTGTATAAGTGACTCCAATAGCTCGACCATGTATAAAAATTATAAAAATTTATTTTAATTTTTCCAAAAAAAATCATCAAATTTACCATCAAATTTTTCCAAAAAAATTATCAAAGTGATGAGTTGTTAGAGTAGCACAGGTAACAAAAGTTTTGAAGGTTTTTGATACCATGAGATATTTAAAACTCTTCATTGAAGTTTTGTTTCTTGAAGCTCAGCTTCGACATGCTTTTGTTCAGATGTTTCAAACTTCAAAATCACCAACAGTTGAATTCCGATTGCCACTATGATTAATAATGCGCCAATACAAGAGACCCAAGAGAATAAATTGGGCAGGAAAATAACCTGGAGCACAAACGCCAACACAGATGCCAAAAACTGGAACACATAAGCTGCGGACGCTTTGATTAACATGAAACCCTTCACCGCCATAAGGGCTGAAATGGTTTGGGTGAAGGCAGCTAGTAGCCCAACAGCTTTTATCCTCAAACTACAAGATGGTAAATGGTATGTATGGAATAACGAAGGTACGCTAGGTGCGGCGCATCCTAACATATAAGACATCCAGTTCCAGCTTTCAGGTACTTTGTTGGCACTCAATTTGATTAAGATAAAGTACGCGACACCTGTAGCTCCTGATACCAATGCATAAAACATGCCAACAAGGTAATTTGTAGTTATCCGAGTGCCGGCGAAATCTTTTTGACACATTGTAGCCATGCCTGCAAATCCAGTTATAATAGAGATAACTGATAACCAGTGGGGTGCTTTTTTCAGTTTGAACTTCTCAATGGCTAGCGCAATGACAATACAGATGAAAATTTGGACAACAGTAGTTCCTGCCGGGTCAATTAAGTCGATCGATAGGTAGAGGAAGAAAATAGTGGCACCTCCGTTTACAAGACCATTGAGCAGTGCTAGTCCGTGATATTTAGTCAGAGTAGTTTCGCCTCAGGGGTTGGCTTAACTTTTATAAAGACAAAAAATTCCAAGAGTGAAGTTTCTTGGAAAGATATAATTGTTTCCAATGTCATTATGTCTCTCAAAAATAGGTCGACAAAGTTTTTTTGTGTATTTTTTTGGAAAAGCTTGGAAAAAAGTGGATTTTTCGAAAATTTAGTTCTAAAAACGGATAGCTCTTAAGACTATAATAAGAAAAATTTATGAAATACATTTTATCTGTTTCAATTTTAATTGCGTTTTAACCCCTTTTTGTTACGTCAAACCCTTGGAAGCACAGATAGCGGCGAATGCTAAAGAGGTTCCGAGAGCCGAAGTTGCGAAGGACATCTGGGATCCGGTCAGTCCACTGAACTCGAATAGTATACCCACCACAGCTAGTAGGAATGCATTAGCAGCCATAAAAAATACTCCTCTCAATTGCTGGTTGGAAGTCTTCGGTGCTAAAACATCGATTAGATGCAAAAATACTTAAATTTATAAAGTGTTTATTTTTAAGCCTCTATAGAATATGAAGATAAAAGATACATACTTTGAAAAAAAATGTACGAACGCCACTTGGGAGGCTACCAAGAGTGGCACCTCAGAAACAGAAAAAGGAACAAACAAAAAAAGCCAACAACGTATCAGAAAAAAAAGTTTCGGTAGGGAGACTTTAAAGTCGTTGCAAAATTTGAATTCAATGATGCCCAAAACATTTTTAAAATTCAAACACATACCCGATTTGACCTCAAAAAATGCCTATCACACAATTCAAAAAAATTGCTTATCAGACAATTTCATTCAAGGACAATTAACCAACCTTTCATTTCTTTTATGGTGAAGTAAATGGCGTGGTAAAAAGCAGAGATAATTGAAATTGGAGAGCGATTTAAGTAATAAAATAAACTCGATTTTGAGAAGCACACTTATAACACCCGAAATTTCGGGGTGAACCATCCAAAAACGATTGTCTCAAAATAGTACAAAGAGGTATCCCTAAATTCGCTACAGGTCATGACCTCTTATAGCGCCAGGAAAATTGTTTGTCTTTCGGATTTAAGCGTTTACAAGAGTTGTTGGTGTGTTTCTACAAAATCGAGTTTAATTTATTACTTAAATCGGTATTAGGTAAATAAGAAGACAAGACATTAAGGCGGCAGCATAATATGAGGCATCCATTGATAGTTGAGTGACCATAAAATTTTTCTAAAGGTAACTTTGATGTCGAAACATGCTAACTTTTAGGGGGAGTGCGCGCCAAAAAAACGCAATTTTTTGGTCAAAATTTTTCAAAAAGTGCTTCAAACAATTTTTTTGGCCTTTTTTTAAACAAATTTGCCTGTGCGCAAAAAGTTGGTCAAAATGGGGTCGTTATCGTAATTTGGGAGGGCTCAAAAATCAAATTTTACTCAAACTAAACAAAAAAATTAGCAAAATTTTTATTTTTATTTTGCCCCCTCCTCTGAGAATATCATAAATCCGCCCCTGGACATGACATTAAGACGACAACTGAGCTATAAAATAACTAAAATGAATAGTTTAAATGTAAGTGACTTATATTTCTCACAAAAAAGTGGAAAGTTGAAAGTCTTTTTAAGGTTCCATCAAAACCTGTTGTCGTCTTAACAGATATCGTCTTATTTGCCGGACACTATTTAACCTTGTTTTTCTTGTTTACTAGGAATTTTTTGACCAATGATTGAAATTTCGTTTGATAATGCACGTATACAAAGCTAGGAAAGGAACGAGAATAAAAGCTAGCCGAAACCGGAGGTAGAGCAATAAGCAGAATGGTCTAAGAGCAGAAAGGGTCTAGGAGCAAAAAACTGAAAAACTTTAGTTTTATAAGCTAATTGGTAAGACGAGCATCAGCATTGTCAGAATTAAAAAACAACGAACAGATTATGCATAAATTGAGTATTTTGATCAAGCAGTTTTTTACTTGTTAAAATTACTCAATTCATGTGTAATGTTTTCATTTCTTTGGTAGTATTGACGGCTCTAATAATTGTTTTACTGATTGGCCAACTTAAATCATTGTTTGTCTATTTCTCCGATCTTAGACCTTTTATGCTCTTAAATGTTCATGCTCAATGACTGGCCACCCTAAAAACCTATGCTTGGTTTTGGTTGTCAAACCACAGAAAACGTTATCGAACAGTACAGTAATAAATGGTTTCCACTTGTAGTGGGGTTGAGAAATTAGACGATAAGAAAGATAGACGTAAGTACTTAAAAAGAAAATTGACGATTTCGCAAAAATTCAATTGTGAGAAAATAGACGAAAGTGAGAGAGGTTAAAATTGTTTGCAGACAAATTGCGTGAGAAAAATAAAGTTGATTGCAGACAGCAGTTAAATTTCGGTTGTCAAAAATTTTACAACTCACTCATGCATAACTTATTCAATTCAAAACTCTCCTGTAAAATTCGGATTTGACATTTTTTGTTCATTTAAACAATAGTTTTGATAGGTATTGACATTTTATGTTCTTTTTGTATTTATGAAACTTGTTTACAAAGAAAAAATTTTGTCAGCCCTTTCTTTTTCATTGCTTTTTCGTTTAAAATGACAGATCTGTAAAAAATAAATTACGTCAAATTTCGTTTTTGTAGCCTCCGTCTAATTTGCTTATCGTCTGTTTTCCTAGGCCCCTTTTGTAGTTTTAGCAATAAGTAAAAATAAGTAGACATATTTGTTCTAGTCAATTCAATAAGCTATCAAGTATGTTCTACAAAAAAAAGATAAAAATGATGTTTATTCAACAAAACTACAGCTCCGACTTTATCAGAAAATTTGTCTCTTTACTAAATGAAGAACTTTTTTTTCAAATTTCATTATAAAGTGATCTTCTTTAAGGAAAGAAGTGGGACTTAAAAATTATACTAGTGGACAAAATTAAACGCAAACTTCCGTTTTTATTCTCTAAAATTTTTAATTTTGATAACAATTTTGGACTCTATGTACCTGGAAGTTTACCAATCTTTTTTTTTCATGGTAAATATTGTCCAAAATGGTGCAACAGCTTATATTGCCTCTTAAAAATTGTGCACTTTCTGGGCTCTGCGTGTCTCGATTGATTCGCAAAAACTCTTGATGCAAGACATACCATTTGCTTATCTACCACAAAAACAGTTGTTGGCTCTCTACGAATTATGATGTTTTGTGCAGTCCACTGTTGTATGAATCTAGTAGAGCAAATTTCTAGCGCTTCAAATTAAAAAATTAGCTGTTCTTGCTCTAAAAACATTTTGGGAGATTGTATATACAATAAAAGGCTTGAGGATTCTCCGGTTTGTTGTTCTCAGATTGAGGCAAGATCTTTGTCTTCGAGTTTACTTCAGTTTGTTATTCGTTTTTTCATTGCAATGTACCACAAATAATTTTATTTTTAGAACGGATCAAATGATATATCACTTTAAAACCTTTTACATCTTGTTTCGACAAAGATTCGGAAATTTTCGAAAGCAGTAAATAAAAGGATAGCCATTACACTAAAAATATCCAAACCATTAAAAAATAACTATTATTCTTTTGAAATTAGGTTATTTGAAGAAAAAACGTTCCGAAAACCAATCAGAGCGTTAAATAAGTAACAAAAAGCATGTTTCGAGCACAAAAAGCGTGTGCCGAAAAATAGTGGGTAAAATGCCTTTGAGCCGCGACAGCGTAGTAATCTTCTGATAACTGAGAGTCCATTCGACCATCTGCGGATGTCATCAAAGTCCTGTTGCTGAGAGGGTTAACTCTTTGGCTTCTAACTTTTTTCGGACCGTATGATTGACACTGTTTTGTAAGAATGAGTCAGTTCGAAATAGCTGGATCAATGTTTTAAAAATCAATGGTACTTTTTTGCGCCATTTACTCATTTGTAACGAAAATAACCACGCAAACTAAATAATCAATTTAATCATTGCGCTGAACAATTGCAATATAATCACCTGACTTATAAGGTCGTTAAATTTTTCCAACTGTTGCATGAAAAATTTTGAAAAAACTGAAAACTTAACTTGCAGAAGCCTAAAAGAAAGCCTTTCTTAAAAAAACTTAAAGCAAAAATTTTTTTGAAAAACCCTTGCAAGAAAATTGAAGTCTATTTTGAAATGAGGTTCGACTTAATGAACGTACAATCAACAAACAATTGTTGCGTTAAACAAAACATTAGAAACCATTATTGAGCCGAATGAAACCGAAAAGAAAGCAAATCCTGGGCAGATTCGCAAAAAAATATAATGGGTGAAAAAAAACGAAGCTTAATCCGGAAGCTTAATTCAAAACAAGTTTTTTGTTTTGGTTTTTAAATAAGCGTTTCACACAATTAATCCTAGTCGGGCTAGGTGAAAGATAGGTAAAGACCAACGCAACGTTTCTGTCTGCTTTGCTTTTTCACTGTTTCAGTCAAAATTGCACATACCAGTGGTTTGAATCAGTGAACAACTGTTAACAAAATTGAGCCAACCCAAGATTTTTCTAGATCAAAACCATATACGGGAAAAGTTTGCATTTTCTACAGTTTGAGATTAAAATCAAATTGCAAATAACCATCAAGGTAAGTCGACGAATTTCGTGTAAAAACTCGAATCAAATCGCTAGTTAGCGAAAATCGGAAGGATACCTGAAGCCGCGGCATCGTGGCCGAGTAAGCAAAGTAGCTTTCTGATATTTTCGAGTCCATTCAAAATATCTTCAGATGTCATCAAAGTCCTTGTTGATGAGAAGGTTAATTAATTACACAGGCTGCTGAAACCCGTTTTTTCGAAGAAAACTTACAAACACAATAAAATGCAAAATTAACATCGGAACAAAACTTACCGAGCCGTAACAGAACCGAAATGACCTTGGCAGAAAACTTAGGCAGAAAATATCTCAGGCAGAAAATACCTGCTGCCGAAAAACTCAAAAATTCTTAATAATCAAATTTTAGTCTTTTTCCTCTAAAACAATCACGCACGCGCAAAATTTCCCCCTAAAATAATGACGCGAAATGAGGCCACAAAGTTGATACAAATCAGCCAAATACAAGAACGCCGAAAAAAGTTCAAAAAAAAACACTGAAAAAAAAACTTCACAACATTGAGTTGATAAAATTACAACCAATGTAAAAACAAATATCGAATCGGTCGGATTTTTAAAAAGTTCCAACGCTAAAAACAATTGCAGTGAAAATTGTTTTTGATTTGCAAGAATCTATATACGAGTCTTAATTGTGGCACCTAAGCTGACAAAACATTAGCAGACAAATAATACGCGGTAATTTGTTTTGAACCGGATTATTTCTCGTTTTAAAAAAAGAGATCCTGGTCAATTTCAAAAAACAAGACTTTTATCACTTCAGGCGTATTCGTTAACTCACGCTAAGTGTGCAGGAAACAAACAAATTTTTCAACTCATTAAGAACCAAGGTACCACGAAGAATCCAGATGAGTCCAATAGACAAAGTCATTAACGGGGAAAACGACTAATACCTGCTTGCTATACCCTTGCTTATCGCAATAGTAAAAAATTGAAGTAAAAAAATTCTATGATATTTATGCAGCAAGCTTTTTCCTAATCAGTTTTGAAGACAAA
This sequence comes from Symsagittifera roscoffensis, assembly GCF_963678635.1. Lineage (NCBI taxonomy): Eukaryota > Metazoa > Xenacoelomorpha > Acoela > Convolutidae > Symsagittifera > Symsagittifera roscoffensis. Next base: position 31,303,052 of record NC_087066.1, read on the forward strand.
TCAACAGCAAACTCAATATTTCTGTTGAGACAAATTTTTCATGCATATGAAAAAAAATTTGCACATCCCAAGCCAGCAATTGATCTCATTTTATTCCAGGCAAACATCAATTTTTGAAACATTTTTGCCGTCTTTAGTGAGTTTATAAGGGCGTCGAGAAAATTCACAATTTCTGACATTAAAAAAAAGTTTTCAATACCCTTTGATTGAAAAAAAAAAACAAACAAAAAACGAAATCGAGATCTATTGCTTTCTAGCAATTTAACTGTTTTTCAATATGCAAAAAATATTGGACAAAAAGAACAAGCGTTGATAAATTTTTGTCGGGCTAAGTGAACAATAGCCCAAAACAAACGCATAGTTTCAGTCTGATTTGCTTTTCTACTGTTTAAGCAAAAACTGCACAAACCAGTGATTTGAAACAGTAAAAAAGAGTTTCGCACATTTTGCGATACCACACAGACATAACATTGCAAACCAGGGGACAAAAATTGGGGAAAAGCCACAAAATCGAGAAAAAAAAATAAGGATTGAAAAAAATTAAATCATGAAGAATTAATGATTACAAAACAAGACCACAAACACAATCAATGGCGTTTAAAAAGTAATCAGAGACATGAATTAAATGGAAACTAAGCCAACAACAGCTAGTAAGATTCTTGGTGAGCAAAACTATGTTCAATTGAAAAACTTTTGAAAATTCTGAAAAAATTATTTTAACGCTCCCCCTCCGGAAACACGCAGAAGCATAAAAACTATTTTTTTTGAGGCAACGCTAAATTTGGTCATTTAAACGATAAAACTTAAACAGAAGCAACTGAGGTCAAAGAAAGCTTACAAGCAATAAAAACCAAACGAAATTACCGAAAATACACACTTAGTGGTTTCATAAATTACAGTAACAAATCATAACTTTTCAATTACAACAAAAATTACTTAACAGCAAAAATCAGTATTAAGGCATCTAATTCGACTAATCAGCATAAGCAAACACACATGTCAGGCGTACTTCTTCTCTCAAAAATAAAGTGTGCCAGAAAAACTAGGATAGTTTGAATTTGATTTAGTCAAGAAGCCAAGAAATTTGATTTTATTATCATTATAGAGTACTGGTATAACTTCCTAAACGTACTGTCATTAGTAGCAGCAAAATAGTAGTTTAATTCAAGCTTTCAAGTTTTCTGCAAGACAGAATGTGTATGGAGCGCACGTTAATGAAGTATAGCGGTTCAATTGATTTTGTTAAACAAGTTGTTGACCCGAAAAAAATTCTGCAGATTTGATAACACTTGTTAGTCGCAAGCGTACTGACAATATTGCAAACCCAACAGTTTCTTATATGTTATCGATTTAGGCGAAAAACTCGCATTGTTTACATTTAAACTGTAAGATTTGTATTAAATTGCAAATGTTCAACTAGTTTTAGTCAACGTATTACTAAAAAAACTTGAATCAACCCATAATCAACTCTAATCAACTGGTAATTAATATCCAATGAGCACTCAAATTCACTGGTTTATGAAATGCATAATTTATTTTCATCTGATTTTTCAGGTTAATTATTATTTAGAGGAAATTTCTGTTGTCACTTAGGGGAAAGATTGTTCGATTGAATTATTTTTTAAATTTAGCGCTTTGCATCTGAGCCAGTGAGCCGAGGTAGGGTGTAAATCAGGCACGGATCTAGGAGGGGGGATATTGAAAATTTTTCGAAGAACCCGAAAACCTCCTGGCCGCACGATATAAACCTAAATATTCACCTGGTTCTTACACAAAACATGTTTTAAAAACCATCATATATTTTCACTATCAATAGAAAAAAATTTATAGACTCACTGAATTTCAAAACTAAGACGATTTTAAGGCTTTAGTTATTTATTGAACAGGTATATGAATTGTTTTATTATTTCGTCTTACAAGCTGCTAGTAATTTTTTAAATATCTTTTCATGCGACTGAGGGGATAGCCAAGCTCCTTAGATTCTCAAAGAAAAAATTTGAGACCGGAAAATCAAATCCTTTTCTACGAATTGTTTCAGCACGAATGACAGCACTCAAACCAGTTTTTATCAATTGACTCAAAGACATCTTAAAAACAAAACTTTGTCTTTTTTGATACGAAAAAAATCGTCTTTAACATTAGATATTATGTGAGTGGAATCAATTAATTATTGAACAAAATCTCAACTATGACACCAGCTACTGACCTGTTTCTTGGAATGTCACTACGACTTCTGGCATGTTTTTTGAAACTCCTTTGTCGAACATGAGCAATAAAATAGGAACTAGGAATGTGTCTGCAGCCTTACTTTTCACTCATGTATTTTCACAAACTGTGGTTTCAAGGGTAATATATGGTTCAAAATTACATAATAGACTCGCAGAAACGAATTGATTTATAAAATATGAGCTATATTTTGGTATTCACGTTGCAATATTCGAAGAAGCGCACAAAATGAATTCGCGTGCAGCAGAATACAAAAAGATTTTATCCATTCCAAGTATAGAACCTTTTCAAGCAATATCTTTATGAGACCATCAACTTGATTTTACCCTCTCAAAAACCGCCTTTAGCCGTCTTTATTTGAGCGGGAAAAAAAGCATTTAGTCATCTGTTCTGTCCGTGATGTTACAGCGATATTGCAAACGGCGCACAGACAATTCAGCCAATTTGAAACTCAGACAATTCAGCCAAAAATATACACACAATTCAGCCTGAGACAATTCAGCCAATTTGAAATTCAGACAATTCAGCCAGAAATATACAGGCAATTCAGCCTGAGGCAATTCAGCCAGTTTTACAAAACGCTAGATTTGAAAGAAAACAAAACTGCTCGTATCAGAGCGAAGCCCTGAATGTTCCGACTGCGTTTTAAGGTTTATGAAGCAGTAATAACATTAAAAAACTCAATGGAATAAAACAAAATGAAAAAAAAATTCTAAAATTTGATTTTTTTTTGAAAATCATCTCCCCACACGCCATATAAAGTACAGAAGGATAAATTTTGCTCCTTGTAATAAACCAATTATGGCAAATAAGCTTCTTTTAACCAAATTGGAACGATTTCTAAGACTGATTAACTCACCGCTTACGCGTTAATAGCGCGAAATATATCGCGCGTTAATTGTCCCAAATTGGCCAAAATGGCAATCCTTAAACCCCCATAACTTTACGAAAAATGATCACAGGTCAAATATTTTTTCAAATTTGAGCTCAGGACAACAATACCTTTCGAATGATATAAAAAAATTCCGTCAAAAATGAGTACTTAAAAAGTCGAAATTTGTCTGAAGAAAAAAAAACCCACCCGAGCACAAATATTCCGTTACTTTCGTATCGAAAGTCAGAACAACAAGAATGCTCGTATCAGGGTGAAGCCCTGAATGTTTGGACTGCCCATTAAGGTTTAAGGAGCAGTAATATCATTAAAAAATTAAAAAGAATAAAACAAAATGAAATTTTTTTCAAATCATCCCCCCACACGCCATATAAAGTACAAAAGGATAGATTTCGCTACTTGTAACAAATTAATTATGGCAAATAAGTTTCTTTCAACCAATTTGGAACAATTTATAAGACGCATTAACTCTCCGCTTACGCGTTAATAGCGCGAAATATATCGCGCGTTAATTGTCCCAAGTTGGCCAAAATGGCAATCTTTAAACCCCCATAACTTTACGAAAAATGATCACAGGTCAAATATCTTTTCAAATTTGAGCTCAAGACAACAATACCTTTCGAATGATATAAAAAAATTCCGTCAGAAATGGCTAGTTAAAAAGTCGAAAATTGTCTGAAGAAAAAAAAACCCACCCCGAGCACAAATATTCCCTTACTTTCGTATCGAACAAGACTGATCGTATCACGGTGAAGTCCTGAATGTTCCGACTGCCTATTAAAGTTTATGGAGCAGTAATCAACTAAAAAGTTAAATGTAGTAAAATGAAAGGATACATTTTTTTTCTAAAATTTGAAACTTTTAAAATAAAAATCATCCCCTGACGCTATATTAAGTACAAAAGGATAAATTTTGCTACTTGCAACAATTTAATTATGGCAAATAAATTTGTTTCAACCAATTTGGGACGATTTCTAAGACGGATTAAATCTCCGCTTAAGCGCTAATATTGTCTCATATTGGCCAAAAGGGCAATCTTCAAACCCCATAACTTTACAAAAAATGACCACAGGTGAAATATTTTTTCAAATTTAAGCTCAAGACAAGAATACCTTTTGAATGATTTTAAAATTCCCTCAAAAATTGCTAGTTAAAAAGTCGAAACTTGTCTGAAGAAAAACCCACCCCGAGCACAAATATTCCGTTACTTTCGTATCGGAAGTCGGAACAAAATCTGAATTGTAAATTTTTCTCGTTTTAAGGTCGCCGGTGAGCGCTCTATGCGCGCGTCGCCGCTTTGTGGCGATAACCGGCTCTAAGTTTCATATAGAGTCGTACTCTCTGTTGGCAAGCTCGCAACATGTTGGCGTGACTGCGGCTGTCATTATTATTGGCTGAATTGTCTTTGGCTTAATTGTCTGCATACTTTTGGCTGAATTGTCTGAATTTCAAACAATGAATACAAGCCTACGGCTTATACGTAGTACCGGACAGGGAATTTAATTTACAAATATTGAACAACGGTCGAAAAAAATTCTTTTCTTTTATTCTGATAGAAATTTAACCGTGAGCTCAGCATGAATGCAAAAATCCTCAAGTTTCTCTTTGAATTGATTGCGGTCCTTACAATTTTTCTTCCCCAGTTACTATTTTCTGCATAAGATAAATTTGAGAAACAATAAGAAGCATATTTGTTTGATTTCATGATAAAGTTTTGATAAATTTGCTAGTCTCGCCACTTGATGGTAAATTTTATCAATTTTTTGTTATTGTTTTCGAAATAAGAACAAAACACAATTTTGTCGAAAAAATATTAACAGTTTCAAGAACAAAAAAATTCTAAGATGAATTTTTTTTTCAATTTTGAATTTGAATAGCTCTTAGTTAATTTTGTCAAAATTAAGAAAAATGCAGACATGAAGACAGAAAACACCACAAGACTAGTCATATATCAAGGGAAAGCCCTGAATGTTCCGACTGCCTCTTAATCCATTTCAAACAGTTATTGGGAAAACAAAATTTTGAAAAACTAAAAGTTTTGGACAAAATTAAGTGTAAACTTGGAGTCGTACGAAATTAATACGACTGATTAGCAAGCCTCAATTCATTTGGGAGTAATTATGTTATGAGGGATACTTCTCCATACATCAAAAACTTGCATTACGCTTTCAGCATTATGAACAAATTGTTCAAAAAGCGCATAAATTAGTCCAGAGCATGGCCAACTAGGCAAACTTCAAACTCTCAGACCTTTGCAAAAAAGGATCGGAGATAAAATATCTTTTTTAAGTGACTTCAGGCAGTCAATATCTATTTGATTTCAAATTGATTGTATTTAGAAAACCATCTGAATAAAAAAATCACCCCAAGCAAAAGTATTTTAAATTCTTCAAAAAGCGGAGCAAAAAAATTGTTCAAAAATTTGTAAGAAAAATTTTTCTCAAAATTTTTTTAAATTAGAACTCCAGAAATTGAAATCAAATTCTTCTTTTTAAACATTGCATTTAAAAATTTCAAAAAACGATACAGAAAAAACCGAACAGACAAAAAGTTTAACTGCAGAAAACCAAAAACGTTTAAAAAAATCTCCTTTTGATCCAAATAAATTTTTTTTCAGCTTGAACTCATTAAAGCGAAAAAGCTCAACGATTGTGCAGTTGTACTAAGTAAAAAATTTGCGCCAAATCTATGAAAAAAAATCAAGTTGTTCAAATTATAAATAAATTTTCAGGCATTTGCTGAAAATTGTGGGCAAAAAAAAATGCTTAGTGCAAATGTATCCAAGTTTTTATCACGCGCAAATTTAGCACATACAATAAAGTGTAGTCTGATCTAAAAAAAAACTTCAAGCCGATTGTGAGAGAAAAAAATGTATGTTGGCTTAATAGTTTTTTTGCCCAAATTGAATCGAACGACTTATATGAGTGCCTGCATTTGTACCAGTTAAATGCAAATAGAAGTTTGGGTTGCAAAACAAAGCATGGGTATTTCCAGCTGGAAATGTATGGTAGCAAATGCTTAGAGCAACGGATCGAACGTATAACAACCATAATTCTAGAACATTTTGCTCCTGTTCTTTTCCGCACCCTCCCGCCGCCCGGAGTTAAGCTGGCAAATACGATTATTTTAATCATATCATGTGTAATTTTGAATGACACCAATATTTAACTATTCATCAAATGTTCTCAAATTTGGATAATTTCTATTTGAGCAGAGAATAATCAAAAACTTTCAAGCTGAATTACAAATAATTATCAAACTATTAGATTACAAATTTAATTACCAAAATTGCTTTTTTTCAGTCAAAGTTTTTTATGTTTTTCTTCTTCATGATTTACACTTTTTTAACAGCAGTTCGAAAATGCACCGTTTTGATTCTTAATGCGAAATTATTCAAAATAAAACGTAACAAAACTTTCAGTTTTTTGAGTCGATCAATCAACTTTGTTTTTTTAGTAAACTGATGCAGTTGAAACTCGTTTAATTAAGATTGGTATTTGTTTAGTATTTGCTAGATGCGTAGCGAAAGCAAACAGAATTCAGATATGTATATGCGTACTCATCGCTTTTAGAAAATTTTCAGATGGCTTCTGATTGCTTTTTTTGTTCTTTTCGAATTCTTTGGTGCAGGGGTTACGTAGCGCAAAGTAGACAAGCCATAAAGTAGAACAAGGATAGCCGGTTACTGTGCAAATTTGTTTTGGAAATATTCAATGTGGTTCGAAATTTTTTTGGATTTTTTTTTGGAAATTTTTAATGTGGTTCGAATCACGACTGAGAGAGTTTTAAAATAATATATCACTCAACCTAGTCCGATGATTACGCCGGGTATCTGGTTATGCGTGGAAAACAAAAAGAAAAAAATTAAAACACACACGAATACAAACTTCCTCCTAATTTTTCAAATGGTCGGAACAACAAGGTTAACCGGTTACTGTGCAAGAAGCAAAGAACGTTCCTGTGATACTTGCACAGTAACACTCTATACTTGTTCTTTTTTAGAGCCTGTCTATTTTTCGCTGCAAAACCACTTCAGTAAATGAAATTGAAAGAAACAAAAAATAATCAGAAACCATCCACTAAAAAGTTTCTCGTGCGGATAACTGAAAAAGCCAAAAATTACACTTCATTAACTCAAAAACAAAAAAGATAGTTTGTTTGATTGGGAATACAAATTTTGATTGTTTGTTAACTCGAAACAAAACCAATTCAAAAAAAGCAGAGACAAAAAAAAACATTTTAGGATCTACTTAACAATCGCTCCCACCCTAGGCTATCTACTGAAGAATTGCAACTAACATAAAATAATCAGTACGCAAGAGCCAGAGCGTTATATTTAAATTCCGAATTTTGCAGCATTTTGATTGGTCGAAAATTCTACTGACTTAATCTACTCAATAATTGAACTAGCTTCTCCTTCTCGAAGGACGGTTGCGGGTAAATGTTAATGTAAATTCTTTGTTTGTTAGAAATGAACTTGAAAAACAATACTTGAAGCTCAAAACTCCAAAACAAAAAGAGGATTTACTATGAATGACGGCCTGCACTACATCAAGCGGCAATTAATCAAGAATTACTAATTTATTTGCCAATTATCAAAAACTTAACGATTATATGTTTTACGGTCAGACTTCGATAATTATGGCAAGACATGGCTAAACACAGATGCACTCAGCAGTTACAAAGTTTTTTCAGCAACAAATCGATAGTATAATTTAAGACAACAGAAAGGTAGCTGCCCATAACAGCACGTATTGTTAGGCCTGCTTAAAATTTGAAGATAGTCATAAATCTTTTAAAATTTACAAACTCACCCGTAATCATTTTCAATCAGCGTATAATGTTCGCAGGGGCACAACAGCGGTTCGCCGTGATGAGCTGTACAGCTCGTATGTTGGTCCTATCCCGCGTGGATAAATGATCTTATGTTTGCAAGGCAATGTCGTTATTTTTTTAACTCAAAATTGAATACAGGGATTGAATGATTCAAAAGCACTTATTAAACTCGAAACAAAATTTTCACGAGCAAAGACTGCATTCAAATCTATATATTTGGTCATTTAATTTCCTTTTAAGAGATAGAAGAGAGTCAGTATTAGAAATGAGAAACAAAAAATAAGTGCCATTTTTGCTACTTTGTACTCAATATAAAAAAATATCTTGCATAACTGACAATAGCTGGTATGCCTGAACATAATACTATTTATAGTGTAATGGTAAAGTAAAAAAAACAGGAAAAGCTTCCTGTATTTCTTTTATTCTATTCTCTTACAAAAACAGCTCTGAAAAAGGAATACTAAAACTTTATTGTTAGATTAAAAAGTATCTGACAGTTTACATAATTGCATTTTTATATTATACCACTTTATTGCAAGTTTTCGATATGTTTTCGTACCATAAATTGATAAATTCAAAACATTTTACAAATGGATTTAATTTTGCTAAAACAGCGATATGCATCAAAAATACTCGAGAAACTAACATTATTTCATGTGGCGAAATATAAAACTAATTAGCCGTACTATCCAGTATTTTGGACATTGTTACTGATCACGACATTGTTACTGAGCAAGCAATTTCGCCAATGCCACTGCTTTAAATAAAATCAGGGTTTCAATTCTGACAAGTCTGTTTAACTAAATACATCTTAAATTGATTTCATATGTACATAATATAACTGCAAGTTTTTTTCATTTCAGTTTACGAAGATCCGTTGGCAACACCTGATATGCCATGATCTACAAATCCATTTATCGCACTCCGAAAATCGCCACTCATTGGGATGTTGGCTGATTTTGGGACTAACTGATTTAACTCAAACTTCGCAGAGTGCTTCTTGATCATCAGCTCTGCTCGTACAAAGTCTTCCTGAGTATCTATGTCTACATGATCACCTTGATCTTCACTGTCCAGCACGTAGGCTACTCTTCCACTCTGGAAGCTTCCAGTTGTTTTCAACTGGTCCACTGTGAAAAAGTAGAAGGCACCTGGAGAAAAGAAACAAAAATGTCCCATTTCATGAGTTAAGTAGGAATTGAATTCCTTAGAAAGACAAGAGGCCAGAGCAGGGTGGCTTTACGGGGGGACGCCCCCCTCCCCTCAAGGATTCGACCCCCTGCCGAACCAAAGGGTCCCCCTTCGGTACTTTTAAAAAAATCCATTTAGGCCAACCGACTCTATAATTGTTCTAAAGGCACCTTGGCGCCAATATATACTAATTTTGAGGGTGAAGCGTGCGCCAAAAAAACGCATTTTTTTTGTCAAAATTTTCCAATAAGTGCAACTATTTCTATCGTTATTCAATTCACTTGCCTGATTCGGCAACATCCCCACTCCAGTCTTGCCTCCTCGGTCTATTATAGGGGTCGAAGTTCAAAGGTCGAGTACACCCTCCTCTGTCCTCTTTGACCCTTGCCCACCTGAACTTGTGACTATTCACAGCTGCAAACACACAGTCCCTTTCACCCTCTTTGATCATCTTCACTGCTCTGGAAATGAGGGTTGGGTTCTGGGTTGGATAAGTGCACTGAAGACTGCATACTGCCCAGATGTCTGGGTGATGGTGGATGAATTCCAGGAAGCCCTCTTTGCTAGTGGATTTGTCTTGAGCCGTTAAGGGGTCACGACAATGATATCTAAACCAGTTCAATTCAAGTTATCTTATAGTTTAATATAAAATGTGAAAACACAAAAACAGCACTGCAAGAGAAACGTTTTAGGAGTGCTTTTGATATTAAAAACAAAAAACTAATACAACAAGCCTTACAAATTTACAATTAAGACTTCCAAAGCATTAATTATGGTTCAAGCATAAAACTCAATTGGGATCCCATTAATTCGCTTCAATAGAGCTTACTTACTTGGCCCCGAATTGTTCTGATATGTTGCCTATTTTGTCGCAGTCGGTTGATACCCATATCTCATTAAAGCAGGCTGCCCTCTCACAGGCCAAAATGGTCCAGGCTATCAAAGGAAGTCCGTTCAGCATTTTGATATTCTTTCCAGGAACCCCTTTGCTTCCTGGGAAATAAAAAAAAAGATTAAGCTAAAGTCACAGGTTAGACAAATAACCATTTTATTTCAACTTGTCAGTTCAAAAACAAGTAACTTATCCCACAATCGAATCGCAATTCAAATTAATATGAAATCTGATAGAAACCTTAGGCTCATGTCTATTACTTTTCTTTGCGTGATACGCTCGACATTTCAACAATAGCGTTTTTAATTGCAGATTCCTGTTTAACGATGACTAAAAAATGTCTCAATTTTCCATTTAAAAATTCGATATTACCTTTTCTAGCGAGTATCAGTGCAGCCACTTTCTTTTCTCCCTTCTCTGTCTGTTTCAAATCCACGTCTCCTTCCAAAATAGTTTCATCGTCCTCCAAATCTCGCTTCAAAACTCCCCCAATAAGTCTGTGGAAATCATGAGGCGGATAACCACACGGTTCCGCATTCTTCACTGCCATGTTATCCTCATTCAAAATTTCGCCTTTTTTCATGTCCCCCAAAACCACAACACTTTTACCCAGTTTCCTCTTTACAAACCTCTCTGCTGGTAGCAGGAATTTTTCTGGTGTTCCAATTGATGCTTCCAGAATCCTTATCTGTTTAACCAGGTTCGCCAGTTCGTTCATGTCAAGCGATGCGCTGTGGTCAGAACCCTTCCACGTCTTGTCTAGCGTCACGTGACGTTCTAGAACTTTTGCTCCCAGCGCCACAGCTCCCAGTGAAATTGTCGTTCCAGTTTCATGTCCAGAATAACCGACAACAATATCGGGGAAGTTCTCTTTATAAGCTTGAATGACTGCTAGGTTTACACTTTCTGGAGTGACCGGGTAAGCTGAAGTGCACTGGAGTAGAGCAAATTTGTTGTGGTATCTCTTAACTGTATGGTATACACGTCGCATAGTGTCCATGTCTTGCATCCCTATAAGGAACAATCTTGGTTCAATTGGACGGATTGAAAACGCAAAAATGAAACTCGCTCAACATTTTTTCTTTAAGAATAAATATGCTGAGCCTTAATAACGATACATGAATAGAAGCATCAGCAGAAAAAATAAAATTCATGGCAAAAATCGAATCTTCAATTTGAGCTATAAATGCGTTCTAAGCCTAATTGAGACCGATTCGCTTTTTATGAACAAATCTTGTAAAAATTGCTTATGGGTTACTACTGAGGCCCATAAAGCACTGTGAAAATCCTGGTACAAAAAGAACTTCGACATATGCCATTGTAGCATCCAACTTGTCAAAAACATCGCATTATAGGCCCACAACACTATTTGGTGATATACTACAATAGGTGACAGATTCAAGTCAAATAGCTGGATCGCTCTTTGTTATAATTCGAATAGTATTTGTAATTTATTTCAAAAGCCACATTTTTTGGCCAAAAAAATTGAAACTTGATTTTTTGAATAACATTTCATCTGACAGAGCAATGTATATACAAAAACTGTCTCATTAGCATGTACAATTGATTGAAAATGAAATGACTATATTATGCATTATAGTTCTCAAAATTAATACATGCACTATACTCAAAATTACCACCTATTGTAACACATCACCCACAATTTAACACTTTCAGATTTCGTATCAAAAATCGAAGAACAGATTTTTTAACAGAGGCTAAGTCAAGAACATCATTTAGCCTTTTGGGATCCGTAATTACAGATAGACTGCTAGCACACCTGAGCTGATAACCATTGGTACATGTTTCTTGGCCATGAACTCAATGAAGTCCAAATTCCCCACATCTGGACTTGGCACTTTAAAGAAGGGTATACTGATTTTATTCAGGAACTCAATCGCTCTGTAGTCGAAACCAGAAGCTGAAAAAATGACACCAACTTGCTCTTCTGCGTATTTTTTCAGTTCCACGTATTGTTCCTCTGAGAACTCCAGAAACAGCTTGTGTTCTCCATATGTTTTACCCCAGCTTTGAGGCACGTCATACGGCCTGTAATATTTAAACAAATAGTTCAAAACTTCTCCACTGGTTGTTTGGTTACAGATGTTAATGATAACAATTTAGAAGGCGCACTGACAAAAAATTTCCAGGTTTAAACAACCACTATCAATTACAATTACAAACACTTAGTTTCAAATATTGACTTTAAAAGATAGTGTTTTTAACAGACAAACAATCCGGCTTTCATTCAAGTTAAATATTTCAATTCCACGTTAACTGGCAACATAGTTAGTCACAAAATTAACCGGTTAAAAATCATTTAAACGAAGCTAACAAACAATTGATTGTGAAAGCAGACAAAAACTGAATCTTGAACTCACCTTTATGCCTTTTGCTCCCATTTCATTAAGAGGAGCAGATTAGAGGCTAGAAATATAGATAGACGTACAAGATAATTAAAAGTCACATATTTGGGTAACTAAAATATTCAAAAAATATTGGCATTTACGAAAGCAGCGGCAGATTTGGAGGTATAAGACGCCATCCTGGTATTCTACGCCCTAAAATCTACATTTATTCTATGTAAAAGCAGCTACTTTTGATTTTCCAACCCTCACAATTCCAAAACTGCCGTGCGCAATCCAATCTATACTAATTTGGAGGGTACCAAAAGCCTCTCAAACCGCGCGATCCAGAGCTTTTGGCAATATTTTTAACAATTTACCCGAGGGGCAAAAACTCTAGCCAAAATAAGTATTTTAGGAGAGCTCGGAATACAAACCGCATCAATCTGCAAATTTTTTCAAATATCTATCCGCAACTCGCAAAAAAAGAAGTGCGCCACTGTACAAAAAACTCTATTAGTCTTCCGGCAAATTCTCGAGCGTTTATAGGTCGAAATCGTAAAAACACTGCCCAAAATTGACTTGCACTACTGTCTGTGATAGACTCATAGCTGCTTCCTAATGCCCATATGTGATGGCATGCTTCTGTCTCATCAAATATAGCCTATTACAGCCTCCAAGCCTACCTGGCCAGACATTTCTTGTTGAATCTCTCCAAAACTGTACTCTTCTGGAACTTGACACAATCAGCTCCTGCCTCTTTGGCCACCCTAATCATCTGTTTGGCTATATCTACGTCCCCCTGATGATTCTGTCCAATCTCGGCTGAAACGCAAAACCATAGCGACCAGACAGTTGGAAAAGTCTCAATGCGCTCAAGGAGACCAAAAAATGATTATTTTGATCTATTATTTTGTCAAAATTTTAGTTTCAACAAAAAATATGTCACCTGGAAAATAATTCAATTTTAAAAACATAACCAACAAAAAATTGGAACAGTGTCAATAAAATCAAGGAAACTAAAAATTGATTGAAAGAAGAAAAACATTCAAAGAAAAAATTATGGTCTTAGAGCTCTTGGACTGTCAAGATTCGTTTATGACTCACTTTTTAAAAAAAAGCTAAGGAAATTAAGAGAAAACTGGGTCAAGGGGTAAATTGATACTCTGTTGGGAAACCTATAAATTCAAACTCTTGTTTTTGCGCCACTCACTTTTTTGAGCGCAAAAATTCAAACTTAAGCGTGAACAACTTAACTTCTAAAAGACTTTTAAAAAACGTAGAATTAATCAACACCAGCTAAATCAATTTCTTCGCTATGTTCACTCACGCCACGCTTAAACATTTTATGGACAAAACTTGTAGATAAAATTAAACCAATTTGAAAGAACTAGACCAATATGTAATTGCTTGATCAGCACGAAATTTAATTTTAACACCCAGTCGAAACTAAGCCGATGAAAAATTTTTGGGCAATTTGCATTTTTGTAACTGAAGAGCTTAAAAGCTTTTCCGTAAGCAAATTAACTTGAAGTGAATGTGATAACAAGCCAGCAATCAAACAGCAACAAATTGGAAGTATAGTGGATAAGCATGTATCTATTATAAAGATATCAAAGAATGATAAAGGCGGAAAATAAGATACCAATTAAAAATGCGACGAGCATCAAATTGTTCAAAATAACAAATTTGAATAAAATAGCGATAGAATCAATTCTATTTTTGTACATGGGCATGGTAACCAACATCTGCTAAAGGACGGCCCTCTATGAATTTGAGCATGAACTAGATTTGAAATTTCCTAATGCAAAATCACGACAAAAAACTGCACGTCCTAGATAAGAGAACACATCCAACAGACAGTTGGAAAGGACACATGTAAATCAAAGAAACAAAGCCTTAGTTTCAAAAAAACTTCAACTTCCGAATTTTGAAGAAAAAGTCATGTCCTTAGAGCTCTTTGAATTTCAAGAACATTTTGAGAACTTTTGATAACAAAATAAACCAAAGTGAGAAAACTGTATCAAAAGATGAACTTTTTATTCCGCTGGAAAATCTGAAGACAACAACCCAATTTCGAAACTAGAAGTCGATTACGTTTTTCTGCTTTTGATTTTTGCTGTTCGATAGAGAAGTTTGCCATCTTTTAAACCAAGAAAAAGAAATGAACTTAAAACACAGAGGCGAAGCGAAGCTTCCCACCTTTGCGATATTAAACAAACATAAAATTGCAACCTGGCAGACAGAAAACAAATTGAAAGCTAACTTGAAAAAAAATGACGAAAACAACTATTTCTTCAAAAATTTCAATTTTTTGTTTCGTATATGACAAGTTTGAGTTAAACACCTCCAGCAACACAACAACCGCTGCTAAGGAAGTATTCAGAAACATTTATAACGCGGCACCTACGCTAAGAACACGTAGGTAAACACTCGCTGAGCCGAAAACAAAAAAAAATGTTGTCATGAAAAACTATACGCTATTAAATGCCTAGATTCTAAATTTTAACGCCTTTCCCCCCGAAACTGACAAAATGATTAATTCTAGTTTCCTTTTAAAAGACGCAGAATTAAGTGACTAAGCCGATAAAAAATGCTGTAACACTTTGGGCCGAAATAATTTCAAGTACAAAAAACATGCAATGAGAGAGTTTGTAATTTTAAAAATTACAGAATTGAACCAAAAACGTTTTCAATGACAAACATAGCCAACAGACAACTGGAAAAGAGTCAACGAACGCAAGTTAATAGAAAACATAGCCAACAGACAGTTGGAAAAGAACCAAAGAACGCAAGCAAACAGAAAAAAAAATACTGACTTGATTTTTGAAAAACATCTCAGCTTTCGAGACAAAAAACAGATTCCCTTAAAGCTCTTTAAATTTCTGGAACAATTAATGATTGGCACTCCTTTGCTAAAACTTACATTTGATAGCGAAAGAAAAGTTTGAGGATTAATAAGTTAAAATTTCATTTCGCTGGGAAATCTGAAAACTAAATTGCTCTTTCGAAACTAGCTGAAATTTGTTCACGTTTTTCGTGATCTTTACATTTTAGCTGCTCGATAGTGGAGTTATATAAGTCTGCTACGTTCATCGATTCTTAACAACATCTGCTAGCGGCACAAGAGAAATCGGTGAACAGGTCCGGGCAGCATTAGAACCTAGCTGTCCCTGGCGTAGTCGTTACCTTCAGTTCAAGAGAGCCAGAAACGCTAAAAACACTAGCGAGAACAGGACCAAAAAGCAGCTCTATCAAGTGAAATAAGAAAGTAGAAATAAGCCTCGAATTAGTAAAAACTCGCTTACGTGTAGGATTCGAATCTGCGACCTTACAACATTGAGACTCACGCACTAACCACTCATCCCCGGATGCTTAAATTTCCCCAAACTAGCTACTAATAACCAAGATACATATGCTAATAAATTACCAATTCTATGCAGCAAAAGGGGCACCAAATACAAAAAGACACAATTTTGCAAGTAATTAAATCGTAAAGCATAAAGTCACATTATGTATAAATTATGCATTCCAAAAATTGCGAGATACATTGAGAAGAAAAATTTCTGAAATCGACCTTACTATCATTATACTGCTGTTTGAAACAATTAACTTTTTTCGGTTCAATTAATGAATTAAAAATGCATCAACTTTGTTAACTTTTTCCTTATCAAATGTTAAAGCACATATGACAGTGTACCTTACCGCAGTCTACCGATTCAAAAGAGCCACCAAAAGAAGCACTTTTACTAGCGACTTAGGTTGGAAAAAGAAGTTTCGTACTAATACACTCGCTTCGCAAGTTTAATTATCAATCAAGCTATTAAATGTGTTGTTTAATTAATTGCTAACCCGAAAAAGTCTATCTTCGGATTTGATAACGCTTGCTAAGCGTAAAAAAATCAGAAGTCAAGAGCAAAAAAAAACAATTTTAAATTTTTAACTACGTTCACTACTACGAACTACATTAACTAAGTTCTATGACTTTTAAAAATTCTTTCACTAATTGCGAGTAACTTTACCTATGATGAAACACGGATGTCTGTCTCCCACTTTTCTGCCGGGTGAAATTTCGAATTCGACGTCTCTAGGGTTCAACGCCATAATAGTACAACTCTGAAAAAGCGCAAACTAAATACGATTTCTTTGCCATTATTTAAAATCAAAATTCCTTTGCCGGGCTCAAGTTTTTACAGCTCAATTTTGAAAAAATTTGGAAACCAAAAGGAAATCCTTTGAAGAAATAATGATTACTTTCGTATTAAACTTTTGAAGCAATTTGACAAGGTTCACAAAAATTCGCATGTCGCGTATCCTTTGTATTCGCATAAAAAAGTTTCAACCTGTTGGGGCAATATTCACCTTCAAAAAAAAAGAACGAATACGCGAGAGTTTAACAAACAATCAAAGCTCTAAATTCAGATTATTTCTCTCAGATTTTCGGATACTAAATTTGGAATTGCTCACAAATGTTTTGGACATTAGTATGAGGTATGTCCCGACTGTTGTTGATGCTCACCTACCGCCTCGTTCACCTTTTACCTTCAAAGACAAGTGCTTCATGATGGACTCTTCCCAAGTCCTTCGGATGAAAAACAATTTAATATCTTAAGCATTGTTAATTGAAGATTCAAAAAATTACTTTCTATAAATACGAAAAAATGAACTAAAAGTAAATACATACTGAAAATGAGTCATCTGCGAAATTTTATGATATGTTAATTCTCCAGAACTCTTCAGAACAAGGCGGCCCAACCCTGAGCAAAATTTTTTTATATGCGACTGAATGGGTGATTTGATAAATTAGTTTGACCAAGTAGCACCCACTAGTTTAAATTTTTAGCAACAAAGGTATCTACTATGTTACACTATGACTATATGGTACATTCAGGAAAGCAATGATAAGAAATAGAATTACTGTACATCATTGTATTATACAGAGGCGAAGCTTAGCCTCATACACAAAGGCAGGAAAATGCTATCAGTTATAGTTTTTCCAAATTTGCAACTTATTCAGACACCGAAAATATTCCGGTTGTATTAACAATGGTTGAACAAGATAATTTAAAATTGGTCCTCATAATATTCGGTCAACTTAGAGTTATGCTGTCATCTGCTAACACCTGCTCCACTAAAATAGCAAGAGTACATGCTGAAACAGCCACGGTCAAGATCATTGAAAGACCGTACTTTTAAAAGAATCGCAAAATCCGGTCTTTCCTGTTATACAAATACACAGGTTCGTTGTCGAAAGCGAATTATCTAATGGATCACCATGATTGGTTAATTTTGACCCATTCGAGAACCCTAGATATCCGTTCGGTTGGTTAAGCCTTAAGTTTTGCAGGCCGAAAAGTTTTGCAGGCAGAATCGTTCAAATATCAAACGATTGCATTTTGAGGCACTGCTCTGCTCGGATTATTGAGTATCAAAGTAGCTGCTCCTTTCAGAGACATCTCCGTCATATCTGATTGCAACAGGGTGAAATTGCGACCCAAGATAGCCGATCTCTCTTCCAGTTTATTCTTGACTCCGTCGAAATAGACAGGTGCCAGCGGACCAGCCAGTATCGCCACTGGTGGATTGTATGAGCTGTAGATGGTCAGAAGCGCAGAAGCTACTGCACGCACTGCTCGGTTAATATGTTGGACTGCGTAATCGACGCCGTCGCTGGCCAAGTCGGTTAGATACGTTGGTTTATTCGGTTGACCAGGAGTGACAGGTTTTTGATCATCGGCGCCTTCTTTTCTCCAATTGGATGAGAGCTGGAAAAAAAATACGTAATCGATCAATTTTCTCAAGAAAAGTGATCCCTATGAAGTTGTTGCTCATGCACACAGAAAAATAGACGGTTAGAAAAACGGTTGTTCCAATGCCATTTTTTCAGCAAAACAATCAAGGAAACTTGTAACAGGCACTGAATCAGTAAGATAATCCTGCTCACGACTTTTCCTTGCTATATCCTGAATGAACACAGACCAAGTTTCTTAGCTATATTCTGAAACACTTGTCATCCAATTCTTATGATGAACGAAGGTAATAACAATTCGAGATGATAAGTACATAAACAGAGGCGACGCGAAGCTTCGCACCTCTTGCGACACAACATAGACATAAAAACATTGAAAAAAAAGGATGACCCAAAATTCTCAGATGTCTCGATAAAAGACAAATAGGGGCCACCTAAAGCTGGAGGTACGTACTTGATATTTTTTGGTTTTTGAATTTGCTATATTGATGCGGGACGAAATGCGTAATTGCAAAAATTGGACTTCGCCTAAAATCTCAGTTGCTTCTCTACCAGAATAAGTAAGAAGAATGAAAATTTTTGAGATGTTGGAATTTTCTCAAGGACATAATATTTCTCTTAGGACATAATATTTCTCTTACGAAAAATGAGGAGTCGCCGCTTATGCTGGAAAAAATCTTGCAACCAAATCTTTCGGTTAAGTTTCCATCTCAGATTGAAATACAAAATTTTCAAAACCGGGTTTCTTATTTGAGCACGAGCCTTTTCTCAGGTTAGATCAAAAAGCTTCAAAAAACCTGCAAAATTTCAAAACTTTGACCAGTTTGAAGGCCATAATTTTTAAAAGAACATTGGGCACAGCTAATTATAAAGGGAAGCTTTCAAAAATCTGTTGTTTCGATTAAACCTATGAAATCAGATTTGGCAGGAGAGTTATCAAGAAAAGTCCGAAAAATGGTCAGCAAATCAATAGCCGAGAATCATTGCTTTTTGTGAGATATTGGAATATTAAATAACCTCTTCTAATTAAAACGCAAGTTAGAATGGGGAAAAACGGTTCGGAATGATAGACTACGACGGCAATTTTTCCAATTTTCAAGAGTCTCAAAAATTTTTTTAAAAAAACCTGATCCCATACATTTTTCAATATCTGTTTTTATCAAACAGGAAATTTCATAATACCTGTTTTTTTTTACCAAATAGGAATTCTAGACAAAAATGTCAAGTAAAATATTTGAATTAGCAACAGAACAAAGCTAACGAAGCGGAAACAAAAATGACACATTTTTGAGCAGACATCGGCTGAGCCGAAAAAATATATTATAACACACTTCTTAAAGTTTCAAGTCCACCCGAAACTTCAGTGACCAAAAATTGCAACTACAATGATACTTGCCTACAGCGCAAGAAAAATTCGTGATGTGGAAACTAAGCCGACTATACTTGAGCAGATAAACGAAAGTCCGAAAATCAATTTTTACAGGACATACTGAAAACAAAACCAGGTCCGGCTAAAAAAAGAAGGTTCGTAATAATACACTAAGCTGGTCGCAAGTGTAAAGAAAAGTTTTCTTTTCCGGGAAAAGTCTAGTTCCCGATTACAAGACACTTGCTTTCGCAAAAGTAAACAACCAATCACCTCCATTTCTTTGGCCAATTTATTCAACGCCCACCCTCCTGCGTAAGCCTCAACGCATCCAGAGTTGCCACACATACAGTCGGGTCCATCGTCGAAACAGACCACAATATGGCCAAACTCGCCTGCCGAGTAGCTGCTGCCATTGAGCAGACACCCATCCTGGATTATTCCTCCTCCAATCCCAGTTCCAAAGTGCAAAACGACCATGTCTTCCATCTTATGCAATCCAAAGTGCACCTGCAATCAATAGGTGACAATTTTGCAACAAAATCGTTAATTTACTACGACTCTTGCAGTGCTTGCATAACGTACACAATATTTTTAAACAGAGGCAAAGTTTCACTTCGCATGCACAAGCAAAAATATGACCGATAACGCTAGTGGGAAAAACTGATTAAAAAATTGAGTCAACAAAAATTGTTAAGTGAGGCACGCCAATTATGCGTCTACATAATTGCTAAGTGACGCAAGCCAATTATGACGCATTAGCAGTACCAGTCAATTTGAAAAAAAAAAGAAATTTACCAACTAACGCGTATACGAAAAAGTTCATTAAAAACATCCGACCCTGCCCAGGTTCGAACCCTCTTCTTTTGTTGCGGTTCTCCTTCCCTACTTCTACGCTACAGATCCATGATACCTTGAAGCTAAAGTGCTATAAGTGATATAATAGTTTGTGTTAATATCTTTAGCATTGGCTGTACTTAATAATTGGTTATTGATCAAAATGAACACTTTCAAAATGAGCACATTTTGCCGCAACAATATTTGCGACTTAGCTTGGAAAAAAAGGATAGTTCATACTATAACACAAGCTTTGCTTGCTTGTGTAAAAAAAGTTATATATTCATAAATGTAAATACCTCGGCTAGTGCAGCACAATTTCCGTCGTTCTCGACGTAGCACGGTAGTCCCAGTTGCTCTTGAAGACGAGTTTTCAAAGCCACTCCGCCCCAGCCGCTCAGCACTTTAGTTGCGAACAGGATTTCTCCCGTTTCTGAATTCACTCTTCCGCCCGTTGACACTCCTACACCAACAACTAAGTCTCGCTTGTTTTCCAGCAGATCCTGAAAGTGATACATAGTTAAAGTACAAGTAGACTTGACTTTCGGTTGTTGTTCCGTCTGATGACCACTTCGGCTAGACTTAGGTGTTTTTTTTTCACGCTAAGTCAGGCAACTCGAAAACAAACGAGTGACGCAAGGACAGACATGTTGTACCACATTTAGTTCTCATTCAGATTGTTTTTAACACGTCCTTGCTTCACTCGGCTGTGTTTCCGGGTTGCTTGGCGGTGTGAAAAAAAACACCTGGCCTCATTCAGATTGTTTTCATATCCACGACAAGCCCTATGTACTTTGGTAGATTCTGGAAAACAAACCTATGGAAATCCTATTCCAATTCACGTATGGAATTATGGAAAGAGCCACTCACATTAGCCATGCGAACTATGATAGCAATTCTTTCATCGGGACAATCTACCATCTCAGTCCTTCTCATTCTCTCAATGTTGCCCCGGTCATCCACTAGAGCCACTCGGATGAAACTCCCTCCTAAGTTAAAAATAAAACTTGAAGCCCTATTTCGCAATCCGGCTTTGTTTCCACTTTTGAGAACATACATTATTTCATATTAGAGGAGATGATTTTTATTGGAGGAGTTGAATTATAACAGTTGAACTAAAATTACTTCACTTTCATCGTCTTAGCGCATAAACAAATGGAAAGTAATTTTTATTTTAGAAAAGTGAGAATAAAAATTTGTGTGCGAATTGAATTATTAATGGCATAAAATTTATTTGGTATGTTCCGTTCGGTTTTGTACCTAGATCCACGGCTAGAGCCAGTTGGAGGGAGTGTGCCTGGCGAGAAAGAGGAAACTCGGCTCCGAAGGATGCTTTGGAAGGCGCTCGTAAACCACTTGAGTTGCGGTCGAAATTGAAGCTCTTCTCAACTGGCGAGTCACAGTCGATTTCTGTAAATTAACTTTCATTTCAGAGCTCTTTTCAGATAATGAGTACAAGCGCCATAAAATTGAGATATTAGTGTTCTTGTAGTTCAAGACAACTTTCAACCTGTAATTTTTTGTGGGTTTGTTTTGCAAAATCTTTAGGACTTTTTGGACCAAGTTGTAGTCTAGGAATTACCTTTTATGAACTTGACAATTCGCTCCACCGCCCGTCCATCCCCGTAAATATAATCCCTTGGGTACACTTTGCCAAACTGGCTCCTGATATGCCACAATAGGTCCTCCGCACTTGTCGGGTTCTTAACGTGCACGACATTCGCTCCCGACTGTCGCCCGCGTTGACGAGTTCCAATATTAATCACTGCAGTTCCGAATACATTTGACTCTCGTATTCCAGCACTTGAGTTGCCAATCATCAGTCCACAATTACCCATTAGGTATACAAACTCCGAAAAGGGTACATGTTTGTAACACGAGATCTTCTCGTGGTTTTCCAAGTTTCGCAAGCGGATACAGCGAACTAGTTCCTTGCTTCCCGCGTCTACATTCGGAAACAAGATGACAGTTCTGACGTCAAAGTGAAGAAGGGCGTCCAGGAGAAGTCCAAAATGTTGAATGCTCTCTGCTATTGCAGTTGTGACCGGATGATAAACGCAAATTATGAAGTTTTTGGTCCCAACATGATTCGGTAGCCATCTGAACATTGGAGCGAAATAACTATGATGTATTAGTATGTGCAAAAAAGCTATACGAAAAATTTCATATAACTAACAAGAAGACAGCAACACATTGCAAGAACCAGGAGCACACGACTTTTGAAATACTTAGGTTAAACGAAATTTTTTAACGAGAAACTTTTCAAAAAAAAAAGTTGAAACTTACAGCCTTTTTCTAAGCACATTTCACACACCACTAACCGTAACCAAATCAGTACTAACTTTACTAAAAATATCTTATCGATACTGGAAAAAAGACTGCCTAGAAGCAAATTAACTAAGAAAGAGGCTATGCCACACTTTGTGATTTAGTTTTACCAGTTCCAGTTCTGAAAACAAAGCAAAAATGAACAAACACTTCGAAAAACGTCAAATATGAATATTCATTTCGTGGCTCTTTACCTCTCAAAAGCCTCGTGGTACTTGGACACATCGGTGTGAATGAGCTCGTCGTATGCTGGACATCCTGCCAGAAGAACTCGCGAAGAGTCCTCACACATGCTCTCAATTCGCAGTCTGAAACATCCGCTTGCTTCACCAAGATTTACTAGATGCAGCAAAAACTAGCAGTGGTTAATACTAATAATTTTCGTTTCTACGATTCGCAGAGGATCTATGAAAAGCTTTGCAGCCTGTCTAGGCGTAGGCCCTTTCTCTTATTTCCCCACATTCCAGACAGTTATTTTGTTGAGCGAAGCTTTTTCTGCCACTCAAGGTCGTTTTTTTTGCATCTAGAACTTTGACGTGGCAGCACTATTGCAGCCGAGTCCGTCAAGCTATGGTAGACGTGAAGCTGATGGTCAAGTTAGAGCTCGTCTTCACATACAATCATTGCCATGTCAGGGGATCGATTCCACGATCTGACGGTCATGAAGTGAACGCCTTACCTTTATGCTAAGTGCCTTTAAAGTTAGAAAAGTCAAACTCTATGCTCCTATGATCAATCAGAAGGACGCAAGAAATGATGCTATACTTGAAGAAGGCATACAATACAGACTTTAGAATACCAGTATACAGGAATGCAGAAAAAATAAAGGCAGATCTCTGCGATGATGATCAAGATAATCTTGGCACTCAACTTCTTGTTTCCAGGCCTAACTGTCTCCCTCAGTCTTAGCTTGTATTATTTTTCTCTAACAAATCGACATCATCTTATAGAACATCCAGTAAGAATATACTTAAAAATGTATCACTGTTGTGATCTAACTCCACGAGGAATTGTAGCCGGGAAAAATTTAATCGTGAAATTCTGCTATTTTCACTTTAAATAAGTTTGTGAAACTGAACTAAAAACCATTTAATTCAATTTTGAACAATTTCAATTTCTCACGTTTAAATTTTGAGATCCTAGGAATTTCTCTGAATTTGGTTGGGGATCTAAGATTCAAGAATAGAGCTGGAATTATGTCAACTTAAATAACTAAACTGTGGTAAGTATTGTAAATCGTATTTCACCTGGCGCCCTTGGTGCAGCAGATGTGGTAGTGGGCGAGCTTCGTGATCGAGTGGCGGATGACGTCATCGATAGTTCCACTCACTTCCCCTCCCTCCAGGTGGAGCACCCTCACATTCATCACAGCTGCAGATATGGCTACAGACATGGCATCGAATCTGTCCCCATGTACCTTAAAGATGCCATGTCTTTAAGATTTCAGAGTAACTTAGGATCATTGAACAGTACACCTAAAGTGTTATACGTTAATACAAGGCACCAAACAATCTAATTTATTATAACAAATATACATTTAAACGATCAATTCGATGAACATCAAAAATGCTAACTGTACGGAAAGTGCTAACTGTATTCAAATCAAATAAAATCATTATGAACAAACTTAAGAACAAAAATATACTTGAAAAAATTTTTGTGGACAGTTCAAGGAAAATCTTGTTAGTTAAAAACAATCATACGAGAGTAGCAAAAGCCAGAGGTTCCATTTTAAAAGTACAATTCATGAGAGCCACAACCTTAATACGAACAATCTATGAGCAAAGTTGCAAACAAGACGGAAGATGGAAAAGATGTTTTTTTTTATTTAGGAAAATATTTTTTTCTCGTCCATATATTCCGACTCAGACTTCTAAAAAACTTTCTATGCAGAAACTTCACCAGCACATTTTTGGGGGAAAATACAGGGGCGGATCTTTGCTTTTCTCGATCGTGGGGTGGGGCTCATTTTCAAACAATTTGTCGATCTTTTTTTAGGTCCACCAAAATGAGTTTCCGAGCTCTCCCAAATGGTAGCTATTCTTAAGCGCGAAGGACCGAATAGCCGAAAAAGTCGTGGGCGAAGGACCGCAAACAAAATTAGCCGAAAATCAATTGCCATTCAATTAAAATGAATTAAATGTAGCAATATTTTGCATCTTTCATAACGAAACCCTTGAAATATAAAATTTGTTCCATTTTGGCGGCGTTCAGTGACAATTTGAAATTTTTGCATATTTCTGCCGTTTTTATATTCGGCCAATATCAAAATTAAGTCCCTGGAAATGTTTACTTTGTTCAGATTTTCACGTTTTCTTTCCAAAATTTAGACTACTGAAATCTGATTGGCAGATTTATATTTTCGCGCATTCGGTCTTTCGCATGAGAGGGATTCCACCCTCCCAAATCACTAAAAGTACCTTGTTCTGGACAACTTTTATGCGGCACTTTCTGAACAGATAAGACCAAAAACTTATTTTTATCGGCGCACGTCCCTCCTCAAATAGTTTAAATTGGCGCGCAATGCACCTTTAGAAGCATCCTAGGGTCAGCCAGCCAAAAACGGAGGTATTAAAACATTTTAGAGTAGTCAGGGGTCGAATCACTGAAGGAGGGGCGTCCACACCCCTAAACCTGCCTCATTGGTTGGATTGATATCTGAATTTCCAGTCATTGATAGCTTAAGGAACAATTTTTTTTGATTTTTTTTTAAATTATAACAATGATAGCCGGTTACTGTTCAGTTAGCATAAAATGTACCGACCATTGTCTTTTTTTTTCAAATTAAGGTTGTTTTTGAGCGTGGTGTGATGAAAAGATCTGAATAAAACCTGAAATTTAGGTATATTCGACAGTCACAATAAAATAGTCAAATCAGCCAACGGTTTCTGTCGAAGAGTGACTAGAGAAAAAAATTCAAAAACAACAATTTCAACAAAATCAAGTCTGTTCGCTTGCTTAAATCGCTGGAAATTGGACAAAAACTCAAAATTTCAAACAGGTTTTTCTCAAGACTTGGACAAGTTTTCGAAATTTTTTAAAATTTCATTCGAATAGGCATTGAAAGATCTGCAATATGATATATCAATCGACCCATTCTGATGATTATGTGGTAAACTTATTGGTTGAAAATTAATCAAAATAAGCTGTCTCGCTCACCTTTTTTTTCCAAAATCACCTTTTTTTCCAAAAAAAGTTAGAACAAAAATCAAAAGATTCATACCGATTTATCTCGACATTAAATTTTTCTAAAGTTCAAATCACAATTGAAAGAGCTTTAATACACAGAGGCGAAGCGTCGCAACTCTTGCGATGCAAATTACACATTGCGGTACAAAATAGTAGAAAAAAAAAGATAAGTAAAAAAAAGTTCTGAAAAATTGTTGGAAAAAATTAGTTGAAAAGTTAACAAGACAAAAGTTGAAATATTACCGCAGCAAAAATTCATATTTGATTCAGATTGAGTTCATTAACAGCCCTTAAAACAGAAAGCATTTACCGAGCGGCAACAAAGGCGAGAAACTTTGGGTCAAAACCTGTTGAGCCGAAAACAAAATTTGTCGTCATAAAAAATGTCATAAAGTTTGTGTTTACGACCCAACCATTTGAAACACATAATCCTAGACGTATATATTTTGCCCTCGAAATAACGCAAAACAATTTAACTAAGTAGATAAAACATAAACAAACTGTTTGAATATTTTGAACGAAAAAATTTTCAAAAAAATTCAAAATCAGACAAGGTTAATGTAAAAAATTGGGAAACTCAGTTATAGTAAAAACTGTTTACATTGGAACAGAAGCCAATTTAAAAAAAAACCAATAAAAACTAGACAAAAAAATGGCGTTAAAAATGGAAACTGAATCGAAAGAAACTAGGACGAAAACAAAGAGCCGAAAAAAATTAAGAAAAGTTTTTTGCAAAGACAATTAGAACTGAAACGGGCTTGAACTAATTTCTTCTTGATTAATAGTACTTTAAATTAAATTTGAAAGATCCTGTAGAAATGAATATCCTCTAGAAGTTTACTAGATTTTGTGAAGTTGTTTACGGGAAATAGTCTAGTACCCGATTGTAATTACCCTTGCTTATCGGAAGAGTAATGGTATATTACTCGACCAATTCGATAATTGTTTTTTGTACCTGATTTTTCGTGGAAAACAAAACAAAAAAATAAAAACAAGTATAGCCGATTACTGTGCAAATATCAAGGAATGTACCGAACATAGTATTAAAAAAATCCAAAAGGAAGCAGTCATAGTAAAATGAGCTGGACAGCAGTTTTTGGAGAAAAATGACTAAAAAAGTAACACAGAGGCGAAGTTTCACTTCGCACTTACAAGTAGAACTATGACCGATAAAGCTACTGGGAAAAATTTACTGGTTAAAACTTTGAGTCTGCAAAATTTCTTAAGTGACACACGCCAATTATGAGTCTACATAATTGCTAAGTGACGCAAGCTAAATATAACGCATTACCAGTACCAGTCAGTTTGATAGCAAAAGAAAGTTAGTAACTAACATGCCTAAATTGATAGAGCAGTCGATGGAATAGTAATAACATGAACAAATTAAACGTAATAAAAATAAAATGAAACTTTTTTCATTTGAGATTTTTTGTGAAAATCACCCCCCCCCCCCCCACACACACACGCCATATTAAATACAAAGTGATAAATTTCGCTCCTAGTACCAAATCAATTATGGCAAATAAGCTTCCTTCAACCAATTTGGAACGATTTCTGTGACGGATTAAATCTCCACTTACCCGTTAATAGCGAACCCTCTTATTTTGTTGTGGGTCTCCCTCCCTTCTTATACGCTATATATCCATGATACCTTGAATCTAAAGTGCTATTTGTAATATAGTGTGTGTTATTATCCTTAGCATTGGCTGTACTTAATAGCTGTTATTGATCAAAATGAACACTAATATTTGCGACTTATGTTGGGGAAAAAAGAGAGTTCATACTATCATACAAGCTTTGCTTGTGTAAAAATAATCATTAAAAAAAGAAAATGGCTTATTCACAAAATGGCGCCAAAAAATGTTAAAGTCGAATAAAACTAAGTTTTTACGGCTTAAATTAAGCGTAAATATAAGCCTGCTCGCTCGTTTACTCGCTCATTCGACTGAAAGGGCTTTAATATGATATATCACTCAACTCACTCCGACGAGCAATTGTGATAGTTGATTTTGCGTGGAAAAAAAACATAGCCAACTGACAGTTGGAAAAGAGTAATGAGCGCAAAAAAAATACTGACTTTTTTGAAAAAACTCAACTGGATCAATAGGTATAGTTTATATTCCGCTGGAAATCTTAAAAATAAACTCCACTTTCATAAGTAGAAACCTTTCAAGTTTTTTCTTGCGCCATTTTCGCGTTCGTATTTGGAGAGTGCTATTTACGTCACTTGTATATCAATTGAACTCAAAAGTGCATATATACCTAAGTGCATTCACAAATTTCAATTGAATTTCAGATGAATTTCATTAAACTTAAAAGTGCATATATACCTTAGTGCATTCACAAATGCATTAATATGTATGAATGCACATCTGTAGTTATTAGAGCATTTTAAGGGTTTATCCTGGAAAAAAAATCACCCAAGACTTATATAAGAGTCTTCACTACGTTCATTTCTCTTAAAAAGAAGGAAAAAAAATACACCCGATTACAAAGTTCCTTCCCATTTTCAATGGTCAGAACAATTAATCAATTGCTGAATTAGTATTAAGCAAACAGTTATGACACAGACAGAACATGACAAGTACTTGACAGTCATTCAAGCTCTAATTTTAAAAACACATGATTCCAGAATTTCAGAATTCAGCGGGATTAATGCAGCTTCTCGGCCAAACTATGAGTTAACTTCTTACCTTGAAACATTACAGTAGGAGAAACCTGTTTATTCAAACAAAGTTACCGACTGTAAAGAGGAAAAAATTTCCTATTTCGTTTTTGTTTTACCGAAGTGTCATTGATTATCTTAGAGGTAGAGTTATGCGGCTCAGAACATTCAAAAATTGTTATGCGGCTCACAACATTCAAAAATTTCCTAACTGATCTTTCAATTTGAATGAATGGCTTCTAGCCTCAATTGTCTCCTTGCACAGAAAGAACTTCTTCCTAATATCGATCCTCTTTTAACTTCTCGAAGAAAAACTCAAATCATAAAAGAATATCTCCGACAGTGATTTGATTCTTACCATGACAAGGTCCGGCTGCAACCTGTTCAGGATATCTGGCAGTTTAATCATGGCCAAACCCATACTCTCAACCATCGCTCCTTCCGTTTCCCCTCTCACCAGAGTGTGCAACATACTGTCTATTTGGTTGCCATCCCTCTCAATGAATCTGTACGTATTTCCGTAGTCGTCAATTAGGTGCGACCCCATCACCACTATCGACACCTACAACAGCCATCATGTGGAAATGCAATTAACTTACCGATTTTAGACTAAAGCTATAATTAGAACACGGTTAGCACTGAATAGTCCCACCACCGACCACAATATTCCAAGCAACCTAACTGAAGGAAAAAATTTCAATTTATCTTTACAGATTATCTGTGGATTTTCTGTGGAGTGGGACGTAGTTAGTTTTAAAACTGTTTAGGTGAAAAACTATGATTTAAAAGGTTAATTACTTCTTTTTTGATCTATTCGCTTCCGTTTAAAATATTTTAAAAATTTTTTTTGCAGTTTTATTGGACATGTGGAGAATTGCTCTTGATTTTGGAATCCAAATCACCACCATACAAGACTTTGAAGTGTGACAACACCCTGCAAGCCGCAGAATTTGCTTGGCGGCATGAAAAAATTGACCCATCTTCATAATTCTTTCCCGCCAGGAACTTTCATTTTACACAGAGGCGAAGCAGAGCTTCGCATCATCATCGTAGTTTGATTATTTCACCCCTTTTTGAAACTCAGAGGCGAGGAGAAATGTCTTCGGCCTTGAATTAGGCTGGTTATCTCTGTGTGTTTTGCGAGTCTTCGGCCTTAATCTAGGCCTGTTTTAGATGTCTGCTAGATAAACTTCGACCTTGAGCTAGGTCTGCAATAGCCACGTTGTTATATCTTCGTTCTTGATCTAGGCCTGTATAATTCTGCTGCCAAGAGTCTTCAGCCTAGAGCTAGGCATGTGATTCACTTTAAAAATTAAAAAAGTTGAAAACTCAGCCCTGATCTGGGCCTGGTCTCATCTGATAGTCATTGATTTTCTTTTCAGCTTATTAAAAGCTTCCCCAAAAATCTGCTGCCAGTTCTCTGACATGCTTTGCATCTGGATGGATGCCATCAGTGCTCATGTGATGGCGGTATCTGAATCATTTGTGATTTTAGCAAGGGACTTTCAGTTCCCTCGCTAAATCTCAATAGCAGCCGTTTGGTGCTTTGATAGTGCAGTATTTATCCCTTTTGCTCGTTAGTTCCATTAATCCAACATTGTACCCGTGAAATTTCAAATAACGAATCAGATAAGATAGTACATTTGATCAGCCGTTTCTACTGGTCCCATCAATCGTCGATTGTCTCAATCGAAGAGGTTATTGGTTCCTCCCATGACTATTATGTTTTTTGCACCCGAGTTTCTGATATCTCTCAGAACATTGTCGCTGCACATTGTGGAAATGGCTCCACCTGGGCATGAAATAGTCAGTGTAATCTTCAGGAATACTCCAAATACTAGCGAGGGATCCTAGCACAGTTGTTCACTCGGTTGATAGAAGTATAGATTATTCTCCAAAATGGCTGTCTTTGCGTTCAACAACACAGCACTGATTGGCTAGTGATCTTTGAATAACACGGAAACGATTTTTGCGTAAATTAACAGTCTGCATTATTTCTGAAAGCAAACCTTTCATTAATTCCACTATTTTACACTCCATATGCGTTCTTGAAAAGGTAAGTTTTCAACGTTCGTTTGAGAGTATAGTGATCTAAAATACTCCTGAGCTCAAGTGGGAGCAAATTCCACAGTTTAGGAGCAAGTACTGAGAACGCACGGTTTCCGAATGATTTTCTTGCTAGCTTCAATTCTGCTTTGAACATGTTAGGTGTTCTAGTTTTGTTGCAATGCCGTTGAAATGAGGCCATACCAATCAAGTAAGATGGGATTTCTCTATCGTGTAGTATTTTGTGCATTAGAGTCATTGATTTGAAAATAACACTTTGTTCAATGGGAAGCCAGTGTAGGTGGTGTCTAAAGTCTTTACACGAGTCGTTTTTCCTTAATCCAAAAATGAATCGACATGCTGCGTTCTGAACTCAGTGTAATTTAGCAAAAAACATACTAGGATATCGAGGATATCGAAGTCTATTGTATCAAATGCAGCAGATAGATCCAGACCAAGTACTATGACTAGGTTATCTCTATCCAGATGGAAAAGAATTTCATTTGTTGTCTTCAGCAGGCATGTTTCCGTTGAATGAAGAGCCCTATCAGCGGATTGGTTAGGGTCAATTAACTTTTCGTTTTCAAGGTGACGTTTTAGTTGAGTCACTTGCCATACAACACAAGCGTAGTATTGCAAGTTAGCGAATAGAAAAAGATTCGAAAAAATAATAACAAGGTTAATTATATTTATGGTGACCTACTAAGCCGACAATTCGAGTAGGGATCCCACTGACCCGAGAACAAAAAATGCTCGAAAAAAATTGCAGTAAATTTATAAATTACAGGAGTAAAGCAAATGCAACTACTAAGAACAATTCCTTAAACACAAAAAATCAAAAACGACCTAAGTCCTTAGGGTGCAAAGGCAACCGCGTAACCTCTAGACCAAATGGGAGGGAGACTGGAAGTTTGCAAGAAAAGTTGTCAACAAAACATAGCCAACAGACTGTGGAAAAGAATCAATGAACTCAAGTAAACAGAAAAACAACACAGGCTTGATTTCTGAAAAAAATCTCAGCTTTCAAAATTTGAAGAAAATATAGATGCCCTTAAAGCTCTTTGAATTTCTAGAACAATTTATGATTGTCATTTTTTTGATAAAATTAACTCAATTTGAGAAAACTGGATCAATAAGTAAACATTTTATTTCGCTGGGAAACCTGAAAGTTAAAGTCCACTTTCGTCAGTCACATTTTTCGTGACCTTTAACACTTTTTCTGTTCAATAGTGCAGCTTGCCTTCCTTTTAACAAAGAAAATGAACTACACAAAAAAAGAAATCATAAGTCGACATTTTTAAGATTTCCTGATAAAAAAAATAATCGCGTGTAAAATTCCAAGTGCAAAAACAAAAATGAAGACGCAAATTTGTCTAGATGTAGTTAGCTACCAGCTAACTACCAGATGTATGTAATCTATCAGCTGATTATAAGTCATTTTCCTAATGCACAATGTAGATGAACTCAGGGGCGGATTTAGGGGGAGGGCGGACGCCCCCCCCCCCACCTCAGGGATTCGACCCCCTGCCCCCCTTTTGGTACTTTTTAAGAAATCCATTTTTGGCCGACCGACCCTAAAATTTTTGTAAAGGCGTCCTTGGCGCCAATAATACTAACTCTGAGGGGGAGCGGGCGCTAAAAAAACGCATTTTTTGTCAAAAATTTCCAAAAAGTGCCCAGAAACGGCTTTTTTGACCTGTTTCTGGGCACTTTGGCCAAAACTTGGCCAAAACAGCGTCTTTTTAGTGCTTAGGAGAGCTCGGAAAACGAATTTGGTTGACCTAAAAAAAAATCGACAAAATTTTAAAAAAAAGTCGACCGAAAAAAATCCCCCCCCCCCCCGCCTCCAGAAAATCCTAGATCCGCCCCTGGATGAACTTTAAGTTGATTGCAAGCTATATTTCCCCTTTAATGCTTCATTCAGATGATTTTGATTGCTTCCAGATTGGTTCAAATAACCTGCACTCACCTGGAATGTTGTGTCCTGTTTCAATCCTCGAAGCACAGGCGCCAGTTTGCTGTAGTCTGCTCTATTACATGTTGCTACAGCTATCTTCATCCTTCAAAGCCCCTCTGAAACCTGATATGTTCTAAGAGGTAAGTCTTGTAACCGCTTTTCGGATTCTTTTATTTTTTATATGATATGATTGATTTGGACAAACATAACTGTCTAAAAACATCAAAGATTGAAACGTCAACGCAGGGAAGTATAAAAAACCAATACATCGTTACAAATTGTCTTTCAGGGAGAAGACCATTTGTTACCGGTGATATTTTACGTCAATTTGAGAAATGTTAGTTTTCAACTTCACTTCACTTTAACAATCATCTTTGAATACATAAGTTTTACAGTGAATTATTGTTTTAGCATTTAGTTTGAATCATCTGTTTTGCATCATTCGCTGTCATCATATCTGCGACAGGTCCAACTCCAACTACAACAGGTTTAATATTTTTTGCGTCCAGTGCATAATGGGCGATGACGTCACGCACTTGCTTCGGGGTCAAAAGGTCAATTCTCTTGTTCATCTCCTCGAGGGGAATACGGCGACCGTAGCAGAGGATCTGGCGACCCACTTCCTCGCAGATGGGTTGGTACCCTGAAACAAAATCAGTCAAATTGACTTCGACATGAATTAAGAGCAATAAAAAAAGCTTCTATTAAAAGATCAAAACCTTGCAATGAACTGAATTCAAACAGTTAAAAATGTCTATCTCATTCTGAAAAAATAGTAAATAGGTATTCAGATACAATCAGATTCGCCTAGTAGTACAAGCATAGGCACATATAATATTGTTAATCAACATGTTCAAGTTTTCAGGGCCAGTTATTGCATTGTATCTCCAAAGCTCTTCAAAAGATGATTACTTCCAAAATGTACTTCCGATGATCAATGAATGACTCACCGTCCATCTGAAGCATGAGGTTGGTCTTTAATGACCTCTTGGCCCTCTCGATTTCTTCATCCGAACTCTGGAATGCCACTCTTGCCCACTCCGCACACACTGCCTCTATCATCCTGTTCACGCTCTTTTCGCCGCTCACAAAGTGCACACCCCACAAACCTACAAAAAGCAAAGCTGTTATTTCGTTCGAACGAAATAGCTAAAAGCATAAATTCTTACCTGAGCTTAGCGAACCTAACTTAAGCCAATATATTAGGAAATCAGGATGTTGTTAATGTTGTTTTTGCACGTAGTTTGGGGCGTGTCCGGCATGCTCTCGCTGAGTTCGAGGAACGTTGCGACCTCCATCGGCCGAAGCCACAAGTCTATTGTGGTCAAGTTTAATAAGTGTAGAGTAAGGTGAGGAGCAGGGCAGAAGGGACAGTTTGGAGGGACATTTGGGTCTATCCTTTTCATATAAGTATTTAAGTAGGGGCTGTATCCTGATCTTATTTGGGCGAAGGTGCGCCTAGTCGAGCGCGGGAGGGTCTGTTCGATTTTTAACTTCTCGGGGTTTTAAGGGGAAAACTATTGGTGGGGGGCTTCGTCTATGGCTTTCTACACTCGGTTTGTAAGTATGTTATTTACAAGTGTTTTAAAATTGATGATTTTGAACGCTTTGAGTTGGTTGCAATCAGAAAGAGTTACACTCGTTTGCTTCTAGTAAAATTTGTACAAATTCCTATTTATAAGAGTTTAAGATGTTCACCCGTTGCTGGCGGGGCGGTTGGGGATGAGTATGGTAGAAATGGAGGGCGCTTATTGGCAAGTAGGTCCTGAGGACGAATTGTGAGATAAAGTTTGTGGTGATTTCTGACATTAGTAGTTGGCACTTTGAATGTAGGTGGTCAATGGGGCTCATCTTAGTACACCCAGTCACTATCCGCAGAGCTGCATTTTGCACTATTTGCATTTTACATATGGATGAATCACTCGCGTCGTGAGACCAAGCTGGACAGGCGTAGTACAGGACTGGTCTGATTAAAGTTTTGTAGGTAATATTTAAAGTCTCTTTCGACTGACCCCGAATTTGAACAAGACAGCGCCTTCAGGACCAATATCCTGCGCATGGCTCCAATTGTTGTGCGTTTGCAATGTTCAGCAAAATTTAGTGAAGGGGTCAAAAAAGACACCAAGAAATTTGAGGTGCTTTACGACCGGCAATTTTTTTTCGCACATTTTAACCTGAGTGTCAGAGTTAAACTCTTCATTAAGCGACGTAAAAAGAAATAAAGCTCCCTCTTTAGAAGCAAATTCGAGCGATCTGCTTGTTAAAAAAAATCCGTGCAGTGTGTTAAGATAATTACTTACAGTGTCAGAGGCATGTTTTAAGTCGTGTGATTAGACGAAGGGGTGAAAATCATTGACATTTGACTGACGTGCGACTTCTTGACGGTAGTTGGGTGCCTCATGCACGTAAACTTTAAAAGAGTGGGCGAGAGAACAGAACTTTGGGTGACGCCTGTACGTACCATCCTTGAAGAAAACAAAGCGCCCCTAAATTGCGTTTTGGCTTGCTTGCCGCTCAGATCATTCGCAAGCCATTTAGTTGAACTATCTGATACAGTGGTGCCATAAATAAATTCCAGCAAAGTGCGATGGCAGACCAGGCCAAATGCCTTGGGCACGGTTATTTCAGCTGGTATTTTGATAAAAAAAATATTGCTTATAAAAAAATTTAAGAGTTGATAGTGCCGTAGTGGTGGAGTGTAGTGAACGAAAGCCGTGTTGATAGTCAGCTTTAGGGAGATTCTTTGTAAGAGTAGGATAGATTAAAATTTCTCGGCTTAAAACCGAGACTGCGCGGTAAGAGTTCGATAATTTACCGAAATTGGCTGTTTTGGTAAGGGGACTACTTTTGAGTTCTTCCATAGTTGCGGTATTTTGTTATAAAAAAGGACAAGTTAAAAGTATGTGTTTAAAAAATGATAGCAGTTGGTGCCATATATTTCAGGTATACCATGCAAAGCCCGTCTGCTCCCAACGCTTTTGACGGTTTAGCTGCTTTGATTGCCTCTTCTGTTTCACATGGGAGAAACGTTAAGGAAACGCTAAGCGTTTGTTTCAGTATTTTCTTTTGGTTTTTCTCTGCTGTTTGTTAGATTTATGGCTTCTGAGTTTCGCGTACTGAGTGTTAAAATTGTTTGATATTTGTTTAGCTTCTGATTTTTTGCCATAAAAAGAGATTCGATGATATCCAGCAACGGATTTGATTTCATTTAAACGTGTACTTTGACGGGGCCTGAACCTCATGTGGGACAACCACAGAAGCCATCATACTACTGATACTGCTACTAAAGTGCGAACCACTTTGCAGAACTTACTGGACGACGCAATTTCTTCTCTTCTTTTTCTTTTGCCGTTTTTTCATCAAATCTTGGTTTAAATTTTTTAAAATAGGGTTTGAGGGGCTCTCTTTTCTGATTTTATAGCGCTCTTGTGCTAGTTATTTAGTTTCGGCTGTTGGAACAGGTGCATAACAACGATGCCGCCCTGCCGGAATATGGCACTGGAAGTGGTTTCCAATTTATAGAGAGTAAAAGGGACGATGATGCTAAGGATAAGTCTGGGGACGATGAGCTTGAGTTGCTGAATGGTAAAAGATTTTCAGTATGGTCGTTTAAAGTGGTGAGTTTGATTCAGTAATTTTTGAACCTAAAGAGGCGCCTCTGTTGTCCTCCGCTATGTTTGAGTACCAGAGAGGGGATTGAACATTTGCATCTCCCTTGACAATTGCATTGTTTTTCACGAGCAGCTGCGTAATGGAAGCCTTATAATCTTTTTGGCAGCTACTGCGCGGGGGAATGTTTAAATCAGTGAAGCGGAAGCTTTGGTTGCTGGCCATTATTTTAAAACACTGCGCCTCTGAAGTCCCGTTTTCCACTGTTTGCAACTCTTCGTGGATAAGTCAGTTCTGTGTGGCAGTAAGAAGTCCACCTCCCTCTCGGGGGCGGTCCTTTTTGATAAAAGTAACATTTGGACCTAGCGAGGATAGGCGGTTTATTCAGTCAGTTTTGTCTCTTGAACAACAGCGATATGAATTCGAAATTCACACATTAGTGCAGCAATTTTAAGTGCTTTCCTTGATACTCCGTAACAGTTCAGTTGGAGAAAATTTAGGCTTTTTGTAGATTGGAATTGGTTGCTCAAAAGATTTGGAGATTGGTATTGAAGGAAAAAAAACAGGTTCCGGCTGGATTAGAACCACATGATTTTGTCGTCTTAAGCATATGTTCACGTTTAATTTTTCTAATGTTAAAACGGAAGGTTTAGGAGGGTGATTTAGATTTTTGAAAAATGTCTTGTTAGAGATCAATCGTTACAAACCCAACATAACTTATAGAGTAAAAACATTAGGAAATTAAGTAGACAGATTTAAAGCCGAACAACCTCAGCGGCAGAAATCTACCAAAAAATTTCGAATCAGAAACTCTTCAAGTTAACACAAGGCAAACTCAGTAACCAAGCAACTAATTAACGATGCGTACAAATCAATGGTTATAAAAAATAGTGATTACCATTTAACAATTCGGTGACCAAAACTATTTGAGTGAAAAAATTCTAGTACCCGATTGCAATCACTAGCTTATCGCAAAGGTAAACACACCCGGAAACAACTCATCCCCTTTTTCAATGGTCGGAACAAAAACAAACTTTTCACGCCCAGTAGCGAGAGGCTTTACTGGGTTTCTTCTACTTTGAAAACTCCGAATAGCTTGGTAGATTAAAAAGAGAAGAAGTTTCTATGACGATAACCGATATTCATGATACCGATACAGAATTCATAAAACACTTGACTACCGAGAACATAATCCACAGGCACTTGAAAAACTGTTAATGAACGCAAGGAAACAAAAAAATTATTGAGTTTTTTTATCTTAACTTTCGAACTTCAAAGAAAAAAGATATGCCCTTGAAGCACTTCGAATTTCAAGAAAAAATTATGACTGAGATATTTTTGATAAAAATAGATATGACTGATATATTTTTGAGAAAACTGGATCATTGTTTTTTTTTTATTCCGCTAGGATTTTAGGATTTTAAAATTTTCTAAATCTAAAAACCTAAATAAATCAAACTGACCCTAAAAAGAAAAATTTAAACCACTAAAATAAAAATTGAACAAGAACAAATTTTACGACCTGAAAAATATCAATCTATTTGCGTGAAAATCCCTTCCTTTTACACTTAAAATACTGGTATCATCAGAGTATTGCATAATTTTGCAATTTTCTTTAACACATCGAGGTCAACGAAATAAGTGCTAAATAAGAGAGGTTGGAGTACCTTGCAATTGCAGTGCACATGCGAATTTCGACTAATGAGTAATAGCAATTTCTGAGAATTGCGCTCTGGCATGTGCTTTTTGAAAATGTTAAAAGATGTTAAAAGAGGCCAATTAAAAATAACCTGTATCCATGTAACAAGTGTTGAACGACTGATACGAGTAGCAAAGTCCTTCGTTCAGACAAGCTGCTGCTAGTTTATTCTCCGGAGACAAGAAATTCGCAGACTGGTTCGATGACCCCCGATCCCATGCCCCTATGAGCATGTTGCCTATCATAAGGGGGATTATATCTGGATTTGCCCATGCCACTCCTTCCACTGTGAACACCACATTGGCAATGTCAAGGCCGGGAACTTCTTTGCCGAATGTTGCGCTCTGGTAGCTAGAAAAATTAAAATTAATTAAATGTTGTATCAAACTCATGAACCGAAGGGTTGGATTAGTCAATCTACAATCTAAGATAATACTTTTTGAAACAACAAATTTGTCAAAGCGAGTTTTTTAAGCAACTGAAACACAGAAAGAACTCGTGATATTTTTTCTCTCGCTTGAAGCGCAAAATGGTTTCTGGTAGATCGATACTTCTCAACCTACTTAGTATCAAGCGCCATCTTGCCTCGCTGTATTTCAAAGAAACTGCATATAGTGACAGAGCTTTATGTTAATGTAGGAAACAAAAACTTTCACAAAGCAGTTCTTACTTGTACGGCTGCAGCGTCCAGCTCAGAGGAGACTCTTTTGGAATTCGGCCGAGAAACTTGTCTGCCCATTGAACGACTTCGTCGTGATCAACTGCACCAGCGGCCACTAAAACTATTCTAGACGCTATGTAATGAGTGGTAATGTAGTCAATTAGCATACTCTGGTTGATTGATCGAATGTTGTCCGCGGGACCAAGAATCGTGTAGCCCAGTGGTGAGTCCCGAAAAGCGTATTCGTGCACATGATCAAAAACGACTTCTTGTAGATTACTCTCGACTTCTTGCATTTCCCTAAGAATAACCTGTAACAGAGTTATCCGAGTATTACTAAATAATGTTGGATCTTACTGAGACATTTTAGTATTGGCCAAAAACGAATTTCATGGAGCACTAGCAAAATGGGACCTTGCGAGCATAGAGCGACTTGTTTCATTGATATTATTCATCTTGTTGCTTATTATTATAAGCACCAAGATACATTTAGTTTAAAATTTCCCCCAATCAGAACTAAAAAAAATTCGGTTAGGGGGTCAGGGGATTTAAACTCGAACCACGAAAAAAAAACGTCAATCACTCAATCAAGTACAGTACACTCCCACACAGGTAAACGTGGCAATAAGACTCACATCGCGTTCCCTGTTGATGCTTCCCTTGTCGAGGACTGAGTTGGTGAGGATGTCTGAGAGGATCTCGAGCAGCTTCTCCGAGTCTTTCGACTGGCACTTTCCGAAGTACACTGTCTGTTCCCTCGACGTATATGCATTCAGTTGAATACCCATATTTTCCACCTAGAATGTACGGATATACATTTATGCGGCCCACGTACTTTTTCGAAAGAAAATACTGTTTTTGAGCATTTTTGGAAGGTTTGGACCAACATATCGCGTTTTTTGACTTGCATCCTCTCTCAAATTTATTACACAGAGGCTTCGTATGCGCCTTGTAGTTTTAATCAGCCAGTAATGGCTTTCGTAAAGGTATCTCAATAGTGGGCAGTAGAGTCCTATCGACACACTGTTGATTTTTGAACTTTATCATTTGGTAAAGCAAAATGCCTGGCAAATAATAAATCAAGATATTCCTTCAAAATAGAATCAAGAAAAGAAAACCTTCAAAAGAGTTCGTTCAAATTGAAACCATGGCGTAAGCGCATTGGCTTATGGTACCTCTCCACTCATGGTATAGATAAGCGAAAACGCGCACCTCAATTTCAAGGTCATACTGAGACCTCTTCTGGGTGCCCTTGAAGATGAGATGTTCGAGGAAGTGTGCGACTCCGTTGTTCCTACTGGTCTCATATCTGGACCCAGCATCTATCCACAGTCCAATGCACGCAGACAGACCACCCAGATCCTCCGTCACCACTCTAAACGAAACGAAAGTTTGTCCGTATATGTATACCAATTTAATGCAGTTGGTAATTGACATTAGGCAATATCACACTAAATGACCATGTTAAAACTGATGAAAATAACTGCCAGGAAGCTTTTCTCAGGTAGTGCTGATTCAAAAACGACGTCGAAAGTTTGAAACCTCAACTATGTTCTCTCTGTTCAAAGATGCACTAGCACCGTTTTATGACTAAGAGTGTTTACTTCGTCCTTCCAGTTTAGATGCACAGACTCTAAGTCTATTGTTGATCGAACAATGGTTTGATTTGATACGTCTCATTGTTTTGAGCAACAAAACGAGATGAAGCGAAACAACATCTCAAATC
This sequence comes from Symsagittifera roscoffensis, assembly GCF_963678635.1. Lineage (NCBI taxonomy): Eukaryota > Metazoa > Xenacoelomorpha > Acoela > Convolutidae > Symsagittifera > Symsagittifera roscoffensis. Next base: position 31,343,266 of record NC_087066.1, read on the forward strand.
TCAAATTTTAATTCGTTCGATTCGATTGCCAATAGTTGCCAACTGGTCAGACAGGGTGGCCGAGTGGTTCAGGCGTTGAACTTCTAGTCCAATACGATATCCGTGCGTGGGTTCAAATCCCATCTCTGTCGAATAGCTTTAAAAACACACCAACTGAACTCGGTTAAAGCTTTAAAACTTATGCTTACCTAAATTTGGTTACAACATTGAAAAACCTGTGGGTATTCATTTTTCACCGAGAACATTGTTATTGTCGTCTGTTGCTCAATAATTTTATGCCCTAAGCTTTCAGATTGCACTAAAAAGCACTCTCATGAGCCGCCCTTTATATTTACGAGGGCGAGTTGGCACAATTGTAAAAAGTCATAGTAGAATCGTAAAATCTTATATCGTTTTCGGTTTTTCGTATAGCTTGTCGTATCTTGTAAAAGGTGTACAAAAAAACTGCTCCAGACCATAAATATATATGAAGGTTTGATGGCTGATAAGCTAGCATACAATGACCAATTCAACAGCCGAAAAGGCTACGCAGTTTTAAATAAATATGCTACAGTTGTCGTTGGGACAGTTACGCTAATACATTATGAGTCACGGCGCGAGGGGCAATCAGGGTTCTTGGCTCCTAGCTATTTGCACGCTTTGCTTCACCTCCTCATAACTTTTTTTTTCAAACTATTTTTTAATATTTGCGCCTGGAGTAGAACCCTGACGCACTGCTGACCAGTCACCCACAGTACTAAATATGCTAACAATCGTTTCAGCAAGAGCAAACTTTTAACTACCAAACGACCTGATCAATTGAAGGTAAAATTCAACATGAAAGTTGACAGCAGAGCTGTTCCGCTCAAACCCCTGCTGGGATGCGAAACAGCTCGATATATTTGAGTGCATTCAATCTTTTGAAAGACTTTGAAGTATGAAGTAAGAAAAAATTCTGAACTCTCTTGGAGCTCAGTTTCATTAATAGTTGCTGGTATAGACTCACTTAATGGCACTCAAGAAACGATGAGAAAGTGAAGCTGTTTTGACAGACAGTCATTAAACTGATGAAATGGACAAGAGTTGAAAAAAGTGAATTTGTTGACATCATATGAGCATTCTTGAAATTAATTTTTTTTCTCGAAAAAACACAAAATAAAAGATACTTTTAAAAACCGCATGTCTTTAGGTTTCATAGTTAAGAAGATATGAAAACTTCAATTCAAATTCAGCGAAACATGATAATTTTTAATTTAAAAAAAAGTAAAATTTTTTCTGGGATGGAAGTTCGAAACTGTTCACTCAATTTAGGGGTCTGCGACATATACACTGGATCAAGGACCTTTGTGATCAGAGGAAAATAACTATTTTTGAAACGTTTTACAGTTAAAATTTGAGCGAGCTGAGAAAATTGAAAATGTGAAAACTTTTAGGCTCCTATCGGGATTTGAACCTGGTCATCCGGTGTGTTGGACCAAAATAAATACGCTAGACTATGAAGGTATTTAAAGAACATTAGAAATATTCAAAAAAAATCTATTCTCTTATTCTCCGATTCTTCCTGGATGAAAACCCGAGGAAAAAATAGCGGTAACTCTGCGAGATAGTTATTTTCCGGGATAAACGCATAACGTTAAAAACCAGGGGTGGCTAGATAAATGAGACCTGAAATCGCGCGCTGTGCGCGCTCGTAAGGAAGGATGGCGGAAACATATGAAACTTTGAAAAATTTCAAGTTATTTCATAGATTGAATTGGTTCGCGGAAAGTATTAGTTTTTCTAAGCCAGCTATTCCAGCTATGAAAACTTTTCAAGCTATTCCACAGCGCGAATCGGTTAGCTTAGAGTTAATTTTTCTCAGCATGGGAGATTGCTGTTTTTGGTTGATTATCTTTAGACTGAAATGAATCTGTAAACGCAAAATTATGGACAAAAGTGGGCAGGTACAGTCTAGCCTTGAAATTGAAATTAAAAGAGTTTCGGAGTATTTTTTCTCGAAAAAAACTGGAGTATTCCAGACTTTAGCATGATTGAAAATTCTAGAAAAATCTTGCCTGAACTTCTTTTAAATATTGAGCTTGATGGTTGCTTTGAATGATTCTTGAACTTTCTGATCTAAGCTTTCTGCTTTCTCAAACGTTGTGCTCGATAGAAACGTTGGGATCATAGCGCATTCAAAATTTTCATTCAACACAATGGTGATTCTAAAATTTTTCCAAATTGGCTTAAGATTAGACAAAATGTGAAAAGGACAAAAAATGCCTAGAATTTCAGAAAAATTAGTATGGTGCAATTGATTTTTCGAAAATCACAACCAAAATTTTACCGCAAAAAAATGTAGTTGTCTTTTTTAGTCAATCAAAAAGTACGCTGTAACTACCGAGTTAATTGATGAGAAAGTTATACCAAATGAAGCCTATTACACAGCCCAACAAAGATATTGACGAGTAAAATCTCAAAAATCTGCATAAGAGAAATTTTTTTGGTTGCTAGCCAAAAACAGATCAGTTTTACAATATTAACATCGAGATCTTTGCTTAAAAACAAATTTTAAACGTTTTGCGCAAACTTTTGGAGAATTTACTCACCTATAACTTTGTTGGACTGTGTAAAGGCTTTTTATATAACTTTCTCGTCAATTTACTCGGTAATTTCAGCGTAATTATTGATTCACTAAAAAAAGCCGAAATGAGCCATACTTCTGAAATTCTAAGCAACTTTTGTTCTCTTCACTTTTGGTCTAAACTTAACTCAATTTAAGAAACACGCGATTGAAAATTACACAGCCACCATCCTTTCAAATATTCTACGTAAACTTCATAACAAGCCTAATAAACAATGCTAATATACATACAGCTCACAACTACGTAACTAACCGCAATCCGTTGTCCAATGTTGTACTTCTCGTTTGTTCTTCATGACTACTCTTGTGGTCAATTGATAATTGACTCTGGAAAGCCTCCGAACCAAGGGACGATTGCTTATTAATTCTGATCAATTGTGGTTTGTTAGCAGGTACAGATACTAGAGATCTCACATTTTTTTGATTCCATGTAGTCTGCGTTTTGGAATATTGTGTACTGAAGGGTCGTGTCTGGGACGATAGAAGACTGCGATTGCAAAAGGAACACAAGTTACGGAACATTGCCTTGTTCGTGGTTATTGAAACACTCATTCTAATAAATCTCTTCAAAGATGCATAACGTCATCATAAACTATCCATCAGATACCTAAAAAACGGAATCTACATTACACGACAATTTTTTTGATAAGGCGAATTTATCTATCTATCTCCTCCATAGTTATACTTTCGATACATTCTAACAACTGCATTCACTGAATGTCTCCATCTCTCATCGCTAAAAATATGCCAAATCATAAGAGTAACTGTAACAACTTCAGCTTGCGCTTCAATTTAGGTATATATGATTTGTATTTGGAAAAAAGAAACAGAAAGAATACGGTAAATTTCACAATGACATCATATCAAATAACAGTTTTTAGGTTAAGAGTCCAAAAGTGAAATTTATTCTTACATTCCAGTTTGAAAATTAGAAAACACAACATCAATAAAATGAGAAAATCTTCAGTCCACTTCTCGTTGGCCGACTGACTACGACTATTTATCAAAAGCTGAAAAAACCAGTGCATTAAAACAACGCCAATATGGGTTTCCAGACAATCAAAAACTCAGCAAACAATTGCGCTCGAAAAGTGGAGAGATCAAAGAAAAACATAGTCAACTAAACAAAAAAGTTGCTTCGTCTCCGATTTGCGTCTTTAAGTGGTGTCCCTAAGTCCAAATCTCTCCATTTCTCTCATCGTGATTTGGATCTAGAGGAAGATCGGCTCCTGGTCTTGGATCGACTGCGTCTTGCACTTCCTCCCTCGCGATCTTTGTCGCGGCTCTTATCCCTCGCCGGAGTGCGACTTCGAGACCTGGATCTGGACTTGGATCGCGAACCACGGCTTCTAAAATTTTTCCCAATTGGTTAGATATTTTTCGAAACCACCAATAAATTTGTTAAAAGTAATGCGAGAGCCAAAAATAATAATTTTTTAACAGCTGAAGTAAATGGGAAACCGAAGTTCGGAAAAAGTAAAATCGCTTGATTAAATTTTGCTCCTTTTTCTCTATTTTTTCAAGCATAGAGAGTACTTTATGGAGTGAAAAATCATTGATCTACAAATAAATCGCATCTTAATCGGAGGCTTACCTTGATCTGGAGCGGGACCTTGGCGATCTGGTCCTGGATCTGGATCTAGACCTGGATTTTCCTCCACCTCCCTCTTCGGTCATTGTGATCTTGCGACCATTGATCTCAGTGCCATCCAACTTTTTAATGGCTTTAATCATGTCGTCGCGTGTCTCAAACTCCACGATTCTAAATCGTTTTCAGATATATTTTTGAAACTTCTTCATATCTTTAGTAGTTGTTTCCATTTTATAAAAACATCGAAACATCGGTGCTAATGCCTAAAAACTATTTGGGAATATAACTGCATTAACCGAAATCTTAAAAAATCTCTATGCTTACGTGGAATGACACGTGAATTTCAACATATGCAAAAAATTTGAGCTACAGCAGCCAAAGGATTAGCCGAAAGTATCAATCAAGAGAACTCACATGAGAAGTCAATAAAAAGTAAATTCGCCCCACTGAGAGGTCAATAAAAAGCTTCGCCTCACTTGCGATGAAAGAATAAAAACAAGACGTTTTTTTTTCAAACCTATTACAGATAAAAATGTAGTAGATTAGACGACCAAAAAGACAATGGCTATTTAGTCACAAAATCTACAATTTCACAAACTCCAAGACTTTCTTGAAGTTTAGCTTCGGAACGGTAGTTAACCATGGTCAAAAATAGCCTAAGTTATTACTGTCTATCAAATTGTAAACCTCACTTTGGTCGCTTTGCTCTTTGCTCACTTGGTCGCTTGTTATTGAAAATGACTAATATGCTTTGCACCTAAAGGACATAGTCATATTTCAAGAAATTGTGAAAAATGGTCAAAAAGAGGGCGTTACTCCTCTGCCCAAATTTCTAGAGAATTTAAGGGCTTTTTTTCACGAGGTGGATGAGGCGTTAATTAACTTCTAAAAAACTTAGAATTTTTTCTTTTTGCTAATTGGTTTCATAAATATTATATTTATCACTTATTCATGACTCATTGATGTGCTTTTCTTTTGTGTAATCTATGGGGTACGCTCCTAGTGGGTTTGAAGAAAACCCTTTGCGTATCCTCACTTAACAATCTTGGGTAAACTGTTGATTCATTTATTATGTGATAAAAAATATACTTTTTGTTTAATGTAATAGTGTATCTGATTGTTGAGTGAAATTAATTCTTCTTCTTCTTCTTCTTCTTATTCAAATTAACTGGTCTTGTCTCATCAAATAAGGCTCAATACAATGCTGATTTAAATTATCCGGAAAAAACGAACAAAACTTGAATTTTCAAACGCGTTTTTCTCAAATTGGGCTGAGATTAGACAAAACGTGTACTGAACAAAAGTTGCTTAGAATTTCGTCAGAATTATTATGGTGCAATTTTTTCTCCGAAATTCTCAACCAAAATTTTACCCCAAAAATAGGTCATTTTGGCTTTTTAAAAAAACTTTTTAATCAAAAATTACGCTGACACTACTTTGTTAATTGATGAGAAATATATATCACAAGAAGCCTCTTACACAGCCCAACAAAATTCTAGAACAGTTGAATCTCCAAAAACCTGTATAAGAGAAAATATTTTTGCTTGATAGTCAAGAAATGTGATTTTTACTACATAAAACCCAAAATCTTTGCTTAAAAACAATTTTTAAACAATTTACTCACGTTTTTGGAGATTTAACCCTTCTAGAACTTTGTTGGTATGTGTCAGAAGCGTCTTGTGATATATATTTCTCATCAATTAACAAGTAGTTTCAGCGTAATTTTTGGTTATTTAAAAAAACCAAAATGACCCATTTCTGGGGTAAAATTTTGGTTGAGAATTTCGGAGATATTAATTCTGATGAAATTCTAAACAACTGTTCTTCTCTACACTTTTTCTCTAATCTTAACCCAAATTGAGAAAAACGCGTTTGAAAATTCAAGTTTTGTTCGTTTTGTCCGGATAATTTAAATCACCACTGTACTATTTAATAAGGTTACGCATGAGTTAATCAGAGAAATTTCAGGAACCTAATTGCTCAGATAGCAAAAGTTCTGTTTTCGGCCGAGTAAACAGGTTTTTTTTTGTCTAAAATACATCAACCACCGAATCCATGAGATATCTGGGTGGACATTTTTTTTCCAAACGGGAGACAATTGAGATTTAAATGATCCTCTTCTTGTTCCTCCGGGACGTTATTCAAAAAAAATTGACACAAAGCCGCATCAAATAATTGCACGAATTAATGCCGCCATTAGACGATAGAGGCCGAAAGTGACCCCAGATAAACCCAACAACTATTATCATGAAATAACAACGGCGGTTTCAAATTGAAACAATTTGTTACACAAACGAATAAGGGAAAAATAATTCTTTCAACAGAACGCGCAGGCAAGTTCAAACTCTCTATTTAATTTTTGCTTGTGAGTAGTGGTCCAACCGAATGTCCGCACGTTCGTTCGACAATAAGCCTTCGAAGGCTCTGGCAAACATTCGGTCCGATTTGACCTGCATTTTATTGAGTAGTTTACACAAAGTATATATAAATCACTTTGGCGAGGCAAATTTTCTGTATACCATTCTCGAGTACCCCTTCTGATGGTGTTTTAGCACTGCTGGAAACGTTGTCATCAAAAAAAGGGCAACAGTTATTGGAGATCGTGTAAACATGCAAACCATTCTGCATGGAATTTGGAATAAAATATTGGGTTTCATTTGTTTTCTCAAAAAACCGCTGAACTATCGATTGTTCGAACGTTCGACTAATGCTCGAATGTTGCTGACGAACATTCGAATTCAACTTTCGATCGAATGTTGCACCACTAATTGTGAGCGCTAAGTGAAAAATGATTAAGACAACATCGTTTAATAATGCACCTGTATAATTCAAGTAATGGCAAAAAAACAAGGATAGACGGTTACTATGCAAGTAGCACAGAATGTTCCAACGATACTCTAATTTTTTCAAATAAGTGTCATTTTTTCTGCGTGGTGTGACAAAAAAAATCTAAACGAGAAACTGGAACTTAGGAATATTCGACAAGAAGACTAAAAAGCAAATCGAACAACACTTTTCTAAAAAAAATGACTAAGAAAAGAAAAAAATCAAAAAAAAATACTTTCTTTTCAAATTTTTTTTTGAAGAAATTTGGAAATTTTAATTCAAAATCGGCGCTTAAAAACTCAAACAAAAACTTTATTTGAGTAAAACTAATTTTTTAAGACCTATATTTAGCAAAAATAAGCTATTTAAAGCCTGCTCGCTAGCATTATTCGCTCGAAAATCCAAAAAATTAAAACCTGAATTTCTCAATACTGGGTCTACATTTTGGCAAATTTTTTGAGTCGTTCGAATCACAACTGAAAGGGCTTTAATATGATATATCAGTCGATCCATTCGTCTTGCGAGGAGAACAAAAAGAAAAAAGAAAACACACTCGAATACAAAGTTTCTCCACATTTTTCAAATAGTCGGAACAATAAGCAGCTTTTTATCTGAGGCTGGCAGGTCAAGCAGTCAAATTTTCCTGCGCAGAAGACGTAAAAAGGAACTGATTCACTCAAAAAGCTACTTATCTACCACAGAAAAGTACAACAGACGAAACAATTAGTTCACTCTTACTTCAAGAAGTGTTAAAAGACGGCGAGCACCTTGCCGAAACAAAATCTTTTATCAAACAAGCTCAAGCCACCAGTTTAAAGAAAAGCAAGAACTCACAATATCTGTCAGTGAAAAAAAACAATCCAAACCGAATTTACAGCTTTCAATGATCAAGCTAGGAAACATCAAAATGTTTCAAGTAATTTCATAAAGCCAATCGGATGACGAAACGTTTAGGTTTTTCTAAGCAAGCTATTCCAGCTACGAAACGTTGAAAAATTTCATGTAACTCCTTGAAGCGAATCGGTTGCGAAACGTTAAATTTTCCAAGCAGGCTACTCCAGCTGAAAAAAAACTTTGAAATAGATCAAGGGTTTCTAAGACCGAATCGTTTGCGAAAAGTTGAAGTTTTTCTTATTGAAGCCATCCAGCGGTGAACAAATTCATGTTGTTTTTAAGACCGAAACGTGTTGCAAACTCAGTTTTATACAGCGAGCTTTTCGAGAGATAAATTCAAATTACTCCAAATTGTTATCTGATCGAGCCCTTTTGCAAAAAATTAAAGATGGCCAAGCGAAAAAACTTTGGAAATTTTAAGTTATTTCATAGAGCGAATTGGTTAGCAAAAAGCAGTTTTTGTTAAGCAAGCTATTCAAGCTACGAAAATTTGATATTTAACTTTTTTCCTGAAGCAAATCAGCAGGCAAAAAATTCGATGTAAGCGAGCTTTTCAAGCCTCAAAGTAACAAAATGTTTCATAACTGAATCGATTCAAAAAATTTGGACCAATTGTTTCGCTAAAAATGTTTTTTTAAACCAGAAATTCAAGCTTAGAAATTCAAACCAGAAATTCAACTTCAATTCAACTCAATCCGTTCCCAAACAATTAGTTTTTTAAGCATAGAGGGAGCTGTTCCTAGTGGATTAGTTTCAGACTGAAAATAATCTGTAACCGCAAAAGTTTGGAACAGAAATGGGCATGTACTGTCTAAGCTTACAGTTCAATCGAGTCATCTTGCCCAATGAGTTCTTTATTTAGAAAAACACCTGGAATATTCCAAACTTAAGAATATTGTATAGATCTAGAAAATTCTTTGACTTCTCATAAACTTAGAGCCTTCAAAAAAGCTCAAGATAAAAAGTCCTAATGCGCTAAGAGCGCAACGTTTCAACTTTTCTATGGAGCACAACGTTTAAGAAGTCTTGGATCAAAATGCTCAGGAGGTATTAGGCCAGAACTTTCAATCATTCTTAAGTCTGGAAGTTTCTAGAAGTCAAAAAGCTAGACGCATAAGCAAGATAAGTTCAATTCAACTTCAAAGCTAGACAGTACCTGTCCACGTTTAGTCTAAATTTTTGCGATTACAGATTCATTTCAGTCTGAAATGAAACAACTAAAAACAGCAACCACGATGCTTAGAAAAACTAAATTTTCCTAGGCGATTCGAGCTAAAAAAATGCTGGACTAGCTTGATTTAAAAAGCTTACAAATTTCCCACACTGATTCAGTCTATGAAATAATTTGAAAAACTTCTGACTTTTGTAGCTTAAGCAGCTTGAAATTTGAAATTTTTTCAATCCGATTTACGATGTGACTGAACTTGAAATTTTTCGAATTTTCATTGCTTAGACAACTATTTTTTTTGAGATTCGATTGATTATTGGAGAAGGGCTGCAAGTTAGATTTAAAATCAAAAATTTTCAACCTGTTTTTCTCGAAATTGCAGAATTTTTGGAAATTTTTTAAATGTATAGTCCGATACTTATTCGTGTTAACTGATGTTGCGTGAAAACCAAAAACCAAACCAAAAAAGAAACGAATACAAATTCCTCCCCATTTTCGATGGTTTAAGCAAAATGTGTTTCAAACAATTCCATTAATAGTGTCAATGAAGAAACAAATGCTTATTATACAGTTTCCATGAGTGAAAAATGTATGATGAGACTTTTCTCTATAAGGACTTAAAAAAATCTAGGTAAAAACCCAAACCTATGGAAACATTTTTCAATCGCTAACTCATTTCTAGCTCGAACATAAATTATCCGAAGAAAGCCAGCAAATTTGAAATTTTGTTCTATATTACTAAGTCGAGACTCCATTTTCACACAAGTACCACAAACGACAATGATTGCTTCGTGTAAAGCTAGAAATCTTTGTTTTTATATGCTAGGATGAACATTAGACTGTCAAGAAATAGATCACGTTTTTCAGCCACAGCATGTTTTCAAAGTAAAAGCATTCTAGTGTGAATGACGTATCAAACTAATGAAGCGATGCATCTTTCGTAGACACTCGTTGAACCAAAACAAAATCGGAGTTGTCAGTGGTACAACAATTTTGGAAAACTGTAAAACCTTCTAAATCCCCCTACCTGTCCATACGCTCTCGCATGCAAAAACATCATTACTTCTTTTAAAACACCAAGTACGAAGCAACAAAGCTGATAGAGATAGGCCGATATTTTCAGCCAAAAAAAAAAACGAAATTAGTGAGACTCAAAATTTATCTCGAACTGGTAACTGCTCGAACTGGTAATTAATTTACCCTAATCAAAATTCGCCACAAGTGAAATAGGGCGTAATAACAACGGGTATGATATAACAACGGTTCTCTAAATTGAAAATGCCACAAATGAGCAACCTGATGAAACGACCCAAAGATAGAAGAAAAGATGTTTAGAGGATGAAAAGTCTAGTTTTCCCTAGAAAAAATTGTTTAAAGGATGTCCGGATTGATAACAAGCATTTGCACTCACAAGCAGCAATAAACGATAAATAACTTCTTTTAATGACACTTAATGGGGATTATGTAATACTTAGAATCTCAGTATTCTTACCCGGTGCGGTCCTCGCCCTTGTGGCACTCGGCGAAGGTCACGTTTCCTCCCTTGCGACAATAGTCTTTCAGGTCCTGAAATCAAATGACAGTTCAACTTAATCATATCACGTTTTACTATTACGTACAAAACTGGCATAATTCATAATCATCTATAACCGCTTCGGAAGGTAACCTAATATCGTAGAAGCCCTTTAGATACATGAACTATCAAAACACGACCAGTCATCGTAAACGAAGCTTTACAATGACTTTTAAACAGAAAAAAAAAATTACAATCTTTTTTGCGATAACTGTTTTATAACAAAAGTTTGGTTTGGTATTCAATAAATAACCCAGCGTGAAATACTTTCCAAAATATTAAACCCTAAAACCTAAAAGGTCGAATTTAACTATTAAAAACCCCATTCATGTTAGCGCTACTTCCTTTTTTGATAAAAAAAAGTGTTTCAATATCGCTTCTACCCATCATAAATCCGACCGAGAACATCGTTTGAAAGAACATCTAGCGATTTGAACGTCTACATGTGACTGAACGTGAGTTTGCCCCTGCCGATCACTATCACTACAGCCTCATGACGTCATGACTAATGTCCTTGTTCAACTCTTTACGTCATTTTACATCACATCACCTCACGAACATCATCATCAGCTCACAGTACAAATTCGAGAGTGAGAAACATCTTCCGTGTAAAAAGTCGAAGAAACCAAACTGAACCGGTTGAATTGAATCGAAATGATTGGATTGATTTTGAGTATGTAGTGGACATCAAATTAAGAGGTTATGTTCGCGGGAGCGCTGCGGCCTGTTGTCGCTACGCTCCGCGGGGGCAAAGCAACAGGATGAGATGATGATCGATGCCTTGTACGTAGAAGAACTCTATCATCTATATCATCTCATCTCATCTGCTCGAGGAGAATGAAGTGACTTCGCACCGAGGACTGAAGATATATAACTATTTAATCATCGAAAATACCAACCCAGCTAATTCATAACTTAAGTTCAGTCAGCCTCATTTTGAGCTTTAAAACCCTCCGAAACATCTGCTAATAACAATCATAGTAAAATTTGAATTGAACTGTTCGTCAAAAGATGGACCTAAATCTAAATTTAGTGTACACAGAAATTTTTAAAATAGCGAAAAAGCCTGAAAAGCAGGGGCGGATTTAGCCCCCCCCCCCTCAGGGATTCGACCCCCTGCCAAAATTTCCAAAAAGTGCCGAAGAACATTTTTTTTGGCGGCCTGTTTTTTAAAATTTTGCCTGGGCGCAGAAAATTTGACCAAACCAGGGTCTTTTTACTACGTTGGGAGAGCTCGGAAAATCAAATTGGTCAACCTAAAAAGAAAGGTTGAAAAAACCCTCGAAAGTTTTTTGAAAATCCAAAATCCGCCCCTGCTGAAAAGTAATCTGTTTCTGAAAAAAATTGAACCAAGCCAAATATTAAATTGGTCTTTTCAAAGCGTGGAATATTATTATATTAGACTCACTATGATCAGGGATCCGACCTCGCTTAAATTTATATACCTGCCAGCTGACACGTGACGACAGATTTTCCACTCTCACTCGGTATTTGGTTCTTGTAGGAGGGCCATATCTAAACGGACAACAGACTAGAGTCAGACACAACGTCAGAAAAATAACAATAAGAAGGCAGAAGCCAAAATGCACAGGATGCATGCCACTGGAAAGTTTTCAAAACACTAAAAATTGAAACTAGTTCTTAAATTTTACCCAGACGTCGTCAAAAAAACGTTGAGAAAAGTCATTTAAGTTTTGCTAATAGAATTGGTAAATTTTGATTTTTGAGACCTAAAAAAGCCAGGTCACCGCGAGAAATTAACAAAAGGGCTTTACTTGTCGAGCCAAATGGGGGTGCGCCTTCTCTCTCTGCCACGTCCACCTCCTCCTCCTCCGCCCCCTCTGTAGTCGTCGTACTCGTATCTGTCACTTCCATGAGGGGTTCCCCTCGCCCGCTCCACCCTCACTCGCACTCCCAGGAGTCGCCTGCCGTCTAGGTCTCGGATGGCATCATCGCCGTCACGTCCGTCCTCAAAATCCTAAAATGGGATTTGAAAGATTATGGCTGAAACTTCGCAAGCCTAATCGAATCAAAAGAAAACCACTATAAACACTTCTCAGAGAACCGCTACTTAACTTGAGCTGATATTTAGGAGCAAAAAAGCATTACTAGGTAAAACTTTGCAATAAATAATGCCAATCAACCAAATTGATTGGCAATATTTTTAGAACCTCATTTTTAGCACGCATTAGAAATTTATTGTTGCGCCCAATTCACGAAATGGGAAGGAACTATGAGCAAAATAAGATTTTTGTACCTCTGAATTTGACTACTTAAAATAAAGCTCATAGAGGTTCAAGTAAGGATTATCATATTAAAGCCCTTTCAGCCGTGATTCAGATTCCAAAACAAGTTGTCGGTTTCGTTCCAGAAAAACGGGTCTGAACTTCCCGTTTTTCTGGACTAAATGACCAGAAATTTACGAACGATACTGAACTCTCAGATCAAATCTAAGGCAATTTTCACATTGATTTAGCTCGGTGAATTGACATATAATAAACACAGAGGCGAAGCGGAGCTTCGCACCGCTTGCGATACAACAAATATAAAAAAATATAGATCAAACAAATTTGAATGTTAAAACTAGGCGAACCAAAAATTTGGTATGGCTCGATAAAAAAAACAACTAGGTGCCCAGCTAAAGCTCTAGGCACGTGTTTGATATTGAATGTCTTTGCTACACTGATGTTGCACGAAAAATGTGATTTCAAAAATTGGACTTTGCACAAAACCTTAGTTGTTTCTCTAGTAGAATAAAAGAGAAGCGTAAAAAATTTTGAGATAATCATTTTTCCCAAGGAGATAGCATTTCTCTTACAAAAAAAATTAAGGAGGTGTCGCTTTTGCAAGAACAATTATCGCCTCCGGTTCTTTCAATTGAACTTTTCATCTCAGATTTGATGGTGTAAATTTAAAAAAATCAAAAAGTTTTAAACTGTCAAAAGTTCTAAAAAACGGTCAAGACTACCCAAAAATAGGCAGTGGCCGCTCAAGCAGAGAAGATTCCCACATCCGGGTTTCTTAATTGAACACAACCTGAGAATTGGCACGGTAGTTTTCGCTGAGTCAAAAAGTTTCTTTGACTTCTTTGAATGCCATAACTTCTTTCTTAAAAAACAGCATAGCCAATTATAAAGGTAGGCTTTTTTTTTTTTTTATTTGCCCCCGGCCTGCTCAGTGCAGGACCAACCGTGGGGGAGGGGGGATGTCATCCATTTTGCCGCAGCCGGTCCCACCTTGAGGAGGCGGATGACACTAGGACCCCTCCAGCCGTGACCGAAGCGGGGTTCAAGGTAGGCTTTCAACAACCTGTTGCTCGATTAAACCTATATTAGATTTATCAGGATATTTCCAAAAAACCGTTAACAAATCAAACATTTGACATTTCCAAGAAACATAACTTGTTCTAATAAAAAATAGGGTGTAGCCGCTTAAAAAGAAGGAACTCACGCAACCTGTTATTTCGATTAAACCCAAAATCTCAGATTTGGGAGGGCAGTTCTCGAGAAAAGTAATAAAAAACAGTCAAAAGTTCAAAATTTCGACGGCCATAACTTCTGGTGTCAAAAAAAACTGAGCGTACTTGCCTAAAAAAATGTGCTTCCCAAAAGCCGTTCATTTATTCGATGAACGGCTTGTGGGAAGCACATTTTTTTAGGCAAGTACGCCCAAATTTTTCTGGCACCACAAGTTTTGGCCGTCGGAATTTTGAACTTTTGATTGTTTTTTATTACTTTTCTCGAGAACTGCCCTCCCAAATCTGAGATTTTGGGTTTAACCCAAAATCTCAAACATGGCAGAGCTGTTATCGAGAATACTTAAAGTTTCAGTAACGGTCAAAAAATGAAAAATTTTAATTTTCAGATCGCGATAACTTCTTGAGTAAAACTTTTAGCGAGTCTTTGAGTCCATTAGTCCAGAGGAACTTCCCACTATCTGTAATCTCATCGAACTCACAATATCAGATTTGAGAGGTTATTTACCGAGAAAAGTCAAAAAGATCCAAAAAACGGTCAAAAATCAAAAATTTGACTACTTCGAGGGCCATAACTTTATGTGTCAAAAAAAATTGGTCGTAGCCACTTATGCAGGGGAGCTTTTCAAAACAGTTCTATCCATTTAAACCAAAAACTCATATTTGAGAGCAGTAGTTTTCGAGAATACGAAAAAAATATGGGTCAAATATTCCTCCACACTTTTCGAAGGCTGTAGACAGAGGGGTCAAGTGAAAAAAGACTTTAGGGAAAAGTGCAGACACACAGAGGATTAAGCGGTCTTTCAATCGATACTCCTATTTTGAAAATTAAGAAAACTTACAGAGAAAAACTAAAATTTTTGTAAAAAGTGACAAAAAATTTCCAAACGAAAAAAATGAAATTTCAACAAACAGATTGATAAAAATACAGACTTGAAAAAAGCGAAGGGGAGCACTAAAACTGTGTTGATCTTTAAATCTCCCAAACTAAGGTCATTAAGCCAATGAAAAAAAGGCCGAAACAATTTTGGCCATGGAATTTTATTAGCGAAAAAACAAAAGAAATATGAAGTCAAGGTAAATAGAATTACAAAATGTAGACGTGAATCAAACACTAAAAACAACGCTAAAAACACTAAAAACTTAAAAAATGCGCGTAGAAAAAAAACAATTCCGAGATATGACAGTTAAGACAAAAACAGATAAGCAGACAAATAATTCTGTGACATATTTTTTTTTAAACAGAATATTTCCCGTTTGAAAAAAAGGGGTCCTGGTCTGACTCTAACCCAAGACCTTTGCCGTCCAGTTATATTCGTTGCCTCCAACCTAAGTTGGCCAGGAACGCTAAGAAATTTGAATACATTACGAATCAAAGTAGAGATGAGTCCAGACGTCCAGATGAGTCCTGTGGACAAAGTTGTTGATGGGGAAAAAGTCTAGAGCTCGGTTGCAATACCCGTGCTTATCGTAAAACCCGACTATCTTAAACGTATAATCGGAAGTTTTGGCTTTCGTTAAAAAAAGTACAATCGTACAACTTCAGATCAAAATTCTTACTCAATTACAACAACCACTCAAAGCTTCTCAGATTTTTTTTGCTGCTCGACTATAATTTTTGATTGCACTCCCGAGAACATTTTTATGTTGGAGTTGAGCCGCCTCTTATATCAAACAATCAAGCAGCCTTAAATAAAAAAATCATGGTCTCGCGCCCGCTCCGCCCCCCCCCCCCCCCGTAACCTTAGCATATATGGGCGCCAAAGGCGCCTTGAAACTTTTTGGGTCATTCAGCCAAACATGGATATTTTCAAAAGTAGGCAGGGATCGAACCTCTGGTCGAAAATCCCCCCCCCCCCCCTCTTAACCCTAGGTCGCTACTGATGATCTCATATCTTCTAAGTGTTTTTCCGTTTAATTTGCCGTATATCGTATAACGTGTACAATATCGTACATCGAATTAAGTGATTTCGTACAATATCGAGTTAAGCTATTTTTAAGTCTAATTTTTGCAGCTTTTGGCCTAACTCGGTCGCCCTTGCTAGAAAAAAATCAACAGAAAATGTATTTATTTTTCATTCGATTTTTAATTTGTGTCTTTTTTGAACTTCATTAGTTGTGGTCGGAAAATTTTGCTCTACTCGCAATGCCTCCAGCTAATCTTGCTGTTTAATGTACTTAATTTTCCGTATTTAAATACCACTAACGTGTAACGCACCTACGGTGCTTCGAATTTTCAACAACTCATAAAAAACGGCAAAAATGGAAAAAAAATCAGCATCCTTTGTGTGTACTCTGACAGCACCGAGTTACAGGGTTGGTAATTTCAAAATTTGAAAAAATTTCTATTCAAGTTTTTTCAATTCAAATTTTTAAAAACCATGAAGTTTTTTATATCAAAGTTCTTTGAAAAACTTCAAAATCTTTGAAAAATTAAGAAACATTACATCTCGAAATCTAAAAATTATTGGGCAGTCGCATTTGGACGCAAGATTTGCAACTCTTATGAGAGCTCTTACAGTGCCCAGCTACAGCGTTGGGAACTTCAAAATTAAGTTTTCTAAGAAAAAAACTTTTTTGAAAAAACCAGAAAAAAACGTCGTATCTTGAAAACAACCAAAAGATTTGAGCAAGTCACAATTGGAGGCAATATTCGCAATCCCTGAGAGCACTCTGAAAGCCCCCAACTTCAGGGGGTTAGAAACTTCAAGATTTCAAAAAAAAAAACAAGTTTTCTGAAAAGTTTTTGAAAAATTAACGATAAACGTCATATCTGGAAAACTACAAAGACTTGAGCAGTCACATCTGGAGGCAAGATTCGCAACCCCTGGGAGCTTGAGAATACTCTGACAGCTGCCAACAACAGAATTCGGAAAATCAAACTCACAAAAAAAATAAAATTAAATTTAAGTTTTCTGAAAACTTTTTGAAAAAAAAATCACCAAAAACGTCACATCTGAAAAACTACAAGGATTTGAGCAGTCAAATTTGGAAAAAAAACTCACAACTCCTGGGAGTACCCTGACAGAGCCTCTCTATAAAGGGGGGTCTTCAAAATTTTTGAAATTATTCATATCTAAGTTCTTTTAAAAATTTTGAAAAAATCCTAAAAAACATCAAATCTCGAAAACTACAAGGATTTGATCAGTCAAATTCAGAGGCAAGACTCGCAACTCCTGAGAGTACCCTCACAGTTTCCAACTACAGGGTTGAGAACTTGAATTTTTTAAAAATTAAGTTTTCTAGAAATTTTTGAAAAATCTCGAAAACTGCCGTATCTCGTAGCCTAAAAGGATTTGCTTATTGATATATAGAGGCCAAAATCACAATATCCGGAGAAATCCTGAAACATCTAACTATTGGGTTGCTACTTTCAAACTTGGTGAAATCAACACTGATTTCAAACAGGAAAATCGAAAAAAATCTTAACCACTGCAATATACGATATAGCTTAAACGTGAAAAAAACTCTTTTGTTAAAAATGCAAAAATAATACGTTGAAAAAGCTTAAACATGGCGAGATAGCGAAGCCCGCCTTTAAATATATAATAGATTATATTTTTAAATGATTCATAAACAATTGACATGACATGCTTACGACGAATGCGAAAGTGCCCTTCATGCTGATCTTCTCGATGCGGCCATACTTCCTGAAGAAGTCCTCCACGTCTCTTTCTTTGCATTCGGAGGGTATGTCCCCTAGGTAGATCTGTGCAGGCATATCCAAACTCTGAAAAACAAAACACCAACATATAGAACACCAATAAATATTTGTGCAAAAAATCGCGCAGCATTTAGTACAGTAAAAAAAATTCCAAACCTAAGAAAAGTGACTGCAGGTAAAAACTATTTCAACAGCTGAGTCAGGTCACCGATCTCTCAACTCGATAAGTTAGCACAGAAACAATTAAGAAATTGTGCGACTTTGATCGGGAAAAAAGGACAGACGAATAACAATACACTGTTGGTGCAATCACAAAAAAGACTACAACCGAAAACCTTCGACATTACAATAGCAAAAACCTCAGGTAGAGTCAATAAAATGATATTTACACCATTTTTTTTCTCTCGAAATTAACCTATTTACCAAATTTTTCTTAAAATAACGCACCATAATCAAAACATGGCCAACAAACACTTCAAAAGATTCAATGAACTCAGGTGAAACTGAAAAAATGATTGATTTTTTTGAAATTTAGAATTACAAAGAAAAAAAATATATCACATTGAAGCTCACTTAATTTCAGGAAATTTTTATTATTAACACTTTTTCATCTTGACACGAAGCTGCGTTTTGCTTTAAAACCTACTAACACTAGCGGCCGATAAAGCAGCTACATATGCTGATAAACTTCCAATGCTATCCAGTAAAAAATGCACCAAATAGAAACAGACAGTTTTTGCATGTATTCAATTGAAAAATCATACGCTTAAGGCATCCACACCAACTTTGCATGTTATAAATTGGAAAGCATAGAGACAAATTATGAACAAACTGTGCATTTCAAAAAAATTGCCAGATATATTGAGTTAGAAAATTTCTGAAATCGAGTTTTTATTATAGTGTTGTTGTAAGAAACATATATCTTTTTCGGTTTATCTGACAAAACAAAAATGCATCAACTGTGTTAACTTATAACTAATCGAATGTCCAAACACATGAAAAAAGATTGTAAAGACGTGATTTTTTGAATAAATGAAAAATTCAATTTCAGGATACTGTAGTGAAAAACAAAACCAGCATTAGGTTAGCTTTTGAGCAGAAAAAGCCATAAAAAGTGTTGCCCTAAAAAATTTTGAGCCATGAAATTTTTCACCACAACCGACCCATCATTTTTGTACACTCATTTCTGCCCTCCAACAAAAATAAGTTCGTCGAACAAATTAAGCCAATAAAACATAAGCCCAATCCATGTAGGCCAAATAAAGCTTTCAAACGAAAAAACCGTGTCTGTACAAAACAGTCCCATACAAAACAGTCCAATACAAAACAGTCCGAAAAAACATAGCAAAGTACAAAAAAACAGTCCCATACAAAACAGTCCCAAAAATAGTCCAAAAAATAGTCCAAAAAACAGTCCCATTGATCGAAGTGATAATTGTTCTAGAAGCTGATAAGTAAATTTATCTCATATTAAACACATTTTGATACCAACTAATCCGGATAACAATAGGTAGTATAGTAGAGAAATTAGAACAACCTAGATAACAGCAGCGGCCACTCAATAAGAGCAATAACCTTCGAAACATTAAAGTTAACGCAATTTAAGAAAGTGGACTCTTTTTTTAATCTAAGCAAAAAGAGACAGGTTGTTCAATCTGTTTCATTTTCAAACACCTGACAACACTCAATAGAAACGAAATTCACTATCTATCGATGGAAATCATACTTACAAACAAAAATTCTGAGTTACTGATTTTTGAAGGGTATGCTTATATTAAACACAGAACACTGGCAGACAATTCCCTTTCCTGGCGCTGCGGACAAAGTAGCTGCAATGGCCGTGTGCGTACAAAGGACGACTCCGTTGAGATCGTTAAAGATCACTGCCACTTCCCCGATCCAGCTGACATCGAAAAACGTAAGTTCAGAAAAACACTTAAAGATCGAGCAGCAGTATCCGATGTAACACCGCGACAGACTATTTTCGCAGCCCAACGTGATGTGAACCGAGAAACAGCTGTTCATTTACCTAGTTATTCTGCTAATCAGCAAGCTGTAAATAGAGTTCGACGCGAAAAAAGACGCGTCACAATTGATTTTGAAGTAGCTGTGCGAAACTCAATAATAGCTACCCATCAGAGTGCTCAAATTCAGTTTTGTTTTTTCCATATGAGTCAAAGTGTCTGGCGACATGTTCAGTCGTCAGGCAATACTCACAATTACAACAATGACCTTAATTTTCGCGAACTTATTCGAATGCTTCTCGCAACAGCATTTCTACCCGTAGAGGACGTCCCCACAGCTTTCGAGCTTCTGCAAGGTATGGCATCTGAAGAAAGTCAACCGATTTTCAATTATTTCGAGGACACATATATTGGTAGACTGACTTCTCAAGGACGACAGAAGCCCAGATTTGATATGGAGCAATGGAGTTGCCATCAAAGAGTAAAAGACGACCTTCCCCGCACCAACAACGCTGTAGAAGGTTGGAACAGCAACTTCGTGAAACTGGTCAATAGTAAGCATCCATCATTCCCAAAACTGATCGAGAAGTTCCAGGACGAGCAAAAAAACGCGGAAATACTGTTGGAAAGAATGTGCGCAGGACAAAAAGTAGCCAGACCCAAAAAAGCTAAATACCAAAAACTCGACAAAAACTTAATCACTATGATTAAGTCATATCAACCCAACGATATCATTGGGTTTTTGAAAGGATGCAGTTATAATATTAAATTATAATCAGATTTTTCTTTTCATTTTTCACATTTATTCCATATTGCCAAGCAATAAAATTTTTCCAAGTTAATTAATTTCCTTGATTTTTCAAAATTGAGCTAGAGTCGATTTGAAACCGGCAAAATAATGAATACATACAAGGTGTTGATTTTTCTTTTCCCTCCGCCCAACCCTCTAAGGTTGAACCCTTTGTTGTACCCTAGATATACCCGTTATCATATTTACCCAAATTTCAACTTTTTTCGGAAAATTAGAAAATTTTTTGTGCCGCCGGAGATTCGATCCTTTGATCTCTAGAGTTTGAGACTAACGCTTTAACCACTATACCATGAGTCCTTTGATTTTCATCCAAATTATTGTTCCAAATTTGGCTCTTTGATCTTTAATTGCCCCTGTTTGAGTTTTAAAAGCGTAGATCAATTCTGTCGGCGCCAAAAGATCAAGGTCATGAAATTCAACTGGTTTTGGACTGTTTTGTATGGGACTGTTTTTTAGAACCTTTTTTTGATGTTTCGGACTCTTTTGTATGGGACTGTTTTGTATGGGACTGTTTTGTATATGCACCGAAAAAACATAGCCAACAGACAGTCAACAAACGGGAAAGAAACAGACAGCCAAGAAAAAAGTCAACAAACGCAAGTGAATGTGACTTCATCTAATTTCAAAGAAAAAAATAGATGCACTTCAAGCTCTTCAAAATTTTACTATGGACATTATTTAAATATTAATTTAACCCACTTTGACTTCGAGAAAACTGGATCAATGGGTAAATTTTACTTTGTTGGAAAATCTGAAAAAAAATCCACTTCCGAAACTAGTAGTCGATCACTTTTTTCGTGACCTTTTCACTTTTACTGTTCGAAAGTGGAGTTTGTCTTCCTTTTAACAAAGGAAATGAAATGAACTTGAAAAAAAAAACAGTCAAACCACGAAAAAGTAAATTTGAGCCTAAACAAACTTAAAGACTTTCCCTGAAAAAAAAAACAAGAAAAATCATCAGCACCTACATAAAAGTCTGAACTACGTTCATCGACTCTTAAAAACAAAAAACTATAATTGTGTTAGTAATAATAAATAACAGATTGAATCAACAGCATTTGCAATACAATGAAAATCAGTTACAGCACA
Source organism: Symsagittifera roscoffensis (assembly GCF_963678635.1). NCBI lineage: Eukaryota > Metazoa > Xenacoelomorpha > Acoela > Convolutidae > Symsagittifera > Symsagittifera roscoffensis. Next base: position 31,364,923 of record NC_087066.1, read on the forward strand.
AAAAATCCCTGAAATGGCAACTAAGCAAAACATAAACAGACAAAGAATAAGCCGACAATGCTCAAAAAATTAAGGTTCGGACGGGACTTGAATCCCATTATAAACTTAGGAATAGAAGCCACGTCTGTAAAAACTATAGAGCCTGATTAGACCATGTACAGATAAGCCGCCATAACATAAACAGATGAACAAAAGGCCGACAATGCAATTTTCATAAATACTGACAAAAATACAGTTGGGCCGGGACTCGAATCCTAAATAACAATTGGGATTATGGCTCAAATTTTTTGGGAATCATTTAGAATTTTTCAAAAATACGTGTCTGCAAAAAAAATCTAGAACCTAACTTAACCCTATAAAACGCTTCACTGCCTTGACTAAAATGTTGAGAAAGCAAATCGGCCAAGCTCAGAAATCCTCACATCGCGTATTCGTTGGAATAGCAGCGCTCGGTGTATATAGCTTGGCTAAAACGAGTAAATGAAAAACTTAACTAGCTTAAATCAAACGTTTAATTTGTATAAAACTACTTCAAAAATTTCGCGCAACTGCATTCACGAAAAAGATTATAAAATGAAATTACTAAGGAATTTTGTTGCAAATCAGTGTCATTCCAAATTTACAAATTTGACTCGCGTCTTCTGCTCGAATTGCTATGACTTCTACTTCCTGTTGATCTTTGTTTGTGCGTTTGAGATACACTGTGATTAGGGTTTAGAGTACTGGTAGTCATACCACTTCCCCTCGGTTGACTAGAATTAGAGTACTCATTTCTGGGCAAAAGAGGCAGCCTTTCCACTGTAGCGTCTGTATCTGAAGATTCTTCCACACTACTTTCAAGAAACTCAGTGCCACTATTAACTGTATTACTCGTTGCCACCCCTGTAGTCAAATCTGTTGTGTATCTATTTGATGGTCGACTTTCTTTCAAACTATTCTTCGTGTTCGAATTTGTATTCTGAAATGACCTCAGTCCCTCTCTTGACAGAGAATTCACATTAGCTGCACTAATATCTGACCTAACCGATGCTGTGGGTGTGAGTTGAAAATACTCTTCTTCTGAAGGTTGGACCTGTAACTTTGACCTTTGCTGTTGTTTTCTGTGTTGTATGTTTGACCTGGGATTATTTAACAACGCTTGTGCTGTTGAGGTCAAGTTATGATGTTGATTTCTATGTGACGTCTGTTGGTTGTTGATTGACTTAACAGGTGCGCCTGATATCGATGCGAAAGCTACCGACTCGCCTAGACCCTTGGAGAGGGAGCTCTGGCCGCCGGATGTGGATTTGTTGTGAGAGACTGACGACACTGCTTTGGATCCCCCCATCATTGATCCTCCAGCTCCTTGTCGCTTGTTTTTCAGGGGTTTCGACTGACTGGTTATACTGAAACAACAAACCGATTGGAGACCAAACAACGTTTGAAATCGAAAAAGCATGCAATTACGTCATATAAAAACTGCACTGCCCTTCTGGATTCATTCTTTTCAATAAATGAGTTAGATATTTTCAAATATTTTACAAAAAGAGAAAGTCATAGTCAGTGAAAACTTAAATAGGAAAACATAAATAGGGGAGGCTCTCAGAACGATTTTAAGACTCCCTTTGTCTATCCTCTCGTTAGTCTAAGCGCCGTTGATAAATAAAACTTGTTTGATTTTGTTTTATGTTGTGTACTTGTTGGGAGAAATTAATTTTTTCTTTCTTTAAATACGTCGACCCATAGTTTTGAACACCTGAACATTATACGGATATCTAACCTTTGCTTGAGCTGGTTTAAAGCTTCTGTGTACTGGGAATATCGGTTGGCGTTGAATGGCTGAAACAAAAAACGAAATAGTCAATGTCTGATCATTTCGAACAATCTGTGACCAACCATTTAGTTTTAGTTTTACTAACTGCAGGACCAAATCTTGCGACGTCATATTCGATTCTGAAATTCTTGGTTAGTTCCAGATTTGTTCCCCATAGGGGTCCCTGGGTCGTCATACCCGGGTGTGCTACTGACTTCCTGTTATCATCTCCCCGCAAGAGACCTTGAGGGTTGCTCTTGCGTCTTTTTCGCTTGCCAGAGGAGAAGGATTTACCTCCTGAACTCTGGTCATCATCAATATGGATGGGTTCCCTGACTTTGCGGAAGTAGTTTTTTAGGTCACTCCTTGGAGCTCTGGCAATCTGTTTGAGTACTTGAGGATTGTCGCTCTTACAACTGCGAACTATGCAGTCATCTATAACAACCAATACAGAATGCTTGATGATACGGAATACGGAATTGATAGTCTAAAAACCATCGTTTTAGTTTCTATAATCGTCTTACAGATATATAATTTCGACTTGTTTAATATAAGTTGCATGTCGCGCACATCGATAGGTGCTTCCACATTAGATTTACCTAGATCGTGTATCTGGTCAAGTGCCTTCATTCTGAAGTAGTAACTCTTCTCAGTCTCCTCGTTGACAGGAACTCCACTGAGAGACTCTGTGAGTAGCACTGGGTCACAGTCCACCTCCTCGTGAGACCTCAACTGCTGCACTGCTATCTCCTGGGTCAACTCCTAGCCAATCAGAACACGAGTCAAACACATTAGAATCGAATCGTTGAAAAAACAGTGACATCAAATTATATTTTAAAAAATCACAACAACCGTTTACTTTTTAAAACCGTTGTCACTTTGAGGTCTCAAGTACAGTGCTGATTTAAATTATCCGGACAAAACAAACAAAACTTGAATTTTCAAACGCATTTTTTTTCAAATTGGGTTAAGATTAGACAAAAAGTGAAGAGAACAAAAAATGCTTGGAATTTCATCAATATTAATATGGTGCAATTTTGTCTCCGAAATTCTCAACCAAAATTTCACCCCAAAAATGGATAATTTTGGCTTTTTTCAAGTAATCAAGAATTACACTGAAACTACTTTGTTAATTGATGAGAAAATTATTTCACAAGAAGCCTCCTACATAGCCTAACAAAGTTTAAGAAGGGTTAAATCTCCAAAAATTTGCGCAAATTGTTTAAAATTTGTTTTTAAACAGATATTCTGGGTTTTATATAGTAAAAATCACATTTATTGGCTATCAAGTAAAAACTTTTTCTCTTATACTGGTTTTTGGAGATTTAACTCTTCTTAAACTTTGTTGGGCTATGTAGGAGGCTTCTTGTGATATAAATTTCTCATCAATTAACAAAGTTATCAAAAATATCTTCACGCGGAGACAGAGCGGCACTTCAAATCATTTCTGACACGGAGTAGTAACTATTTGAAATATTCAGTACAGAACCCACTTAAAAAACATCATCTTCATGCCATCGAAATTCCAAATTCCCGGTCACAATTAGATATTTTCATTTTGAAAATGTTTTCGAATACGTGCTGGCACCTGATTGGTTGAAATCAAATGAGTTGCCAAAGTATTATTAAAATTTTTTGTTTTATTAAAAACGTGGCACAGAGGAGTGTGCTACGGATAAATATGGTAGAACAAATGGCTTTAACACGCACAAAATATCTATCTAAAAACAACAGAGCATTTACACGCAAAATTATTTAAAAAAATAGTCAACAAGGTTTTGAGTGAAAAATACAACCTGCCAAGATTCTTATTTTTGCATTTCCACTGACACCAAATGAATCGTTAGAAGTGGATTTGAAAGGGTTTCAAACTGGGGTTAGCTTACACATGAAGTTAAAATCAGATGCCCCCTCAATGATAAATATTCAGAGAAGGATTTTAGATTGTAGGTAAACACACAGAAGAACACCAACACATAGATAGAGTTAGCAGCACATTCAACTTACTTTCCGCCGTTTTCGACAACATAGCTGAACAAAAATTTCTCTATTAAGCAACAAAATTTTAGAACAAATATTTAATTTCACGCATAGCCAACAGTAAGTTGGAAAAGAGTCATGAACGCAAGAAAACAAAAAAACTGACTGTTTTTAACAAACCTTCAACTTTTGAATTTCAAAAAAAACATAGATGGCCTTAGAGCTCTATGAATTTCCTGAAAAACATGATTGTCATTCTCGTGAGAAATTTAACTCAATTTGAGAAAACTGGATCAATAGGTAAAATTTTTAATTGCGCTGGGAAATCTGAACAAAAATCCATTTTCGAAACCAGTCGATCAAGTTTTTCTTGATCTTTTTACTCTTGGTGATCGATAGTGAGTTTTCCCTCCTTTGAACAAAGGAGACGAAGTGAACTTAAAAAACCGAAATCAAACCGCTAAAAATCAATTTAGAGCGTAAATAATTCTAGTCTTTTTCCTGAAACAAAAAATCGCCAAGACCTATATAAGACTAGGTTCATGACTCTTAAAAACTACATAAAAATTTCAGAATTTTCCTTGGTTGGCTCAGTGATTAATTAACATCACGATGTTTCATTTCACATCTAACTTTTATTGGTTATTGATTTAGTTTAAAACATTGACTGACCTTTCTGTGTTTTCTCTTGACGAGATGAGTGTCGAGGTGCCCTTTGGCGTACTGTCTTCTGGCGTACCGAGTGACAAAGATAAGGATAATCAGACCACACTAAAACTGAATCAAGATCAAACCATTATCACTTAAACTCAGACAAATAGCAACAAGCATCTGTCAATATGGTTGCATAAACAAAACTCATACATAACTAATACTAAATTGAACATGTGTAATTATAATTCGTAATTTAATCAAATTAACATCCTAAATAAACTCAGGACTCACAATGATAGATAGAGAAATGACGACGACGAAGTAGGCACTCTTCATGAATTCAAAAGGAGCCACACCCCCAGCATTACCACCACCAGCACCCCCACTCCCCCCACCACTTCCACCGGATCCGCCCCCACTATTTCTCTTTAAATCATTAGGACTATTCGGAGGGTCTGCTTCTCTTTTGGATACAGTGTGATGTATCCAATTGGCCATGACTCCATCAAATGCCATGACCAGTTTGTATGGCTTGGCCTTTTTATGACTCTCCTTCGACTCAATACAACGACCGTAATTTCATCAGTATGTTCAGTAAGTCGATGTTTCCAAACGACCCCAAAAATGGAATGTACGTTTCTGGTGCTGCAATAGATAGTAGCACTGTAATGGCTCCACTACAATTTCATTGTCCATAGAATTATCGCAATTAATTTCCGTTTCTTTTCGTATTATCAAATTAGTTCTGCATAACTGAGATAGCGATATCAAACAGATCTCTTTCTCATTCTTAGCTACCAATCAATGGCAGTATTATTAAATGCATTTCATCATACACTGAAGTCAGGGTCTAAGTTTGATTGCATTTCAACCTGAATAGATAGAATACAGTTAGTCAAACAAGGTCACTAAACGGTTGATTGAAGCAATTTCGTAAAATTGCAACACAAAATTCTCGGTCGTTAGTTATTTAGACACTTTGTTTCTTACCATGATAACTAGATTTAGTTATTTCGGATAAAGATGTCTGTTTTAATTTCGCTCAAAAGAAAGCGGGTGAAAATGGAATTTTCTGATCAAAACTCCATTTCACTAACCCCAATCGCTAAATTTCAGTGCAACAAAAACTGCGGCATACTGAGCCCAAATGACGAAAAATAGGATTTGTTTTGCCTTTGAAGTTCCCTAGTAACGTAGATAACAAAGAGAAGAAATTTCTGAGTATCCCAAGGGATAACCGTTATTCATGATACATATATGTAATTAATAAGACAACTACGATCCGAGAAAAGGTACACCATTTGCTTCGCTTAATTTTTTCAAGCTTTCTTCTGAACTCAAGACGAATTTAACACAGAAGCGACGCAGAGCTTTGCACCAATTGCGATATAAAAACCAGCCATAATTACAGCGTAACCAATTTAAACGTTAAAATGTAGCATTATATTTCACCATTTAAAGAAACTCGAAAATAAACATTCAAGCCATTCTCTAACCTTAATGAGTCATAAATGCTCACTTGACTAACTCGAACCATGGGAATCAGGAAAACTGGAACCTTTTTGACGCCGTAGTACTCCATATATAAAATTATGGCAATTTCATTTCATACTTCCATTTCGAATTATGGCAAACAGAAAGAATCAAAATTCACTAAATTTTACGCGAAAATTATTGCTTTCTTCTGAATAAAAGAATGCAGAAATATTTAAACAAATGCGAAAAAGCCTCCTAAAAAATACACAGAGGCAAAGGAGTGTCAAGCCACTTGCGATACAACACAAACATAGCATGACCAACTAGAAGACAGAAATTGAGACGAAAGCCGCAAAGCCGAAATTTGTTTTTGAAAATGTCGTGAAAAGCCAGATCTATCAAGATTTTCATATATTTTTCTTGAATAAAGTTCACTTTTTAAATGACAAATCAGACTATTGAAAAATCAATTTGCATCTAAACAAAGCTGACTATGAGCACACACCCGTTAAGCAAAAAAAAATCAAAAACTAACAAAATTCCAAAAGATTATTATATTATCCCCCTCAAAAAACCCTTTCTCATAGAAAACATGTTTCGCTCATCCAACGTAAAGCCCAAAAAATTAAATTTGAGTTAACAAAAAAAACAAAAACACTACAGAAAAAACTATACAAAACTGGAGCTGTTAATTTAAAACCAAAATGAAAAAATATATATATTGAGCAGAACGGTTATTTGAAAGGCAAACATGCTCAAACTATTTGCCCTGATTGACAGAAATCATATCATTGATTTTGTTGGATATGCTATGAAGAGAAAGTATATGTTCCGAAAAGATAACGCTTGCTAATCGCAAGCACAATCATCAAATATGTAATAATTCCGTGCACTTTAATAAATGGAGAAGAATTTTAAAAATTTACAAAAAAAAAGTGTAAAATAATTCAAATTTTTTCAAAAATATCTTAATCTACGTTAAAATCTGATAACTCAATTACCTCAACCAATAGATCGTTGGAAGTTGCATTGAGGGTTTTAGAAAACAAACTTTCGCGCAGGCGAAGCTGAGATTCACACCCCTTGCGATAAAAAAACCAAAATTCAAACGATATATCTCAAACGAAAAGTGGATAACTTGATTGAATACTGTTGAAAAAATCGTGGGATAAACAATCTAGGAAAATTTTAATTGCAATTGTTATAAGAATTAATTACCTAAAAAAGAAAAAAAATGATTGCTTTATTTTCAGACAATTTCCACAAAAAAAGACTTGGTAGAAAATCTGAACAATTCCAAAAACTCAAATACATTAAACTTATCGAACATAAACCTTGATAAGCAATGTTAAGAGAGCTAGATCACAAAAAAGACAATGAAAAAGACAAAAATGCCCGTAAAAGAAATTTAGCAGAAAATTTACTTTTTTCAAAGTTTCAGCCGGAAAAACCACTCCGGAAAACTTCAACTAGTGTAAAGAAATTAAACATTGAGAAGATTCAAAAACACAGTAAATATTTTTTAAATCATAGGTAAATTCCGTATTGTGGCAACTAAGCCGACAAAAATAAGTCGAGAAACAAAAACCAGATAAAGATTTTTTGTCACGCTGAAAAACTCCCGTTCACAGAACATCATCCCTGACCGGATTGCAACCACATACCTTTTTCTTCACATGTGTCAAATAATTGAAGTGATTTCGTTAAACAAGTTGCTAACTTGAAAAGTCTATTTCGTTTTGATAACTGCAAGCGAAAAAAATATATTTTAATTGGAAAAACCTGATAGAAATTCCGGAAAAATCTTTGGAAAAACTTCCCATCAAATTATATGTTTTTGAAGACTATTTCATGCTATTATAATTGAAGAAACAAAAAATTAACAATTCAAATTCCGACTAAAACTTTTAGTTATCAGTGTAAAATAATTTCAGGCATCTGAAAGCATTAGTCTATCACACTGATTCTCGGATACTATGAACATGCACAAACATCAGCTTTTAACCAAAATCCGACCGCATTTTAAACTGCCACTCAATTTATAGCCTAAAATACTGATTTTATTAGAGGCTGGCGTAGTTCATTATCGCAAACTGACCAAATTGCCAAAAATAACAGAAGTTTTTGTAAATATTTAATCAACTTGAGAACTCTTCAACTTAAACATTTTAACTAACTGATTAATGTTAGTCCTGAGTATCCACGCAATTGATTAGAGTCTTTTAATATACTAATACGTGTAATTTATTCTTCCGACCACTCACGAAAAGGGAAGGAACGATGGCACAACGTGAGTTACCTCAAATCTTAAGGAACTTAAACTTAGATCAATTGAGGTTTTTCTTTGAAGCCTTTTCAATTAAAATTCGGTTTCTAAATGGTCTCAAAAGGTCCTCTCAGCGTCAAAAAGACTTCACCAAATAGTGGATGTGAAGAGAAGTGAATATCCGATTTTCCAATTGTTTTTCTCGTTATTCAAACAGCTATTACTTTATCGCTGAAGCCTAATTTGAATCTCTTCCCGCTACTCAGAACAGGCTAATACTGCGACAATAAAAATACATATCTGAACTTAAAAAATAGAAGCAAAAACGGCAAAAAACTAAGCTGAAAACAAACAACAAACAGTTGTAAATGAACACAAGTAAAAATGTTTAAACAATCTCAACAATCGAACTTCAAAGAAAAAAATTTAGGGCCCTTAAGCTGTTTGAACTTTTAGAACAAGCTATGATTGACAGTTTTTTGATAAAATTAACTCAACTTGAGAAAACTGGATCAATCAGTTTTTATTTTGCTAGAAAATTTAGAACAAGAAGTCGGTCACGTTTTTCGTGGCCTTTACACTTTTGCTGCTCGAAAGAGGAGTTTGCAAACCGCGAAAAACAAAATTTGAATAAAAACAATCGCAATCTATTTGAGAGCCTGAACTGCGAATGAAACGAAAAAGAGCAAAAAGACATATTGAAAAATTCTTAAGATACAAAAACTCTGAAGCTCGAATACAGACCTCCATCTCCATTCAGCATTGGCCTTCACCATTGCTCCTACTGCGCGACTATTTCAACGTATACATGATTTTTAGATATCAGGCAGCAAAGAATGGCTTCGCAAACACTGCAAGAACACGGCAAAAAGCAGCCCCAAAAAAGGAATTTTAAAAAATTGAAATAAGCCTCTGATTAGTAAAACTTTGCTACGTGTCGGATTCGAACCAGCGACCTCGAGATTTGGAGTCTCAAGCATGGGTATTACCATATTTTGGATGAAAGCTGAACTTTCAAGGAATGTTGAGCTATAGAAACTATGCCTACAAAACTAAACAGAAGGACGATAGTCCGAAAATGCACTTAAACTCTAGTTTGCAATAAAAATCGGGTTCGAATCACAGGCCTTTTCCGTCTCCAGCTGTTTTAGTAACTCTACACTGGATGCGCCGAATGGCTGATTGAATTTGAATTTATAATTATAAAGCGATAAGAAAGCAAAAATTATCTGAGCAGAAAACCTTCATGTCGGAAGAGAATCCTAAGCTAAGAAAATAAGTCCCCCTGATAACACACATACGAACACAAAAAAAACTCGATCATGAAACGTCGCAATAAGAGACCTTTAGTTCGGTATAGAATGAGCCAAAACTTATTAGGCGAAAAAAAGACAAATTATATAAAAACAAATTTCGAGAAGACCCGACACTTAAATTGCTAACATGCTCAAAACATTTCTGTTGCAACAGAAAGGCCCAGTAGATGAATGAGTCCTACGAACAATGTTAATTACTTCTCTTCTAATCGCAAGGGTAAAAGAACTACGCTTTGCGCCAAAATTGGATTTTTGATTATTTTTTAATTTTCGGTGATTAATTTGGTCATCTGAATAGCATGTGCTATTTGCACTTTTTAAGCAACCTACTGCTCTTGTCACAGTAATTTAAACTTTAAATTTTATTCAATTCATGCGAATTTGACAAAAAAACTTTGAGACAAGTGAATTAAACTTATTTTGGGATTGCTGACGCAGCGATTGCAAAACAATCGCAATCCATTTTTCTCATGTATCTTGATGTTTAAGCTTATATCACAACTCCGGGACAGAATAATAGCGTAATCAACAGAGTTTGACAATATTGAAAGAAAAAAGCAGCCTCAAAGAAAAAAATAAACGTGCTTCCAGCTCTTTGAATTTCACGAATCTTGAAAAACATTCTTTGATAAACTAACTCCATTTGAGAAAAATGAATGGATGGATATTTTCTTATAAAAATCACATTTACAACAAGTCATTGGCTTTATTGGGCCATTTTTGCGCTCATAAGCATGTTCCAATTAACGTCTGTAAAATTGGCAATGCATTTAAAACATGCTTAGTTTTTTTGAGCAAACCTGATCCTAATATTTTCTTAGCGTTTCACAAAACTTGGCCAAAAAATAGTCAGCAAGCGATAGTTTTGTAAAAAAAAAATTAAAAAAATGAACTCATTGGCTTTTCTTGCATTAACTTAAAATGCATCTCAAAAACAGGGCCTCATACATATCCTTTCCAAGTGTTGATCTTGAAAAATATATATACTAAGTAAAACATCTATTGATTTTTCTTGATTATCCACACCTTTTTGTATTTTTGCCTGCATTCTTTCAATTTGAATCAGTAGGTTACTTTACATCCTCTAGCAACACATTAAAATTGAGCCCCAAAATCCAAAAAGTTATAACTGATTAAGAATGGAAGATGCCTAAGCATATCCTAACATTTGTTTAGCCTAGTAAAAACGAACATATATCAGTTCCGGCTTCCAAACGTTTCCCAAAACAAACCTCGTTTAGAAGTGTGTTCCCACAAACTCCATGAGCTCCAAAAAAAAGCAATACACAGAAGCGAAGTTGGGCTTTGCACCACCTGCGATAAAAAAAAATGAATGACTACGAATAACATCAACTGAAAAACGAAATCAAAATTTGAAAAAATAAGCCGATGATAATAATTCGGTCTAAAATAGCCTAAAAAAAATTGCAAAAAAAGGTCCAGACAGGAATCTAAGCCCTCGAGCTTTAACGTCCCAAAAGTGAGTGTTACAGCAACCGGAAGAAAAGCTAGAAGCTCAAAAAATGGGCAACGAGAACTAAGGCAACAAAGATGAACAAACAGACGCTATTCCGAAAAAGCAAAAAACTCTAGTAAACAAAAAAAACAAGTCCCGGCTGGATTTCAATCAAAAGCCTTTGACATCTCGAGCAGTTCTCTTACTAAAAAGCCAGGTGGTTGGTTGAACTTTACAAAATGAAACATTACAAATTAAAACAACACGCTGTGCTATCTTATTAAATGTACTTCAATGAAATTGCTAAAAAAAAAATTATGACGCTAGGCTACTTAGAGCTAGCTGCACACACTATCAAAAAGAAAAACAAATCGAAAACAAAAATTAAAAAAACAATATTGAAAAAAAAACTCAAACAAGAAATCACTTAAAACATTTTTCATTTTCAAAAATATATAAAATATAGTTATATTTAAAACTGATAGATTGAAACAATTGAATTCAAAAGAATATTATTAAAAGAAACAACACCCGGCAAATAAGTAGACAAATATTCGGACGAAACCAATTGGAACTACAAAAAAATCTGTTTTTACCTGAAATGTTTTTCTGTTGTAGACCCACTACTTCCCAAACTATAAACAGAAATTCTACACCAACAACTAGAGCTGTTAAAAGAGAAACTTGCGTGAAACTGGAGAGCTTCTGAAATTGAAGATCCTGTTGACAAAGTTATTTACCGAAAAGTCTAGTACCCGATTGCAATACCCTTGGTTTTTGCAATGGTAATAAATATGAGCCAAAATTGGTCGAAATATAGAACAAAATCGCCAAACTGCATTTAAGCAAAAACCGATCTAAAGTATGCACGGATACGTAATTACAGACAATTTTTGAATTCTTACTGATTTGTTGCCAGCACACCCCTATTAGCAAGATAGCAAACGGGACAATTTGGAGCTAACAATTTTTACATTACTTAGAAGAGTCTTTTGTTATTTCTAAGCATTGCCAGCGTTTGATATTTTACAGAGGCAAAACTGTGCTTCACACAGGCGAGAAAACGTCAAAAACTGCTCAAAAAAATCAAGAAGATGAAAGTAAAACACAGAAGCGAAGCTGTGCTTCGCAAACACTAGCAAGAAACCGACAAAAAACAGCTCTATAAATTGACAGAAGAAAAATTAGAAAAAACCTCAAATTAGTGAAACTTTTGCTATGCGACGGATTTGAACCAGCGACCTCGAGATTAAGAGCTGTTCGTCGTTCCCACTCGGCCACGGATGCTCAAAGATCGAGAAACATTAGCCTCAAATTAAGCAGATGCTATGAAGTTTCCAATGCTACAGATGTGATTATAGCAAAACGTCACCAAATTTAGCTTTTTTATGGGCACCAAATTTAGCATTTTTGATAGCTTTAACAGGCAAAAAAGTAGGTTCATACTAATACACTATGCTCGCAAGTGTAAACAGCTCCTGGTTGGATTCGGACCTTTGATGTTCCAGGCCTGATCGGACTGAACTTATAAATCAAGCTATCAAACGATAATGTTAATTATGTTGTTAACCTAAAGAAGTCTATGTTCCTATTTTATAAAGCTTGCTAGTCGCAAGCATTATGAGAATCTCTCAATCTTCTAGCGCTGATCTCTGTACCAAAAAAATTACATAATCTTTGGAAAAAATTCGACTACTATTTCAAATGTAACCACTTTTGAAGAAAAAAACTGATGTCAAAGAAAAATAAGTCTTCGAGTCATTATGATGAGCATGCTATGGAAACTATTTTAATTACAATTAAATTTTTATTAGAAACGCTAAAACAATGATTCAAAAAACAACACGGTCTACTTAACCTTCATTAACTATCATAATTAATCAAACTTCGTCACTTGGTAAAGCTAGCACACAATTTGGAATAATGATCTCTATGCTCACTTCTAATGTACTTCTGCATTAATTTTCGAGCAACTGAAAATTTTGTTGAGCTCATTTTAGACTGAACAAATCTCGCAATGTAATTGTAACTGGCGTTCGGCTTTTTGCTGTCATCACTGATGTAGTTAAGCACCGCCTTTTTGAAGTCTCGGAAATCCAGTTCGGGCAATTCTCGTTGAAGAATTGAAAACAATTGTGCTGAGACCGAATTCAACTTGGTGTGATTTGCTTTCTAAAACATTGCAGAACTAATTAACGTTCAGGAGAATTTGAAGATGTGCTTGAGCATATCAGCCAATAAAGATATGACGATATCTGAAATCGATCCCACGACCTTCTTATTATTTAAGAGCCATCAGCTAAACACTATCTCAAACTGCCTGGCTAGGATCGAACGCTTGTAAAAAAAACTCAGGAATCAAAAAATGCAGTCTCTTTAAGCTATATGGCTTATGCTGTAAAAAATTTCAAAATTGAACTTGTGCAATGATACGTGTGACTTGGCTGATATTGAATAAAAAGGGACTCCATTCTCCAAGAGAAATTGCTTATGTAACAGAAGTCAAAACCTAATATAAAAAGAATTAAATGCAACCTGCAGTTGAAACTGGCAGCAGAATTACCTGATTCGAGCTCAGTGTAATTTCACTCTTCGCCTGACTACTTGAGATTCCAGATGATTTACAATTCACCAAAGTGACTTTCGCAACAGCTTTGTCTTCTATAGCCTCTTGTGACGTTCTAGAAGATCGCACCAGTTTGATTTTCTTCTTAGATGAACACAATGTCGAGACTTGGGAAGAAATATCATCAGTCGTCGAGCTCTAAATTTTATTTACGGGTGCAATTGCAAAAACATAAATCTAGGGTGACAGATACAGGATACTGCCATTGCAACGCCTTTGAATGCAACGTTAATTTAAATCTTCGTGAATGGTTTCTATTGCCATTTTTTTCTTATCAGATGACAGGTTCTTCAAAAACCACAAGAAAATCATTCGAGCGTATAAATTTGTTGAATTAAATCACATTCTTTGCTATGCATGCCTACCCATCCCTTTATGTTAACTAATCAAAATTACTCAACCATCATTTTTATAATATTTACCTGCTGACTGCTACTTTTTTCTTGAGTCTCGTCCTCGAATGTCAGAAGTTGAGATAATACACTTTTTCCTATATTTAGAGCTTTCTTCGGCTCATTTTCCGAACTCAGATACGTAGTCAGGTTATCACTAATTGGTTCATTTGTCATCCAATCGGGTTTCGTTACATGATAAGTGACCTCGTTTGATTTTTTCAACCCGGGTCTAGCGTCCTTCAGTTGGTAATGACCAGAAATAGCGCTAGTCTTTTTCTTTTCGGGAGACGTATGCAACGATCTGCTAGTACTCATTGCAGCAGCACTACTTGATTCGCTATAAGGATACTTCATTTCAGCTATGCGATAGAATGATTTCAGATCTTTCGGCAAAACTTGGAAAGACCTGTAGTCGCGGACACCTGAAAATACTTCTTATAGTTAAGGCACGGCAAATGTGTCTTTGACAAAAACGATACATTTTTCCGCGATAGGTTTCCTTTTTTTGCAAATGATAGGAGCAAAAATCAATAATTTTTAAAAGGGTAAGTAGCTTCTGGATGACACTTACTCGATCTAATCCATGAAGACAGATGCGACCGGTTAGATGAATACGCAAACCTTTCATCACAAAGTAAAATAGCACCGTAGTCGTTCTTATGCCTCAAGACTCTTCCAATTGCCTGGTTTACCGCTCTAATAGCCTGCTGCTGGTACCATGACTTTCCATCCAGCGTCTGAGGAACTACTGGAGTCTGGGGTTTGGCTATTTTACCCATAGTTATGGGGTTCATTTTGTTTTCTTTGGTGGCTGATGTGACTGTGTCTAGGTATTCCATTTTCAATTTGACCCTGGGGTCGAATTGAGGTGGATATGGCAGTCCTGTAATGATGACAGCTCGTCCGTTGATGTCTGCGAAATCAAGACCTTCACTTACTTTACCCCTAAAACATCAATTGCTATGATATTATCAAATCCGATTGCAGCGGCTGTTGTAAAAATGAACATTTAGACTCAAGGCATGAAGAAACGCACAAGCGAACAAACATTTTTGAATTTCATCTAGTCCAAGGCACCAATCAGTATTAACGCAAATAATACAACGGACCTGCAGACAGCGAAGAAGGCAGCCCCTTTCTTGTCCTCTCTCGTCCTCACATCCAAATTATACTGTGCAATGACCTCTGGTAACGCCGCCTTATCTCTCGGCTCTATGTAGACTGGCTTGTGTTGGGTGATCCTGGTCCAGATGTCGTGGTTGCCCTTCCAGAAGTCCACACAGCTGGACATGACCGTGTAAGAGGGGAAGAACACCAGCATTCCATGAGGAACAACTTTGCTAAAACCAAATATTAATTATCTCAATAGCTCAATTAAAACTGGTATTAAGAAGTGTTGAACATTATTTCAAACATTCCCATAAATTTCAATCAACGATAATCAAACAAAAATTTACGCTGAGGAAAATAAACTCCTAAGAATGCTTCTTGAAAGTTAGCAAAAACTGCGGTACTAGAAAATAGTAGAATTACGATACACTAGGAATTACACAACACAAACACTGTCAGAAAACATATTAGACATGGAGCAGATCAAAAAAGCTCACCTCATATTGGCAATCAACGATCCCAGGTCAATTAAGTACATCTCGTTACTTCTATTATTGTATGCCGAACTCAACTTAGCCCCAACTGGACCCGAGTGGACCACAGCGGCAAAGAACTGGGCAGGAGTGACAATGTGAGGGTTCTGCAGTTGCCAAGGAAACGACATGCGCATCTCGGTCTCGAAAGAAGAAAGGGGAGACAGGGTTCCTGACGTGATTATCACCGATCTCACCTCTGAAAAAAAAAACACGACACTCGGTGAGGCTAACAGTTTCGTAGTTATCCGCATATCACTGAGCAACCGTCTCAAATAAACCAATTGCTCTGCTAAATCATTTCAATTTTGTATTGGTGATATTTAAAACCTGACAGGTCATTAACTACAAAGAAATCCTGGAAGATTCGAGAATAAAGAAACAGTATTTCAATATTTCTTTGCATTAATTCTATAACTATATTGACCTGTCTTAAGATGTCACTTCAGCAAAAAAAAGTCTTACGATGTTGCACAACAGATTTCAGTGCATAAGCTGGCGAAAAGCACCAATAGTTGACCAGTCTTGGTTTCTCGTCCCCTCCACTCAATGCACCCGCTGAAGTGTTTTTCTTAGCCCATGGATCATTTGATGTCCCTTTCTCTTTCTCTTCTAGAATAGAAACGTGCATCTTGAATTCTGTTCTGCTGCAGTTGCGGAGGAAGAAGTTCGCATATGCATCTTGACCCTGGTCCGGATAGAGCTGTTTGAGAATGTTGGCCATCTTCATTATACCGTAAGGTCTAAAAAGTATTCACAAATCCAGATTCCAGTCACTTACATGAAGCTAGAAGACAAACGCTTTAGCATCAAAGAACATGTATTTGTCTTCCATTGCATTTATGCGACCCTAAATTGAACTTGCACAACTGATCAACAGGGTGTAAGTCAAAAATTTGTCATTATCACAAGGGTAACAAATGAAATTCTTAGCAATTTTCAAAGGCGACAGTTCGCACCGAACGTCAATTTGTAGCAAGCAACCATTCCATGTATGCTTAATTACCTGAGGTAAAATTGAAAAAAAAGTTTTGGGTTGGTTTTATTGCACTTAAATCCAGCAAACGGAAAAAAGATGTATTTAGCACCCGTTTTGATTGAAATTCTAAAATGAAATTAAGGAACGATATCAGCTCCCAAGCCTCCCGGCACCATTTGAGCCGCTAATACCATTGATTTTAACCTTGAAACAGTTTTGAATTTGGAAAGCAAAAATTACTAGTCGAACCGATCAGAGTCAACGAGTTACTGACTACGTCTCCACTTTATAAAAGACAATGCAGTACCTTTGTATTTGACAAAGACCCCGAAAGAGATAATTTCATCCTCTTCAATTCATTCGGATGACAAGGACTTAAGGCTGATCACTGCCGCTGCCGCAAAATTAGAGACGGAACCCAAAACAGTCTAGCATGCGTTTTCTATGGATAACTTTCAACAAATGAACATCTATTTTATTTTTGAGCGGGGACAAATAACGTGGTCTTTTCGTTTGATTTTCCTTCAAGCAGGCACCAATTTAAATCTGTAGTTTCAATAACGAAAACTTTTTGTTTCAATTTTAAGTTTTTATAATGATAATTTAACTTATAATTTACTCTTACCTTATAATGATAATATTTAAATAAGAGAAAAAAACGAAGTAAAATAAAGAAGACCTGGCTGTATGCCTGTTGTCTAATTTAACCTGCTGTTAAAAAATCTTACACAGCAAAAAATCTTCAGATCATTTTTTTCTCTAAGGTGAGCGACTTAATTAAAGGAATATGGTAAGCAACCAAATCTAAAACATAGCCAAAAGACAGTTGGAAAAGGGTAAATAAACGCATATAAACAGAAAAAAAACTTCTTTTTAAAAAAATCTCAATTTCGAATTTCAAAGAATAAATAGATGCCCTTTAATCTCTTTAAATTTCTAGAACAATTTATGAGTGGCACTTTTTCGATAAAATTGACCCAATTTGAGGAAACTGGATTAATGGGTGATTTTTCTTATTTTGCTGGGAAATCTGAAAAATAAATTCCATTTTCGAAACTAGAAGTCGCTCACGTTTTTCGTGATTTTTATCCTTTCGCTGTTCGATAGTGAAGTTCGCCTTCCTTTTAACAAAGGAAATGAAATCAAAAGCTAAGCCGCGAGTTTGAGCCTGAACAAAACTTATATTTGCTAATACAATAGCTTCGCAAGTGCAGATAAGCCGGAAAAAAACAAACCTTGAAAAAAAGGATATTTTAACCAATCGAGTTTACTGAAAAAAAAAGAACATCGCGACTATAAGAGTCTGATATCATACTCGATCATCATACATTTAGCAAACCAAACGCACCGAACAATTTTTATGCAACCGTACCTATCCACCTAGTCCATAGATATTTCTCACTTCGGTCTAAGCACCTACAACGAAATTTTTGCAAAAATATATGTACCATTAGAAAAATATTTGGATCCAAAGAATTAAAAGAAATTTTACAAAGGACCATCTGTTATGGGGGATTGAATTCAGACAACTCTGTCCACTATCATTTCATCCGAGAAAGCTAGCGCGCAGTATATGTTGTCTTATTGAAGGATAAACGGATACTTTAACACAGAGGCGAAGCTTAGCTTCGCATTACTTGCGATAACAAAATGAATGACTACGATTAAAACCAAACGGAGAAAAAAAAACTTCAAAAACGTTTTAGTAAATAGAAACTACAACAAAAGCGAAAAATATTCGGGAAAAAATTAAACCTACAACACTTCAAAATTTACAAGGAGCTTTCGAAATGCTATAGTTAAACATTATTTTCAAAATTTTATTTCTGAGGAAAAAAGCTGACAAAAATAAGCACACAAACTATAATCTAAATTAGAAGAAAATTTTTCGAAAATTAGCCGCAAAAAAAATTAAACTTGAATTTATAACGAACTAGCGTAACAAAGCCGAAAAAATCTCAGCAGAAACCCATCAAACTAGCCGGAAGGGTTTCTGCAACAACGCAAAATCAAAAAAACTCTGAGAACAAATTTAAAAATATTTATGTCCTTACCCTTCAGACGACATTCACACGCAAAAAATAAGGCCTCAAAAAACTCAAAACATGCCAGTAACTCGATATAAACACAGAGGCGAAGCTGCGCTTCGCAAACACTTGAGAACAGGACCAAAAAGCAGCTCTATCAACTTTAAAAAATAGAAAACCTCGAATTAGCAAAACTCGGCTACGTGTAGGATTCGAAACTGCAACCTACTGCAATCACGAAACTTTGAGTCGCACGCAGTATCCCCTCAGCCACTCAGGCTTTATAACCGACAAACACTAGTCATGAATAAAACAGCTAAAAATGCCAACAAATTACCAATGCGATTCGGCACCAAATCCAAAAGGTTCAATTTTGCAATTACAAATTTGGAATATAACAAACTAAAGGCATCCACACTAACTTTCCACGTATTAAATCGCAAAGTATGAAGACATATTACATAAATTATGCATTTCAAAAAATTGTGCGATATATTGAGTTAGAAAATTTCTGAAATCGAGTTTTTATGATTGTGATGTTGTTTGAAACAAATATATTTTTTCGGTTCATTTGATGAATAAAAAAGCGTCTGTGTTAAATTATTACTATTCGATTGTCAAAGCAAATGCTATCAAAAAGCTGCAAAGGTGCCCCAACATTTTTGGGGTGCCGCGCCACAGAAGTGCCGCACCAATATTTGCGACTTAGGTTAGAAAAAAAGAAGGTTCGTACTAATACACTAGCTTCGCCAGTGTAAATAAACCGAAAAAAGACAAACATTGAAAAAATTGAAAGATTAACCAATCGAGTTAGTAAACTTACAACCAACTTCCAAAGCAAATTATAATAATTAGGACCGATG
Organism: Symsagittifera roscoffensis; assembly: GCF_963678635.1. Classification (NCBI taxonomy): domain Eukaryota; kingdom Metazoa; phylum Xenacoelomorpha; order Acoela; family Convolutidae; genus Symsagittifera; species Symsagittifera roscoffensis. The sequence goes on from NC_087066.1 coordinate 31,384,396, forward strand.
TTCAAATTTCTAGTATGTTCAGAATCTGCCAGTTCAAACAGAAAGGCCCAGTAGATGAATGAGTCCAGATGAGTCCTGCGAACAAACTTATTTGCGGGAAAAAAAGAAGTCTAGTACCCGATTGCAATTCCATTGCTTATCACAAGGGTAATCAGTCCAAATTGATTTGATGCAAACAGTTTGCTCACATGATTACCTAAGTAAATGCATTTTAGCACTTTCTTCTTTACATAGCGTATCTGGGATAAAACTTAACAGAGGTAAAGCTACGTTTCGCAAACACTAGCGATACCACGATAAAAATTAGCTCTGGTAAAAGCAACAGAAAAACAGAAATAAGCCTCGAATTAACAAAAACTCGGCTACTAGTAGGATTCGAATCTGCTAACTTCTGCAATCAAGAGATTTTGAGTCTCACGCACTATCCACTCAGGCTTAATAACCGAAAAACACTCACCATGAATAAAGCAGCTACATATGCCAACAAATTACCAATGCTTTTGGGCACCAAATACAAATAGACTCAGTTTTGCAATTAAAAATTCGGAATATAACAAACTAAAGGCATCCACACTAACTTTGCACGTATTAAATCGCAAAGCATAAAACCACCTTGTATAAATTATGCATTTCAAAAAATTGAGTTAGAAAAGTCCTGAAATCGAGTTTTTATGAATGTGATGTTGTTTGAAACAAATATCTTTTTTCGGTTCATTTAATGAATAAAAAGGCATCAACTGTGTTAATATATGACTATTCGATTGTCAAAGCACATGCTATCAAAAAGCTGTATAGGTGCCTTACCATTATTGGGTTGCCGCGCCATAAAAGTGCCGCACGAATATTTGCGACTTGGGTTAGAAAAAAGGTTCGTACTAATACACTAGCTTCGCAAGTGTAAATAAGCCGAAAAAAAAACATTGAAAAAATTGAAAATTTAACCAATCAAGTTGGTTAACTTACAACCAACTTCCAAAGCAAGTTATGATAATTAAGCCCTATAATCAAAATTATTGTCTGCTCAGAATATGCCTGTTCAAACAGAAAGGCCCAGTAGATGAATGAGTCCAGGAGATGAGTCCTGTGAACAAAATGATTTGCGGGAAGAAAAGTTTAGTACCCGATTGCAATTCCCTTGCTTATCAAAAGGGTAATCATTCCAAATTGATTTGAGGCAAACAGTTTGCTCTTATGATTAAGTAACGAAATGCATTATATAGCACTTTCTTTTTTACATAGCGTATCTGGGATAAATCTTAACACGAGGTGAAGCTGCGTTCGCAAACACAAGCGATAACACGATAAAAATCAGATCTAAAAAAGCAACAAAAAGTAGAAATAAGCCTCGAACTATTAAAAATTCGGCTAGAGCTCCGATTCGTTCTGCGATCTACGGCGACCTAGAGAATGTTAGTCTCAGCCACTAACCACTCAGCCATGGACGCTTAATTATTCACAAACACTAGCATCATATAAGGCTGTTAACAGATGATGTGACATTTCCAATGAGCAACTTGCCGCCAAATAATGAACACTTAGATTTGCGAGTTAGGTTCGTACAAATGCACTAACGCTCGAAGTGTTTTTTCAAGATTTTCTAACAATTTTTTAAACCAAAAAAAAATGCGTCGTTCTTTAAAGGCAGACGGAACATTCAGCCTTGATACGAAGAATTGTTTTTGTTCTTCAACTTAAAACTTTCCTGTCAATTTCTTTTGATCTGATCAAAATTTTATTGCAACTAACTTTTGCCTGCTATGATTCATTTCATGGTGCGAATAGTCTAGAAAACTATGAATCGTCGCATGAGACGAATTGATACTTGCGACAAATTTTCATCAAGCGACCATAAAGTAAAACTTTCTACGCATCTACCATTTAAATAACTTGTGCACCATTAAAACCACAATTTGACCTGACCTGATATTGAATGCGTTGTGTGTCTGCAGAGTGGACAAGTACGAGGCTATCTTGTCGAGTGTGGCGATAACGGCGGGTGTGACTTCTGGCTTGAGCCCCGCATCCTCCAGCCACGAGTAGATGAGACTGCCTTTGAACACACAGCCACTCTTCTGATTGTTAAACTGAAAAAAAAAACATGAGCCACTTGCTAAAATACAGCCCTTTCAGTCTCCGCTTTTGATAAACCAAAAAGTCCATATTTAAGTTATTTGATTACAATTTACTCAAATCCAATCGTTGCAGCCAAAATGAGAAATAAATAAAGTTTCCTTACACCGGAATTTGAGTTGCCCGTGTTGGAGTTGTTCACATTGACATTTAAGAGAGTGGCTTCTAGATTGTGAAATATAGTTGCCAATGCGGCCACTTCGCTCGTGTTGAACTCGGGAGTGAGCTGCTCGTCGCCCAGATACACATCAGACTCGTTCAGATTCACCCCGGATGATGACTCGCCCTGGAATTCTGAAGAAAAAAGTTTTGAAAGCCAACAGAATTTTCAGAATATTTTTCACCTTCACATCAAGTTAAAGCAGAACATTACGCTAAAGCCCTTTCAATTTCAAGAATCTTTTATGCTTGACATTCTGCTCGCATAACTAACCCAATTACAAACAACTCGTCAATAGGTAATTTTCTATTCCGCTGGGAAATCTATTTTCAACCCAAAAGTTGATCACGTTTTTTCACGCTATTTGCACTTTCGCTAGTGGAGAGCATTATTTTTCTTTCTTTCAGCAACAGTTGCAGCGTAATTCTTTCCCATTGTTGGAGGCAGTTTTCATTAGAAAGCATAAAATCATCATTCAGAATTCATAGATCGCAATTTTATTTTAGCAGGAGCGACTATACCACAAAGAAACTTCATGAATAATTTATGCGAATTTTCACCATCACACATTTCAAGCATTCGCCATGAAAAATTCAACGCGTCTAATTAAGCCACATGCGCCATTATATTCAGCAGTATTTCAAGGGAGATAAGAAAAAAAACGCTTTTGAAAGCTTTCGTTTTGCAACGATGGAAGTATGTACCATAAAGTGGCATTGAAGATGCAAAAGCACCTACTCTATTATGTAATAAATGATCCCCGATGAATAACTCTATTGTTTAAAACGGCCTGATTGTTTTCAATGGTCTTGTAAAATAAAAACTACATGTTATCTGTCTCGATTGTTGTTGTAAAGTGGTATATCTGAAGATGACTCAGTTTTGTCAATAATGCTTGCCATAATACCACACGAACAGTCATTTAACTGTAATCTAACTCTGAAAATTTCAAAAAAAATGTATTTCTTTGATAGTGCTTTAGTGAATTTTGCTCCAATACGGGAAAACCAATTGTTTCAACCTTAAAAAAATGATTATGATTTGTTCACCATATAACTTCAAAGGATCATCTTTAGACAAGAATTCGTTTCCAAAATTTTTTCCTGTACCAATTAAAACTAGGGGCGGATTTAAAGAGGGTGGACGCCCCCCCCCTCCCCACGGATTTGAATCCCTGCCGACCCAAAGGTTCCCCCCTTTGAACTATTTTGAGCTATCCATTTTTGGCTGATGGACCCTAAAATTTATCTAAAGGCGCCTATATATACTAAATTTAAATTCGAAAATTTTTTTGTAACCCCCCTAGAGAAAATCCTAGATCCACCCCCTGATTAAAACAATGATTGAAAAAAAACTCGAGCAATTTTCCAGGCTGTTTTCAAGATTGCTCAGCAAAAAAAAAATCACGATTTAATTCAACTTGATGCATTTTTATAGTCTGTAAAATAAAACGATATAATAAAGCTGAAAAAAATTCTGCAGCTTGAGAGTGCCCAATAGTTATGTAACATTTGCCATTTGCATTACGAACTGTTCTCCTCCCCGTAGTACCTAGTAAAAAAAATCCACCCCTATAAAGAACAAATTCAACGCTAAAGCATAAGCGAATTTTGTACCCAGTAACGGATTCGCCTCTTTTCCATTGTGAAGTAGAAACAGTTAAGAATCTGTACTTAATTCCAAACTCAAAGCTGAAATGCTACATCGTCCTTCGACAAACTGAAGTTCGATATTCGAAAAATCGGAGCAAAAAACTTTCCACTAAATACAAACAAACTGACTTTTATCCGTTTCAGCCATTCGCTCCAGTAGCTTCTGTGTTTCTTTAAAAGCAGCTGCCACCTCCAGTGACGTCACAGAAAAAGAGGCACTCTCCTCACACAGCGAGTCTATATTGTGCCCCTCGTCGAAAATGATCACATTGTTCATTAACTCCACGTTATGTGCCTGAACAAATAGCATCGGCTAATAACAATTTGGCAGATAGGTTCAATACACAGCTGTTTCTTAGCTAATTAAAAGAGCAGTCGGTTGCTGAGTAAGAATAACATAATCTTCCCAGACCACAAATTGTCCCAAGAACAAAAAATAATCCTCAGTTATAGTTCCATTATCAACTCTCGGATGCAGGACTAAAAGCGCTTCAAAAAGACACATTCGATCCTATATTTGGACTTCTTTGAGGTACCCAAAACCACGCAAAAAAAGAGGCCGTAATTCAAAATTGAACTAAGCGTGACAAAATTTGATGTGCAATTACTCACTTTCCTAGTGGATGGATCAATGATGTAGTTGTAGGGCATGAAAACAATGTTAGCTCTTGTAGCACTCATTTCACGGCTGTAAAAGTATGGACAAACTGATTGGTTGATTCCTTGCTGCACCAGATCTTCTATGTCCAAAACTTCTCCGCCTTCCTTGCTTGACTGCGCAAGTCCACGTCCACCTACAGCAGATTAGATAGGTTGTTTAATCACACTTTAAGAACTTGATCCCATCAGCCGAAAAAATGACTTTCGATGTAGGCTTTCACTCGTAGTTTAATAATAATAACAGCATTCTCCCGAAACCTTCAACTTTTCCGGCAATGTAATCAAAAAGATTTCTCGGCAGAAAGACTTAGGTATAATTATCTACAATGGTTTAAAACGGACCGAACACATCAAACAGACTTCAAGAAGGTATCAATGATTTGTTTATGTTGTAAAAAAATCGCCCTTTCACTCTTAAACAGCAAAAACAAACTTATACGAATCAATGGCAAAATCAATCTTTCCATTAGGTAGCAACTATCGGTGCGCAAAAATCTTTTATCTATTGAAAACGTAAAACACAGGTCTATGATGGTCAATTGGCGATGCCAGTTGCTATCACAAAAATTTACTTAACAAAAACAACGTTCTGCCGATTACTCTCTGATTGCGACAATTGATTTACCGAAATGCCTCAACGGGCATTATGACCTTGCGTTTGTTAGTCAATTATATTTTAGAAAAAGTTATTGTACCACCCCAACCATATTCTTAATAAAGACAAAAGAAGCTTTTTCTAACTTTTTCAAATTAGTGTCATTTTTTGCGTGTCGAGATGAACTTATCTGACGAAAGCCCAAAACTTAGAAATATTCGACAGTCACAGTAAAATTGACAAATTGGGCAACAGTTTTTATTTTAAAAAAATGGTAAAAAACATGAAAAAATTCTAAAACTCATTTTTTACAGAGATTTTTTTTTGATATTTGAATCTTTTTTCCGGACGGGCGTAAAAATAAAGGGCGTAATTTTTAACGGCTCATCCGTATATAACAAGCCTGCTTGCACGCATTATAGATCGCTTTCTCAACACTGGGACAACTTCCTTCCGATGATTAATAATGTTAACTTCTTCTGGTTGAAAAACAAAATAAGTCTGCTCTCGCTCAATATTTTCGCTCGAAATTAGACCAAAATTTCAAACGGTTTAATATTCAAACTTTTATAAAGTAGTTCGAATCAAGACTGAAAAGGGTTTAACATAATATATCACTCGACCAATTCCGTTGATTATTTGCGGTACCTAGTTTTGCGCGGAAAACAAAAAGGTTAAAACACCCAAATACAAAGCTCCTCCCCATTTTCAGTGATTGGAACAAAAATGATTGTCAGCATATGACAAGCTAATAATGCGAAAAACCGATTCAATTCCTAACTTACCGACAAATTCAAAAGTCAAAACTGGACGCCAGCTTTGCAATCCTTAGGTACCCTGACAGCACCCCCTCTTTAGGTTAGAGAACTTCAAGTTCGATTTAAATTTTTACAATTAAATTTTTGAAAAAAAAATTGAAAAAATCACAAAAAACGCAATGTCTCGGAAACCAAAAAGATTTGAGCAGTCCTACTTGGACGCCAGATATGCAACCCCTGAGTATACCCTGACAGCACCCCACTATAACGTTGGGAAAATAATATTTTCTTAAATAAATTGTGAAACAAAAACTTGAGTTTTACGTTTCGAATATAGTTTTACGTTTCGCATTCGCCCGGCAACAGATTTTAAAACGTAGACTAGAAAACGCATTTTAACCTTTGCAATATTTTGGCCATTTAACAGACCAACATAGCGTCTTCTTAAACATGTGCCAAGTGAACTTTCTTAACCATTACAACATACGATAAAGCTTAAATATGTCAACATAGGGAGTTCTTAAACATGTCTCAAGTGAAACGCCAATTAAACAATTAAGTGCAATAAGATAAATAGCAATAAGCCTCGAATTAGTAAAAATTCGGGTATGTCTCGAATTCGATCTGCACATATAAAGTAGAACAGATGCTATGAAATTTCCACTGCTACAGCTCGTGGTGAATAGCATAAGTGCCATCAATTAAGTGAACATTTTTAATGAACGCTTTTATTTGCGATTTAGGTTAGAAAAAAGGTTCGTAGTGATAAACTACGCTGGCAGCTGGCTAGTGTAAACCACCAACAGATGGTTGAAAAAATTGGTGAATAAGGAAACGGTTCTGATCTAGACAGTGAACTTATAAAGAGCAAAACAAACAAAATGAAGGGCGGGTTTCGCGGGTAAACGAATAATTGTTCCACAACTAGCTTGCCATCAAATCGAACGAAAACAAGACTAACTGCTGTATTGAGTAGTGATTCAACATTCGGCTAATAATATTTTTTCTAATTGGGTGCTTTGCTTCTACTTTGTTTATTTTACTGTCTCAAAATCGCCGTCTCAAATTTTGATAAAAAAACCAAAAACTTTATAAATTAGTTTTATTATCAAAATATGGTGGGGGAAGACCTGAGACATGCATAAACGTGCGTTTCAGGGCCTGAAACGCACGTTTATGCATGTCTCAGGTCTTCCCCCACCATATTTTGATAATAAAACTAATTTATAAAGTTTTTGGTTTTATTATCAAAATATGCTGGGGGAAGACCTGAGACATGCATAAACGTGCGTTTCAGGGCCTTTAACTTTATTGCCTGGATCAGACCCATCTCCTAGTCATTCACCGAAAAAATAACAGGAAACAGAAAAAAAAGTTAATGGAACTTTTCAACTATCGCGGAGAAGATACCAACATATATCACTTCAACCTTCTGATTTTGACGGAAAATTTAGCAACAAATTCTTGATGATGCGCTTCTATTGCGACAATCGCTTCGTTCTTTGAACTTAAAACTATAAATCTTGAATGGATTGGCCATTCAACTGAAAATATGTCTGTGGTAGAAAAACTCACAACACTCAATTTCTTGTAGGAAATTTCAATTCCCGGGAAAAAACTTTCGGATTGCTATACAATTGCTGCCGCTATTGTCAAACTTGCAAGATCAGTTGCCTTGAGATACGCTACTAGGTTTTGACACTCGTATACTATTCACCGGCGAAGCGAAAGTTCTTACTTTGTATCAATATACCCCAATTGAAACGCGCATCTAGGCACCCAGGAAGTGAGAGAGGTGGAAGACCCGTAAAAACCAGGTCCCACAGTTTCGGTTGACTGACCATTATGCCATTGAGCTTAACAAGAAACCTCGATCTCGCACCGCATATTTTCTTAAAAATCACACAACGCATATTTTCTGCTATATATCGCAAACCCAATAACTAAGACTTCAAACTTACTTTCTCTTAACTTTTCGAAGTTATTGTAGAAGTTGCATGTCCTGCTTTTGACTTTTTGACGACACATATGAGTTTTTACAGTTGCGTTATTCTCTTGTTTTACTTCGGGGTGAATACATAGCTGATCTCTTGAACCAATTACCACAGCTTTGATATTCTGGTACTGCACACGTTTTAACTCTCCGATTGCCTGGGAAAGCTGTGAATGGGTTCTTGACGAGTAGAACACTTTCGGTGCACCAGAAGAAGACTTTCCGCTATCTTGACGAGAGTTGGCGATATCAGTCTTTTGGCGCTTGGATCCATTACCATTCTGAATTTGATGCACCTCTGATGCATCCAAATTTTCACTGTACTGCTTCTGCCAGGATAAAGTGCCACAAAGAAGACAAGCTGTTTTTCCTGTTCCAGTTGGAGATTCCAAAAGAGCATTTCCACCAGACTCCAAAGTTTGGACTAATTTTTTCACGAAATCACGTTGTATTCCGTATGGCTCATAAGGAAAATTCACCATTGTTTTCGCTCCGCGAAAATTGTTGGCCTCTATTTCAATTACATGGCCACTTTTAGCTAGTGGAGCTGCAACGTGAGGCACCAAGTGATTTTGTGACAGTAATAGATTGCTCCGCTTTCTTTTTTTCAAGTCATCGCTGCTACTTAATAACCCTCCCCAGTCCATTTCATGATCTCATTTTTCAGACATAACTCTGAAAAAAGCCTAGAATCAGTAATAAAAAAAAACAGGAAAACAATCAATGTGAAAACATTTTCGATCTACTAACAAGTCCGCCTCCAATATTCAATTGGCTCGCAAAAAATTAGTTGTTGTTCTGATCAAATTATCCAAGAAATGAAACTTTGAACAACTTCAAGTTGAGCAATATCGTAAATCGGTTTGAAAATCTTTAGGTTTCATAGAACGAATCAGTTCCCGAAAAATTGAAGTTTTTCTAAGCAAGCTATTCCAGCTGAAACTTTGAAATAATTCAAAATATTTCATGAAGCAAATCGGAAGGCGAAACTTAAGGTTTCTCTATGAAAGCATTTCAAGCGATGAAACATTGAATTATTCCAGGTAGTTTCATAGAGCGAATCAGTTTGCGAAAAAAGTGAAATTTTTCTAAGCAAGGCATTCCTGCTAGGAAACTTTGAAATATTTCGAGTTATTTCATAGACTGAATCAGTTTGCGAAAGGTTTAAATTTTTCTAATCAACCCTTTTAGCTTAAAAAAAAATTGAAAATTATTGAAGTTATTTTATGAACCGAATCAGTTTGCGAAAAATTTAGATTTTTCCAAGCAAGATATGAAATTTTGATGAAGTTATTTCGTAGATTGAATCAGTTCGCGAAAAGTTTTATTTTATCTAAGGACACTGTTATGGCTATGCAACTTTGAAGTATTTCATAAACCGAATCAGTTTTAGAAGCAAGTAATTTTTTTTTGTTAATCAGAAGGTCAAAAGTTTCATAGTAACCGAGGCTACAGTCAGGAGTCCCTTCATCAAGTATTCCAGTCAAAATCCTTGGAACTTTCTAGATATGGAAGTGATAATGATAAAAGACGATGACAAGTGTTGATGTCCTTACCATTAAAATCGATACGGGTTACGTTTCTTCACAAAGAACACGCAACTTGGCACGGGGAAATATAATATACAAGTGTTACAAATGAAAAATTTCGTCGAAATTTATTATGTCATTTATTGTTCCGAGTACACAAACGGCGTTCGCAACCTGTATTGCGAGGGAGATTCTCTGTTTTAAAAAGCTGCCTACTCTGGGTTCCTCAGTGCATATGCTTAGGTTCAAACAAAATTTACTCAAAAAAAATTCTGTGCTGGAGCCGGCCGCGACGTGAATCTCAAAAGCTAGCGGTTGAAAAAGATGCCCAGCATCTACTAGATCTTTATACTTGTCATTTTTTCGCTCTTCCGCTTCAGCGGCAGCCGTACCAGGGTTACAAGCAGACCCGGTACTGATCCTACTAGGAGCTAAGGAGTCTACTGCCATTACATCTCACAAGAGCTGCTTACCAACAGCCCATGGAACAAATGTCAAACCGTCTGGTCGCTTCTGATCTGTCCTGTAGAGGTGTCGTGGTTCTAGAACAGACGGAATGTGAGCAGAAGATAAACTTTGCTTTATAAGGGCATTCAGGTTTAAATGCCTAGAGAATCTCCATGCGCTTTTGAGGCAAAAAAAACTATGTCAACCATCTTTGGTAGTCTTTTCCGCACACGCATTTATGCCGTTCGAATATTTTTGAGCCTAATCGAAGTCCTATCGCAATTCAGTTGTTGGTTCGACAGTTTTAATTTTAAATTTTTAAACGGGATGAAGTTCAACCATTGGGAGCCAAATCTATCTTGGAACGCGTTGAATCTTTTTACGTCCGTTGGTTCGAGACGTAAAATCAAGTCAGCAATTTCGCTGTCAAAAAATGGCTGTCCAATTTTTTTGGATTTCAATTTCCGGAGCCATTTCAATCTTTCCAAGTTCAAACCACGGTTTACGCGCATCATCATAGGTTCTATTCACATGCTCCAAACCAAAGATTTCGCTTAAGGCATTTTTCGCTCCTACTGCTGATGCTAAGAAAGCGGGTAAAGCTAGTAGACGAGCGGAAGAAACGCCCAAGCCAGCTTTGGCTTCCGGGATACTGCTTGTAAAAATTGGTTATCATCCATTTCCACATTAGTCACCTTGCATAACAAACTTCTTAGTAATTTGTCGTAGCGTTCCAAAAAATCTTTTTGCAAAAAACAAGGGCTCGTACGCAAAAAATATAGGAGTTTTGAATGCTAAAGCAGTTTTTCAGGAGGTAAAAACCATAATGGGCGTCTAGTTTGTCAATGACATCCGAGGCTTTTTCAAGCTCCTTAATTTTTTCGTCGAGCAATTCTTTTCGGCAAAGTTCGCCGATTCGAGACCCTAAAATGAGGATTTCTTCTTTTGTTTTTATTTTTATTTTGAGCATATTTTTCGAAATTGCGTTCAAATTGAATTATACTGTGTACTCGTAGTCGGTCCCAAAAAACAAAGTTCGCACATCTCAGGCCGTGTTCAAGCTCAGGCCGTAAATTGTTTCCGATTTCAGAATATTTTTAAGGTCCGGGAGTACTACCTTATAGTCGTCGGCTAAACTTCCATCATCAAAATACCAGATGTTAATTTTCGACTCTAACTGTTTGACTAGTGTCTGAATTGTTTCCGCTATAAGGGGTGGGGCTTCAGGATCACCTTGTTGAGTTCCGTTTTCTGGCATTATACTATTCGGCGCGATTTGAAAAAACATAATTCAGCATTGTTTCTCTATTAAGAGAGTTAAAGGCATTCTTAAAATCTAGTTTTAACAAAACAGTGCATTTTGGATTGTCGTCGCGAAGAAGCAAAATATTCCAGATAAGAGGTTTTGCATTTTTCAAGTTATTTCGTAGACTGAAACCGTTCGCGAAAATTTCACGTTTATCCAAGGAAGCTATTCGAGCTATGCAACCTTTATATATTTTATTAACCGAATCAGTTTGCAAAAACTTTTAGTTTTTCTAATCAAGCTCTTAAAGCTACTAATTTTTAAATTATTTCAAGTTATTTCGTGGACCGAACCTTTTTGAGAAAAACGTATGTTTATCTGAGCGAGCTATAAAAGCTCTGAAACTTTTAAATATTTCAAAAGTCCCCTTTCTATTAGAATCAATTAACTATGTTAGTCGCGCACTGATTTCTTTTCTCTCGCTTGCTTTCTCTTCTTATGCTGAGAATTTAAAAAACAGGTTACGCTAGTGGGCGATCGGATAAAACACCCATGACACATTTGGCTGCCAGGAAATCTGCTTGCAAATATTGGCCCTGAATCTTTTTTTACTTTTTTCATCTTTCATTTAAAAATTTGAAATTCGGTTATCTTTTCAGAAAATCAATTTGCACAAAACAGTGTTTTGTACGCAAAAAATAGGAGTTTAGATATGACAGAGCAATTTTTCAGAAGTTAGAAGCCATAATATGCAATCAGCTTTTCAATAATTTCCTGAACCTTTTCCAATTCAGTTTTTTGTTTATTAAGCAATCAGTCCTTTGAGAAAAAATTCGCCTATGGAGGAGATCATTACTACAAGTTTATCTTTGAATTTGATTTTGGCAAAATTCTTTTTAAATTGACCTATATTTGAAATTCACTGTATATTTGTGTTCTGTCCTAGAAAACTGGAGCATTGCCGTTTTATTAAGTAATCAAGTCTTTAAAATCTTGGGAAAAAAATCATGTTCACGCCGGCTCCTGAACCATTTGGTAAATTAAATTTTTTCGTTTTTTTTTTCAAACTCAGTTAAGAAAAAGCTCTTGACGTCTCCTGGTTTGTATCAGCTCGTTTTAGGTGCTTAGATACCAACTTCTCTAATTAAGGTATCAAAAAAGGTGCAGCCTTGTCATCTGAGGCTTCAAGCCTTATTCGCCCCTTTATATTTCACTCATCGAGCTTGCTGTGGATTAGCTCTTTCCTCTACTCGAGGCGTTATGGGGCGGGCTTGACCCTTGGGGAAGGGGTTAAGGCAGTGAAAAAAAATTAGTTCGTATTTTTTGGTTCAATACAGAGCTCATAGCTATCGCTTCACTTCAGCCCTTCCTTCTTTTGGATTGTTCTTGCAAAAAAGTTTCCAAAAAAAATCAAACAATATGTAACATTTTCTACATTGTAGAAATTTATCATTCAATTCATCTAGAAGTCTTTTCGCCAAGGGAACACGCGAGTCATTAGGTACTCTATAGAGTACTCGAAAAATAGAAATGCCAGCTTTTATTCTTGCTTAAAAATTCCGTGTTGTTTTTTTTCATCTTGACAGGGCGCAAAAGGGTAAAAAACGGAGTTTGACTAGATATATAGGTCTAAGCTTATCCATAATAACAATGTTGGATTTTTATAGATAAAGAAAAAGTTTTCAAAAAATTTTTTCACAGAAAAATATAAAATCTATAAATATTGCACTAAGGAACAATCTCACCCGAACTCAGAAAACCCAGCAGCGCACCACCAGGCTCTTGAACTCATTTCCAGTTTTTTCCTTAACCCAGAAAGCCACTTGACAGACCTATCTCTAAAATTCTTCATAGGACGCTCGACAAATGGCCGAAAACATCGAACATGATACATCATTTTAGTAAATTTAACACAACATTTAGGCTCAACTATTTTGATTACAAATTTTATTACTGCAAATTGACGTAACCCTCAGGGTGCAGAGAACCAAAGTAAAAACATTAGATGAAGGAAATTGAACAATCTGGGTTGCCAGGGAAGTTCTCTGTTTTAAAAAGCTGCCTATCCAAGGTTCCTCCGTACATATAGTTAAGTTCCAAAAAAAGTGCTTAAAAAAACTTCCGTGCTGAGGCCGTCCGTGCCCTCAATCTGAAAAGATGGCAGTTGAAAAAAATCCATCATCTTTTAACCAGAAAAATTTGTTTAAATTTTTGATCTCCAAGCTGTTTGTTGTAAACCTGAAGATCTTTGATACAGCCCTCATTTACTTTTCCCTGAACAATTAACTTTGGTCCGGTGACTGATATTTTTCTCGTGACATTTACTTGATAAAATGAGAATTGTTTTATCGTGTTGAGTGACATTTAGGAGAATACACAAAAAAGATAAGCCAGTTTTTGATTTTTTTTTTCTTAAAAATATAGAATAAAAGAGGGGACTTTCTTGCTGTGAATATACATTTGATTATCGCCTAACTGAATTAAGCAACTTATATACCACATAAATTATGAAATCGATTGCATGAAAACATAACCTCTCACGAAAATGTCGCAATATTGTTTGAAAGTTGTCTTGTGGTCATTGAATTGCAGCTAATTTGAGCAATTTCTACTGGTCTGAAGTATGCGTTACGTTTCGTGAGATTAGCGAGTTCAGACGAGATACAACTGTCTCTACGGATTTGTTCAGATCGAATTGCGTCGACAATGTCTCAGGTCGTTTGCAAATACAATGTTTATCTGGGTTTGATGGCGATGCCAATTAAATCCTGAGGTCATAGCATGTACTCGAAAAATTTTAGGATCCAGATTTCCTGTAGTGTTGATTCCATGAAAGGAGCTATCTGTGCAAAAAGAGTAGGTTCAGTCTAATCGTCAAAACTATAAGCTGTTTGAAAAAAAGCCAAACTCTCATGGTATTATAGATACATTGCATCTTTTCTAATAGAATCTATTGATTGTATTAGTGGTCCACTGATTTTGTTTTCATGGATAAAATTAAACAAAATGACGCTTTTATCATACTTGACAGATTAAGTTGATAAAAATGGCCATGACCAAAAAAAAACAAGATAGCCGGTTACTGTACAAGTAGCACAGAACGTTCCGACCATTGTCTTCAAAGAACAAACAACAAAAAATTGAGGGGTAAATAAGGGAAGGGGGTTCAATCATTCAACCCCCTCCCCCAATTCTACCATTAAATTATCTCCCCCTCCCCCCCCCCCCCCACCAACGTTCAAATCTTACTCTCCCCGTGTTGGGTAAAAAACTTTAAAATGAAGTGCTAAACTGTGATGAATTGAAAAATTAGAGACAAAAAAAGCTTTATTTTGAAAAGTAACTTTTTATCAAACATAATACGTACCAACTACACTAAACAGGAATTGAGAAAGCTTTGAAAAAATTGTGAAGTTCATGAATAACCTCTCAAAAAATCCATTTTATCGATTTCAATCGACTATAATGGATTATATTGGCAAAAATTTATCGAGATTATGATTCATTTTTTATGGATTATACTCGATTAAAATCAATTATTTTGACATGAAAGAATGTTAGGCATGTAATCCATTAATGGATTATAATTGATTATTTTGAACTTTATAGATACTGACCACATGATGACAATACAATAAATTATGATTCTCGGTGCGGTTTCAAGCATAATTCTCGCAATCTGTTGAACAAAAGCTGAGCAGCCGTAGAAATTACTGACTCAAACTTACCCATTCTTGTGCTCTTTCTCCCATTGCAATTAAGGTTCTGTTGTATAGAGCCGTGATCAAAACTCAAACGACATTTTTTTCATCGGTTCTTTGGATCAGCTTATAGACAGGGAACGGGTAGCAAAACATCAACTCACACACTAAGATACAAACCACACATAGTTTTATTCGCCCACAAAAACACACAGACAAACAGACCTTTGCAAATACACCATTGCAACAAATTATAAGAGATATATATGAATCGGTGATTGACTGATATTAAATCATAAACTTAGAGTGGTCGGATCTACTTAACAATATCTCTCCCTCCCCCCTCCCTATGGTACCTGTCATCCGGTCTGGATTGATAAACTCAAAACATATATGATATTTATGTTATTCATCTTTATGTAAATTATATATTGCTAACTTTTTCCATAAATCACATAGTAAATTAAGAGTAATTCATGGAATCAAGATATAAATTTCGAACAAAAACTTTACAAAAATATAAAAATAGATCCGACTTTATACAATAATGATGTTCTTTGGAGTGAGGAAGGTGTTGAAAACATAAGGAAAAGCTTGAATTATCTCAACAAATAAAAAACTCCGTCGAGTCCGTCACTAGCTTCTAGTGTGCCCAGAACAGAAGCACTGTTACCAACCTGTAGAACCACAGAGATACGCTGCTTAAGGTAAAGTGTCGACTTAGGTTCTTGCGTAGCAGCCGAAGGACGTTTACCAAGCGCGCGTAGGAAACTGTACGTGACGGGCCCACAACCACCTTGGACTTCAAAGGCCACCGGAGCAAAAATATAACCTCTGTTAATGATTTTCGAGTATTTAGAGGTTTTTCTCACTACTGTTTCGGTAGCCGCTGAGAACTGGCAAGGATTGTTAGAAATCCTACTCGGGTCGCGCGCGTCCACAACCATCGCGTCCTAGATAAGACACACGCCTCTTTCCCATGGCATCCAAGTTAGTCCATCTGGTCTCTTGTTGTCAGATGTAGCAAGCCCTGGGGTTCCTTAAACAGACGGGATGTTCGCCGAACCTAAAGCACGTTTAATTATATCGTTTATCATTGCATGACGCTGAATTGGGCCCGCAATTCTTCTACACAAACCGTGGGACCGAAATTGTTAACCGGCTGACCGCATTTGAAGGTATGGGGTTCACATATCGGCAGACCCAACCGCAGAGCTATAGAAATTCTTGGATGAACATCCGTCAACTTGAGACCAAGCGAACGACAAGGAAGCGCGTTAATCCAATCAGCCTGAAGTTTGCCTTCTCCTGAGATGATGCGTAACTTGTTAGTGTCATCAGATTCATTAACTTGCGTGTCGTATATGATTAAACATACAATCAGACCAAGGCTTTCGAAAGTCAGTATCATTTCTTGTTCGTTCGAGCCCTGCGATGCTGAGCCAAAGGTCTACCGCTTCTTCTTTTCACGGCTCGACAAACTCTACTCACATACGCTAAGTATAATTAGTAGCAAAAAGTTCGGACAGACAAAAATAATTAAAAAGAGCAAATGACCTTTTTCAGACAATTTTTACATGCAAAAGCTAATTTTTCAGACAGAAAGTATGTCTCAATGTCAACTAAAAATTCAAATTTGCATGCAAAAGATGCTCAATTTTGGTAGATTGCTCTTTTTAATTATTTCTGTCTGTCCGAACTTTTTGCAACTCTCTATAACCCGAAACAGCTTATCCAACTGCGGAACCAAGACCTTGACCGGCCATCCTAGGCGGAAGAAAGGCTTGAACAGATTTATGTTCTTCCGAAGTGTCACCCAAGAAAAATAGCTGACATTTATCAGGACGGACTTCCAATCCAATAGCTGCAGCTTTCGTGATGATCATAGCAAAATCTTTCATCACGGTACCGTACTCTCCGCCTAGGTTACCGTCGTCAAGGAACCAGAAATTTAACTCTGACTTCACCTTTTGAACGATATTATTGACACAGTAACAAAAAATGGGCGGACCTTCGGGATCCCCTTGCTGGAGACCCTCGTCTGAGGATATGATTGCTTGTCCGTAGAAAAGGTGGGATTTAGTACCATATGCGCTTTCTGAGTAGGGATAGAGACCAGGACATTTCTCACGTATCGTTTCAAGGAATTTGTCTCCGGAAAGGCTGTTGAATGAATTCCTGAAATCATTTTTGAGGAGAACTTTATTGACGGAATTCTTGTTGGCGTCTACAAAACTCCGCGTAGCGTGGACGGCGGCCTCAGCACCTCTTGGCGTGCCAAAACCTAACTGGAGCGTGCCAAAAGAGCTCTTCCGATCACTGCAGAATCAAAATCCACAGAGAGGCGGGGGTGGATTTCGCGGTTGACCGTATCCGCGAGCAACAAAAACAAGGAGAGCAGCAGCAAAACACAAACTTCAATGCTCAAAAACAATTTTATAAATTTGACAACCAATACGGTCAATATCACCTATAATCCTGTCCAGCAAAGGATAAAATTTGTTCGTAATAGAACAAGCGAGGGTATTTTGCAAAAACTTATTGATCCGCTAATGTTAACTACATGGAA
Organism: Symsagittifera roscoffensis; assembly: GCF_963678635.1. Lineage (NCBI taxonomy): Eukaryota > Metazoa > Xenacoelomorpha > Acoela > Convolutidae > Symsagittifera > Symsagittifera roscoffensis. The sequence goes on from NC_087066.1 coordinate 31,401,836, forward strand.
GATCGACAGGAAGAACAACAAGAAGAAATTGAGACAGAAAGTCTCGAAACCGAAAACGATCTTGAGACATTCGCTGAGTTTACATCAACAAATAGTTGGGAAGATTATCAAATTGACAAAATTTAGGTCATGGTCATTGCTGAAGCGTTTGAAATTAAGAACACAGCAAATTTGTTCGAGGACGATTTAAACGGTCATATTGTCAAGTTAAAACATATACAGAGGAGTTATTTGCTATTGCCGACTCTGGTCATTTTTGTCTCTTTGAAAAAACTCCAATGTCATTTTTGAATGAAAAAACCGCACGGCGTGATCAGCAAAACGATAAATCAGCTCTATTCAAGTGTATCCCACCAGCGGACACTGCCAGAAACAGAAACATAGCGTGCTACAAGGGTGAAACAAAAACTCCGAAAGGAAGATTAATCATAACGGTCCAACCAGGGGGCTCTAAATTACAAGCAGCCCCATTCATCATTGTTGATGATCAAAAAGCGATCATCATAAGAAGAAACAAACTAACGGAAATAGGAATTGAATTAATTCAAAAAAAAACAAAAACAAAACGTATTAAATATACGTGATTCAGAAGAATCAAACCCAGAAATTAATTAATAGGCCGGAGATAACTTTTAACAAGTATGCGTGCGCATTGGGAAACCGAAAGATCACTTCATATGAACCCAATTTACCAAAGACATAAACCCAATTCAACAGAAAAATTGACGTATTCCGGTGCATCTACAAGAACGGGTTAAAACCGAATTCAATAAATTAAGGACCAGAAGCACATTATAAAATTAGATAAGTGCTCAAATGGACAAATCAACAGCCCGGTTGTAAAAACCGTGAAAAAGGACCAAATGGCTAAGCTAGCATTAGATTCCGAGAAAAAAAAACTCATCCATAAAAACAAATAACAAATGCCCAATATAGATTTGCTGTTGGGAAACTTAGCACAGGTAGTCAAATCGGGAAACCAAAACAAACATTATTCTCAATACTCGACTTCAAAACTCGCAAATCCCTTTGGATGAAGCAACAAGAGAACAATGTAATTTCAGCCTTACTGGCGGCAACGCCACCGGGACATACCAATTTCAAACAAGATTTTTTGGCCTGACAAATATGCCACCTGAACTCCAGAAGGCAATCGATCTAACGCTGACTAGTTGTACGACACTTACACGTATCTGGATGACAATTTGATAGTAACGACAGGATCTATTGAGTTGCACCAACAAAAACTACAATCAGTCTTGACTAAACTAAACGAAGAAAACCTCGCGATATCGTTGGATAAATGTATGTTCGCATGCAAACAGGTGGATAGGGTATACGAACATTAGTTAGAGAACAAAACCACGTAAAAAACGAATGCTACTGAAAAACTCTCGCCACAAAAATTTTTAAGCAGCTAAAAAGTTTTAAGGGGTCAATATACCATCTCCCATGGTTTATTTCTAAACTAGCACAAACAGCAGCTGCTTTCCGCCCATTGATAAAAAATAGTAATCATAAACCAATCGATTGGAAATTGGAACACAATACAGCTTTCCACAACATTTTAACGTTAGTCTCTGAAGTAACCCGAAACAAACAGTTTGATCAACATTTAGACACTCGTATTGTATGCGACGCATCTACTTCAGGGTTGTGGGCGTCATTGGAATTCACCAGAGGGATGGGTAGCGCTCGCTTATGCGTCACGTTTTCTGAATTCACTTGAGGAAGAATATTTCGTAAATGAACTAGAATTACTAGGGATAGGTTGGGCCATTAACCACTTTAAATACTTTAAATTTTTTTTGTCATTACAGATCATCAAGCTTTGATCAGCGCTTTAAACGCGAGCAAGAGATCAAAAACTAGTCAAAGTAAGCTAACACGCTGGATTGACCGACTAGCTCCAATTCACTTTGACATTAAACATCTGGCGGGGAATAAAATGGGATTAATAGACTATATGTCTCGAAATCCAGTTGGAATGGCAATACCCCCAAGCGTGTATGATCAGGAATTTATTGTAATATCAATTAATGCATTCATAAACAACCTCGAATTGATTGACAAGCTTAACAATCTAACCAATCAAAAAAAGCGCCTTGTGAGCTGATCAAAAAGCGCGCAAAAAACAAAGGGTTAATGATTGACATTTCAAACGCTCAATTAACATCTAAACATTCCAAACATTTGGCAAGCCGTCAATTGAAACCTCACAAGCAACTTCAGTTTCACTCAAAATCAGCTAGAAATCAGTCAGCTCATTCGCAGCCATTCAACAGTTTCGAAAAACAGTCAAACTGCAAAACATCTATTTACTCAAATTGCCAAAATAACATGGGCAGAAAAACAGAAACTAAAGGCTTCAAGGGAGGCTTTACTCCACCTGAAATTAAATCAACGGAGACACGGGGCCGAAAAGAGTCGACATCGCAGACCGGGAGAAAAATCTATCAGACCCGAGATGGCATAAATAGCCCAATAAAAGGAATGAAAACACCAAAGAATATAGCAACAACGCCGGAACAATCAGCTTCTACAGTACAAGTGGTTCAAGACACGAGGGAAATACTTTCTTCAAACAAGAAACATTAAACGAATTTTTCAAAAAATGTATTTGGGAACGAGTCAACATCAACAAAAACAAAAGTAATAAACAAATAAAAGCCTGAAAAAAAAACTGAAAACAACACGCGCCACTCAAACCGAAACGACCAACTCAGTAATTGCCACCCAAACCGACCTCGCAAATAACGACGACGATAGAAGAGAAATTTGCGTCAGCCGCGGGGAACCCAACACATGCATCCAAGAGGAAAAGGCACACAATGTGAAACCACTGACTAGGACACACAACACCACACAACTTGAGGCCAGCCATCATCTTATCACGGAAGGACTGGTCGCGAAAAAAGAGAAGGGAACAAATGCAACAGAATTGGAGGAAGACACATCGCTCTTTCGGCGAAAACTACAAGGAAAACTGGGCGTACGATTTAATGCCGCTGCTACAAAAAAGGACAGAAACCTACGTCCCCTGATAAACTTCATCAGGAAAAGAGACTGATAAGCCATTAAATCCTCATATGGTTTATACTCGTATAACATCCGAAATCGACTTCATATTTGAGAGCATTTTCTACTAAGTGACGAAAGGATCGTAATACCCACTCAATTACGACAAACAGTACTCGATAGCCTCCACCTGACCCATCCAGGATCGGCAGTCATGCTGGATTTGTGTCAACATGTCTGGTTTTCACACATTCATCGAACAATTGTCCAGATGGCGCAGAATTGCAAACACTGCACGAAGCAAGGTAGAAATCTCAAACCATTAATAGGAAAAAACACTCGTTCCAGATGAAACCGGTTGTAAATCTCAACGAGGAAGTACAATTGGACTTCGCCGGGCCCCTCTCTGATGAACTAAATAAAGATGAGTACATTTTGGTCGCAATAGACAGGTGGTCAAAACATCCCACCGCAAAGGTTGTGTCGAACACAACAACGAACGTTGCCATTAAGTTATGCAAAGACACTTCAAATACTTTGCAGTACGAACAACAGAAAACTACTCTTCGCTCCGGTAGAGGATCATGGGGCAATAGGGGTGGCAGAGAGAAAGATTCAAACATTAAAAGGTAGGCTAGCCGTAAGACCAAACAAATACACCGTACAAACTCGCTTCAGATGTGGCAGAAATTATAAAAAACGTTATGGAAAACATCACACGGCGTCACAAAAATTTCACCTTTTGAGGCATATATGGGTAGAAAGCCAAGAAACACTCCTCTTTCAAACGTAGCCGTTGAAACTTCAAAAAACCATCTAAACTGGGTGAGTGCAAAACATGCATGTTTAGATAAAAATAATCTTACGAAGTCGCCACTACCAGCGGAAATCATGCACGATCTTCAACGATGGTCCAAAGATGAAGTCTCCATCAAACGCCGCGAGTAAAAACCCAAGTGACCAAGACTACCGAAGAACCTTGAGAATGCAAGCCACAGGTGCTAAATATAAGAAAACCATAGAAGAAATCAAGGATAAGTTAAACGTAAGATAGAAAAGGGTAGAGGCGACAGAAGACAAAAATACGTGTAGAACACGTGGCGCGGAAAACAATTCCATTTGCAACAAAGGTGAAGAATCCCAAAATTTTGAGCAAAAAAACAGAGCTAAAGAGGGGAGAATACTAACATACACGCCCCACACCGCATGGGCTTGAACATATGAAAAATAACCAATACTACTAAGAAAAAGCGGAGTCGCTTTTGTTCCCAATCCTTTACTAAGAGAACCATGCAGGCCTTCTAGGTTAAGTGTTTACGTTGCGTAAAAATCCTCAAGGAGATCAAGATCATGTCTACGTTTGTTAGACATTGAGATTCCTAACGCACCACGCCACCCGATGTTCAAGGAGGACAAAGGGACGGGAGTGCCTAGAAACTGACCAAGCGGGAAAAGCGGCAGGGCACCAGAACAACCAAAACAGCCATTAAAAAAGAAAAACAAAAACGATGGGGAAGAGAACAGGCGGGCGTTCGAATCACAAGCTGCAACCAACACGTGGTATGAGTCTGCAAACGGAAGAAACCACTGAAACGCAAAACCAATCGAGAAATGAAGGAAACTAGCAGTTTGAACAACGAGGGCAATTCATCGACACCATCAGAGGATATAGCACCGTCACCTAAGAGGCTCAACCAAAAGCGCACGCCACAAGCAAGTGCCGCCATACCGACACGAAAGTCAACACGAAATCGCCAATTGACCCTCACAAACGCACTTGGAAACCCAATCCTAATCAACACCATAAACGACGCCAGCCAAAAAACGAAAACACCACTGCAATTCGAAATCGATTCACCACCAGACAAACCGGAAACAGAGAATAATCCAAGTCTAAAACCGCTCATTCAAGAAATGGGTTTCACAGAAAAGACTCCAAAGTACCAGGCTTGCGTTAGATTTCTCAAAGCTATCAGCCCTAAAAACAAACAAAAACAGAACGAAATCGTTGATTTGACCTCACCAACGGAAAGCACAATTGACATGAACGATAAAGACATTTTATTCGTGAGAGTAAAGGAGGTAACGGAAGAAGCTACAGAGGAAAAGCAGGACGAAGAAATGCACGAAGATGAAGAACACGAAAACAACATGGAGGACGATAACAACAATGAGTCAGGAAAAATCCCAACGGAAAATTGAACAGGAATAGTAGCGAGTCCCACAGGGACTATAAAACTCAAATTGAAAAACATTGTATTTTCAAATTCCTCGCTAAGGGAGAATGTCATCCGGTCTGGATTGATAAACTCAGTACATATATGTTGTTTATGTTATTCATCTTTATGTTAATCTTACCGTACTAGATATTTGATTATTTGGTCGGTTGACCTTGATAGACTCCAGACATGACCTATGCTTGGACTGTAGCTCAGTGGCCAATAAATTTTGTCTTTCAACTAGTCGTTTTATATGGCTTCGGATAGAACTCTTGTTTATCAATCCATTCGGATTCAGTAACTGAGATACTCATACACTGAGGTATGACACTAGCTACTAAAGAATCTCCAACCCTAAATAAATACAGTAAATTAGCACTGAGCTTTCAATTGAGAATTCTAAATTTGCTGCTTCTGATTGGAGCAGCTCCCTTTAAAGCTAGTCGAGCAATATATTAAAACAATGATGAAAATTTTAAATTTGTATATTGAGTGAATAAGCAAATGTTTTTATGATACTCTATAGTGGTTAAAGTCCAGTTGAGTGAAGATAAAGACCAAAAGAAACCAAACTTCAGTTTCCAGTAGCTCCTAGGACAAAACATCATTAGGTTTTGAACTCGTTCACGCCACATAGACAGACTTGGTTGTTGACCCAGGGTGTTTTGGAGGCGCAATTGGCAAATCGGGAGAACCAATCCTCTCGAATCACGTTTTTCAACGCCATCACTTCACGGCGAAAACCAAGCATGGTACAAATTTGGTTAAAATAGACTAGTGGAAAAAGTGCATAAAGAAAAGTAATGTTTGTACGGATGTTCTACAATGAAGAGAAGTTGGCTAGCTATGTGCAGACTTTGCTAGTAATGTAAAACGTGGACTTGAACGAAACAAAATGTTGAAAAAATGAACCAAATAGATAATTGACTGATTTCAAAAAAAAAATGTTTGTACCTAACCCTCGAATATGATTTTATTATGATTATTATCATTTTTGAGTTAGACTCGGAAAATATCTTATCATCCTCAAAAATGTATAGTGCATGTTTGTATAGTTCAAATTTGCTGTTTTCAAACGAAGCTTGTCTGAGGGTTTTTTAGAGCCGAAAAATCCTCGTAAACAGAAGAAGGAGTTTGAAATTTGGAACTCCAAGCTGTTCGTTTGAAATAAAGATCTTTGATAAACCCTCATTTAGGTTTCGCTTTCATTTTTTTGCAACTTTCTTACCCCGTGATTGTTAATAAAAAATGATTATTGTTTCATCGTGTTGATTGACTTTTTGGGAAATACAAAATGAAAAATATGCCAGATTTTTTATTTAATTTTTCAAGTTACAGAATATTAGAGGGACTTTCTTGCTGTGAATGCAAATTTGGTTTTCGCCTGCCTGAATTAAGCAAGTTATATTCCAAATATACTGTGAACACAACTTTTGATTTCATGAAAACATAATCTCTCACTTCCAATTTGCCCGAAAATGTCGCAATATTGTGTGAAAGTTGTCTTTTGGTCATTGAGTTGCCGTTAATTTGGGCAATTTCTATTGGTCTGCAATTATGTGTTGCGTTTCGTGATACTAGTGAGTTCAGTCGCGATTCAACTGTCTCTACGACTTTGTTCAGCTCGAACTGAGTCGCGAATACCTCAGGTCGTTCGCAGATACAAAGTTCATCTGGGTTTGTTGGTGATGTAAGTTGACTCCTGAGGTCATTGCATGTTCTTGAAGGAGTTATAGGATCCAGAATTCCTGTCGTGTTGTTTCCATGATCGGAACTATCTATACAAAAATGGTAGGTTCAGACTAATCGTCAAAACTATAAGCTGTTTGAAAAAAAAAGCCAAACTCTCATGGTATTATAGATACATTGCATCTTTTCTATTGGAAAAATTTGAATGTGTACTTGGTCCACCGATTTTGTTTTCAAAATTGGCGGACCAACAACACATTAAGCATAAATAAATAAAAACAAAAACTAAGCATAAACAAGAATGCTCGTATCAGGGCGAAGCCCTGAATGTTCCGACTGCCTTTTAAGGTTTTTTGAGCAGCAGTAATACACAGAAAAAAAATGAAATTTTTTTTTCTAAAACTTGAAATTTTTTATGAAAATCATCCCCCCACATGCCATATAAAGTACAAAAAGATAGATTTTGTTCCTTGTAACAAATCAATTTTGGCAAATAAGCTTCGTTCAACCAATTTGGAACAATTTATAAGACGGATTAAACCTCCTCTTACGCGTTAATAGCGCGAATTATATTGCGCGTTAATTGTCCCAAGTAATTGGTCAAAATGGTCAAAATGGCAATCTTTAAACCCTCATAACTTCACGAAAAATGATCACAGGTGAAATATCTTTTCAAATTTAAGCTCAGGACAACAAAACCTTTCGAATGATGTAAGAAAATTCCGTCAAAAATGGCTAGTTAAAAAGTCGAAATTTGTCTGAAGAAAAAAAAAACCCACCCCGAGCACAAATATTCCGTTAATTTCGTATCGAAAGTCGGAACAATAGGTTTTTGTAAACGGCTTAAATTAGACATTAACAAGTCTGCTCGCTCGCTTTACTCGCTCAAAATTAGACGAAAAATCTTAAGCTTTAAACTGGTTTTTCTCGACACTGGGAAATTTGTGATCACATAAACCGTGATCAAATGAATGCAAAATGACGTTTTTCTCATTCTTGGTAAATATATTATTAAAAATGTTCATGACTAAAAAAACAAGAATAGCCGGTTTCTGTGAACAAGTAGCCTTTAGAAAACACACAAAAAAAGTTTTTTTTTCAAATAAGTGTCATTATCTCCTGATTGGTGTAATAAAAAGATCGGAAGAAAAAACTAAAATTTATGCACGTTTGACAATCACAGTAAAACAGGCAAATTGGCAAACTTTTTTGAAGGAAATTGACCACAAAAACAAGAAAAGTCATCATAAAGATTTTTTTAAATTCACAGTTAATTTGAATTTTTTTGCAAAAATTTTGATTCCCAAAATGACGATGCATAAATAAAAAAAGGAAAACGGTTTAATCTAGACATTAACAAGTATGCTCGCTCGCTTTGCTCGCCCAAAAAAGCTATATCATAAACTTCAGAATGGGGAAATTTTATAGGGAAATTTTTAAGATGTTTCAAATCCCGAAAAAAATCTTTGATATGATATATTTATCAACCCAGTCCGATGATTATTTGTGGTACCTGATTTTGCATTAAAAACAAAAATAAAAAAACAGCCTTATTGTTTTGATAAACTTATTAAATAGGATAAGATTTGGAGTGCATATTGGGATGAATCTTACATCCTACTGAGAGCTGTCATGATGCTGAACAATATCAAAGAAAGCATCGATCAACTGTCAAATGACACTGACACTTCATTGAAAATGACACTTCAGAATCTACTAGCGCATGTTCAAACTCAAAACGAGACAATTGCTAAATGAAAAATGAGATAGTGTTTCTGAAGAAAAAAGTCAATGACCTCGAGCGATACACATCAAAGGATTGCGTAATCATCAAAAGTTTGCCCTGGTGACATAGCACAGATTACGTTGAGGATGAAATCGCTTTATTTTGTGAAGCAATTGATATCAATGTTCCTCGGGACTCCATGGTAGCATGCCATCCAGTGGGTCATATCCGAGATATTCAAAACCCTCCTGCTATAATTGTTAAATTTCTTTTCTTCGATCTCAAAGATCGCATCTGGGCAGGTATGTTTTTTAAACGAAATTATCTAAACGCAATCAATATAAAACCGGTATACCTTTTTGAAAGACTAACAAAGAGAGTTTTCAATTTACTCGATTACTTGAACGATCTCACATCGAAATCAACGACAAACAATTATGCACCACAATTTTTCATCCAACGCGAGAAGGGAAAAAGGTTTACTCATGGTGTGGCTGACGCTGAAGATGCTGAATCGCTGCTTGCTTCGGGTGAAGCACAATTGTTAAAGAAAGCGACTGGTTCAATGATTAATCTTGGCAAGCAAGCAACTCAAAGGCGACACTTTAACACGGCAACTCCAAAAAGGTTGAATTCAGGCAAAAAAAAATCCTTTTTTTTGGTAAAAAAGAACAAAATTGAACCTGAAAAAAAATGCATTATAATGATTTTTTAACAAAAGCAATTTTCTCAAAATGAATCTTATTCTCATGTTAGCAATACGGCGTGTGTGTTTACTGGAGAAGACAGGGGGAATTTGTTTTCGGAGACAGCCTCAGTAGGGCTTAGTAGTTTTGTCTCAGTACAGCTATCTTATTTCCTATTATCTACGTTCATATGTTCCGATTATCATTTCCCCAGTTTCCGAGGCTGTCTTTCTACTAAACAATAATGTGCGGTCGCTTAGGTCTAATTTCGAATCCTTAGAAATAAGCATTGAGAAACTCGCAATTGCGCCTAGTGACATTGCTGTCACTGAAACTTGGTTGAGACCTAATGTCTCGACTGACTTGCTCAATTTATAAGTGTACACGTTTTTCTCGAGCCCCAGGGTCAGCAGAGGAGGTGAAGTGGGCTTATACATACGAAAGGATCTCAACCGAAACCATTTAGTTGAAGAGCCAGAAGGAGAAATTTTGAAGCTAGATGTTTTTGCGGCTGATAAGACAGTAACAACTTTCACAGTAGTTATCGGCAACCCTCTATGAAGGTCGGAGATTTGATTCAGAGACTACAAAAGTTTCTCAACGAAACCAAGTCAACAAAAAGAAAAGCAGTTATGGGCGATTTTATTATCAGTTTTGTATAACGCAAGAATTAATATTACCGAAAAAATCAGTTCTTTTGGTTATCAACAACTTTTATCACCTTCGTCATAAACTCGTGTAACACGAAAACAAAATTCTTGCATTGGTTTGGGGCAGTTTTGCAATAAACGGTAGTTATATCCGTCATTGAGGTCCTGTAGATCATTTTATGGCTGAAGTAAATATTTCTTTGTCGAAATCAATTGCTAATCAATTGATAGAGAATATCGTATCGGATCTGATCGTTTTTGACAATGATGTTACTTGATTAAAATTAGCGTTTCTTTTACAATCCAATTGAAGGCAAATGACTGTATGGTACTCAATTCGAATGAATGCGCCGCGAACATCTCTAGAGTTCTTATCAACTGCCTTGATAGGTTCACTCCGTCTCAAATTCGCAAAGTATCGAACAAGAAGAAGTCATGGGTATCAAATGCTGTTAAAAAAGCCGCGAAAAAGTTCAAGCATACAGATCTTAAACACAAAATCCTACTGAAGATCACTAGATCAAGTATACATCATTAAGAAACAAATCCAATAAGTTGAACAGAAAGTATTTGAATAAAACTTGGAGTGCTAAATTAAATACATCGAAGACTCATAAATATCATAAGATAGTCGCAGCAAATCTTGTAAAACGAAAAGATCAAACCGTACCTGGCGAAGTTAAAGAAAGAAAGGCTCAAGAAATGAACAATTTCTTTGTGAACGTTGGTCCAAGTTTTAGTGAAAAAATAGCTACTATTTTGGAGAAAATGCCGATCCTATTTTTATTGAAAACGTTCAGCATTCAATATTTTTCCCGAGAACTCAAGAAAAAGAAATGATGAGATAATCTTATTTATAGATGAGATAATCTTATTTATCAATATTATCAAAGCTTTTGAGAAAGCTATCCATTCCAGGTTAAGTAATTAATTTGAAAGTTGCAAGTTGCTCAGTGCCACTCATTTTGCTTTTCGTAGTAAATTAAGTACTGCTAAGGCCATTCTCGAAGTAACAGAAAGGATTCGAAACTAGAAAGATCAGAAGAACATAGAGGTGATGCGCTTCTTTTGAATCTTAAGAATGCTTTCGAAACTGTTATATATGCAATTTTACAATATAAACTAAAGTGATATGGCGTTAGAGGAAATCCTCTTGTTATGATTAAAAAATACCTTATTTTTTAGGAAATAGGAAACAATTTTGCAAATAGGAAACAGTTTGAAATTTTGAACGAAGTTCAAAGCGACTTTCAGGATGGACAGTGTGGGGTACCACAGCGTTCCGTTTTGGGACTCCTGTTTTTTTTTACATATACATCAGTGACCTGCTTAAGGTTGTAAAAAGTTGCAAACTTACCTTGTTTGCTAATGATACATCTATTATCAAATATAAAATTGCTTCTCGCCATGATTTTCAAGAAAATTGAATTCGAATAGATAACTGGATGAGATACAACAAGCTTACCTTTGAAAGATCGAATTCCAATTTATGAGTATTTTCGAATTTGACAAATGTATGGATTACTTTTGGAATGGATTGCTTGCAGCCCATTGCTAGCTGCAAGTACCTGGGTATTTAACTGGATAATAAACTTTCCTTCAAATATCATGTTGGCAATGTTCGGAAGAAATTGGTCAGTTTTTGTGGAGTTGCTTACCGCCTTGATATGGTGATGACTATTGCACAAATGATTATGTACTACAGAGTTTACGTTCACTCTTGCGTTCAATATGGAATTCTTGTTTATAGTAGTCCGTGAAAGTTCTTTGGATTGTACTCATAAGTTACAAAAATGATTTTCTTTGCATAAAGTTTCACAAAAGCTATCGTCATTCCATATCGGACTAGATTTTCAAAAATAAAATACCATCAGTTTGTCAATTGCATGTTTATGTGTTTTTTAAGAAAATGTGAATGAAGTTTTGATGCGAAATTGTAAGGCAAGTTTATATTCCACAAGGTCATATGCACAAGCTGTTTGTATTTTGCCAACAAAGAGAAGCAAATTTAAATATAACTCTATTCCCATCGTGTTGCTAAATTAAGAATGTTTTATCAAATTGGAGTTTATTTGTCCCACTTTTTTTGGAACAAATTAAGCCAAAACTGCCTTTTACCATTTAATACCAGATTCATATATTATAGGTAATAATTGCTTGAGTAATGAATTGTATCGTTAGACTCGATGCAACTGTTTCTAAGTTCCCTGAGATCTCGGTTAGACCTGGAATACCTCTCGCCGACGATCAGTGGACTCAAGGAGAGGAAGTTAGAAAAAAATATATGACGACTGGATTACCGGCTCTAAAGAGCTGAACCCACTTGTTTTCTCATGGTAACTAAAGGATTTTTTGCACCAGTTCATACTTTAGTAAACATATGATCGTGTTCACTCCATTCTGCTGGCTCAATTTTAAAAGAATTAAATTGAAATAAAATTGTGTGCGCCTAATCTAATTGCTCTCTAAGAAAACCTCTTGTTTGATCTCTAATTCATTTAGTTATTTTGATTTGATATGACGTCAATGATACTTACTTTTTACGGGGCAGCCTTCAAGAAGCCTCTCGTTGGCTTTCTGACTGTGCTAACTGCTAACTGTAATTTTTGTTATCGAATGCTAGATTGCTCATGATTAATATATTTAAAAAAATGAAAAAAAAACACACCCGTATACAAAGTTCCACTCCATTTTCAATAGTAGGACAACGAAATAAAAATGGTTGATTTTGTTCTTGTTTGAAATGAATGAGTTTCCAAACGTTATTACTCACAAGACAAAATTAAACTAAGAATTTTTATACACTTTGATAACTCATATGCGAAACTGTAAAAATTTGTTTACCTTTGCCTTCTTTGTGTTCTGTCACAGCAAATTTTTTCAGTAAAAAGTGCAAATCAGAAATTGTCACAAGTTTTTTTTGATTCCCCTCCAGCGCCGCCAATTCTTGCTTGGAGAAGAATCTCTCTGGTCTCTTGGGTAAAATGATGAACAAAAATGGATGCCAGCGGTCTTTGTTTCGAAATGCGTTTGATAGATGAGCCCCAGTGAACAAAGCCATGTTCTTTAAAAAAGGGCGTATATGTGATCGGCTGAAGAAATTCGAAGAAGGTAACGGTACAAGATTGCAAGTATCATTTCTCCATAAAAATTGCAATATGTAAGTATCAGTTTTTGACCAAAAATTTTTCGACATCTGAAAGAAATTGATATTTTAAGCTCAATCACTCGAAGTTGAATTAGACCAAGCTAGGTCATCGAAAATAATACTTACTAGACTCAAAATTTATTTAGTTTTTCCAGCGAAAATGTCAAAAAAAATTTAAAAAAAGTTGAAATTGAAACCACAAACTATCCTAACATGGGCAACCGGTTAGGAATATTCAGTATCATGCACTTATAGGAAAATTTATTATTTTCATTATCAGGGGCCCAAATATTATCCATACACCTGTGGTTGACTCTGGATACGCGTTTAATGCATAACTGGCTGATAACTTATTGCCATGATCTGACATTAAAATTGTCAATTCGTTGTCATGACGACTAATTCCTTGAAGGTAACCCGATAGCGGATTGTCGGCGTGTTTGATCATAGTTAGTTCTGAGTTGTGGTTTATCTTGCTTTCGGTGAATGTGAAATAGCTTCTTTTGAGGCCTCGCCATAGTTTTTGGGTGTCGAGAAGTTGTTCTAATTGGTACTAAAAGATACTAATTGGTACTAAATTTTAGTTGTAAGCAGATTTTAAAAAATGTTTCATTTCTAAGTTATTATTTTTCTTACCAGTTTTTCTTTGTTCCAAAAAAAGTTTGATAAAAGTTCGAAGGATATTGTCCTGTTATGTAACCTGTACGAAGTTTTGTCCGTTGAAGCAGATCTGTCGTTCAGAGAACATGCCGAGGTGACCTATCGACATGGAACTCACGTGACACGATGTCAAGGCCAGCCCCAGGTCATCCAAGTACATGCTCCCGGCCATCTTCATATATGATTGAAACCTAATACAGAAAGTTTTGCCATAAACTTAAAATTGAAAAATTGATTGGAAAAAGAAGGAATGAAAAAAAGCAATAATTTGAAAAATTTAGTAATCGAAATTTCAGCATCATTGGCAAAAAAATGAAATTGGAGCAAAATTAACAAGAGTAGTCAAAAAAATAAAAGAAAAATAACAAATTGTGTTAGAAACTGAACTGAATTTTGACGGGCATAGATTTTTCCGAAACCGATTGAAAAATTGTGTTCTAATAAATTTGAAATGCCACGAAATATATTCATTTTTTTGAAACTCACTTTTGGAGGAATAAGGTTTCTTTGAGGGCGGTGTTCCCGTTCTGCGCAAAACACACGTCCCTCGAAAACGAAGTCAAGTAACCCCTGCCTTTTAATTTTTTATACATATCAACGGCCATCAATGGGTACATTTCGTCTTTAATTATGGACAGAGAACTGTTCATACCGTTAAATAAATGATGGAAACTTCCATACGTTGCTCTTGACACACTTTGAAACAATTTGAAGTCCAAAACTTTTCTATCGCCTGATTCCGATATTGATCTGAGAGCTTCAACTGAGTTTTTCAACGCGTAGTAAAATTCAGTTCTCGACACGGAATCAAACCAAATTATGTTAATGTTGGGCAATTTATGACTTGTTTTTTGAATATAGTTTTCTTCGTCGTTTTCAGGCTTTGAGTTTATTCTGGTGAACCACACCAGTTGCTGCACACTTCCATCAATTGCAAAACTATGTCTGATGCGTCTGAAATAAGTGGCCCAAAAATCTGACAATTCACACTTGATGAAAACGAAATCAAGTGCTTCTGAATATTCTTCAAGTCGAGTTTCCATTCTGTTATTGGGAGAATCACTGAGATAATTCCATCTGATTTCGCCTTGGTTTGCATCCATTAGGCCGACAGATTTAGCATCGCAATATGCTCTTAAGAAGCTGCAGTCGAATGAGTATCGATTAGCCATCTCGTCCTGATAAAATAGTTTTTGTATCTTGCAGAGGTTAAAAGGTTGATATTTGGTACAGTTGTTCTTTTCACGGTTCAGTTTTTCCTTCAAGAAATTACATGCGATAGATGGCAGAATTTTTGCTCTTTTGCAAGCAACTTCGCTGCTATTTTGGGTCGATAAGCTAAAAAATCAAAGCAGCGCTCTAAGCTTATACATCAGCCAAAGCTAAGGAATTAAAAATATCAAAAACGACTTGTTGTGACGAGCGAAGAATGGCCTCTAGCGCCATTCCAAACAAATACTGAAAAATTTTATCCCTGGGGAAACTAAAAAATGTTCGAAAAAATCGTAATTTCAAGTTGAGATAGGAGGTTTTGTCATGAATTTAAGTGTTCGCAATCACCTATCCGTGACCTTGAATGACTCATATGCTTGTTGACAGGTGAGGTTATTCTTCTCAGGAGGCGAGTATATTCTGGTGGCGGTTGGGGGCACTGAAAATTTTTGATGGCTTCTCATCTGTCTCAACTTCAGCGCATGTCTAATCCTCGCAACTGAAAAATTGACTTCAGAGCATTTTTTTAACAGTTTAAAACCAATAACTTCCAGAATTATAGCAGGAACACACTGAAAAATTGCTAGATGATGTTGATGCATAGTTGAAAAATAATCGTCTCACTTTGAATTCAGATAAGACAGATTAATTTTTTTTTAATGTGAAAAAAAGATAGACTCAGTTTTTCATAATTATCACAAAATTAGAGTTTCAAAATCATACAATTGTCTTTATATAAAATATAGCGAAGTTTTTTTTACAAAGCTTACTTATTTTAGAATTAAAGTATGTTTTTCAACGAAAAAATTTGACTGAGCAGGTGATTTTTTTTCTAATAAAAAGCATAAAACAACCAGCAGACCTAATGATAACGGAAATGACCCTTCTGAAACCAACCGATTGCTTAAGTAAAAACAAAGACCACGAAATAAAATTTTTGTCTACGGAACATTTACGCTGCATAGAAACAAGAGATGACAACAATCACCCAGAGTCGATCAAGAAAAAGAGGTATAAAATCAGAGGCAACGTGCTTCCTTAAAAATTGAATTTACTACCTAAAGATATCAAACTGGTCATGTCTTGCAAGTAACTTGAAGAAAAAAATAAAAACATAGCTTTTTTAGAAACACGAATCAATATCGGTTGACAGATCACTCGGACTTTCATACCAGTTTCTAGAGATGTACGAAGAGTTAATAATTGGGTCTTTTTTCCCAGCGCCAATTTTAAGTTAACATTTTTTTATAATTAAATCAGCTTTTGCGAGATACTCGCCGTGGCTCACAGAGGAAGCAGCAAGTAAAAGCACAATAAACAAGTTTAGCTGGCTGCTGTGTTTTCTGTTTTTCTGAATTTTAGCGTCATGTTTTTTGCGTAGTCCAATGAAAAAACTACACAAATGCGGATAAGTTGAGTCATTTAGGCTTAATCGACATCAATTTTTTTAAATATCTTAATTGTTTTTCTACTTCGTTTTGCAACTGATAATTTGAACTTTTTATAGAATTTTTTTGCCGTCGAAGCGCTAAATGAAGCTTCCAAAACCAATTGGAAGAAGTTAATTTTATTGGCCTAGAAATTTTATATAAAGGTACTCAACTCGATCGCTTGACTCGCTTGACATTAGCTCAAAAATCAGAAATTTCAAACTAGTTTCTCTCGATAATTTTTCTCGGGACAACTTTTTTGTAAGTTTTTAATGTCGTAGGAGTCACGACTGAAAAAGCTTTAACTGACATATCAGTCGATTCATTACAATGATTATTTATTTTCCTGATTTTGCGTGGAACTCATTGAAAAATCAAAAAACTAAATGCACCGAAAGACAAAGTTCCTCTCCATTTCAATAGTCGGAGCAAAAAGGAAAAGGAAAAAGATATATTCCTTTTGGCATTTTCTCAAAAATAGTTGAAAGGAGCGCTCTGTGCTAATAACTCAGTGACTGCCTTTTCTTGTATGATACACGTTTTGTGTCCGTTTTGAATATTGTCAATGAAATCAAAAACGTCAAAAAATTGAATGATTTTTTATTAAAAAGTATCACATTAAATCATCTTAGCGAATGAAAAACCATAAAAGAATGCAAAATAGTTTCAGGAGTAAAAATTGCATATCATTCTTACCTCTAATCTGTTTGTTGACCAAAAGAGATAAAACAATTAATCCATAAATGATGAGGAAGAAAATTAATCTGCGCTTAGTTTTGTTAAATTGGAGCAAATATCGAAATTGGAAAAACTTCATTGCTTTTGACTTTAAAATGTAATACATGGAGATATTATCTTTTTGTTTCACTTTTTTCTATATGTAACACTAAAAAAGATTTGAAGAGGGAACAGAAGCATGATATTGTGATATAATGTTAATGAACCGCTAAATTGTATAGAGAAAATGTTTCGCTTAAGCTAGTTGAAAGCTAAATTTCACATAGAGGTAACCTATTTTACTCTTGGTTCAATAAAAATGGCTAGGATGATTTCAGTGGCATTGAGGCATTGATTTCCCGTGCCGAACTTTTCATGCGAGGCCAGGTCTGCTGCCGTTCCACAGAAGTGCAGGATATTCAAAAAACCACCCCTGCGCGTATCTGAAATCTATTGGATGTCGTAAAAAATTCCCATAGACATGGTGGTCAGATCATAGTCCAATAATACATGCCAATGATTCTGAATAACAAACATAAAAACTCAAAAAGAATGTAACTAAGATTTAAATTAATCTGAACGTCATTCTTGATGCTGAAAAACTAATGGTGTTTCATTGTAAAAAAATATTCGAAACAAATGGATATCAATTCAGTTTAAAAAACGTCATATCTCGAAAACTACAAAGGATTGAGCAATCATATTTGGAGGCAGGGGCGGATCTAGGATTTTCTCGAGGGGGGGGGCGGATTTTCGAAAAAAAATCGAAAATTTTGACGACCTTTTTTGTTTTTTTTAGGTCGACCAAATTGATTTTTTGAGCTCTCCCAAAGCACTGTTTTGACGCAATTTTGGCTAAATTTTGTGCGCCGCAGGCAAATTTTGGAAAAAACAGTCAAAAAAGCCGTTTTTGGGCACTTTTAAAAAAATTGTGACAAAAAAATCGCATTTTTTTTTGTCGCGCGCTCCCCCTCAAAGTTAGTATATATTGGCGCCAATTAAAATTAAAGTATGTTTTTCAACAAAAAAATTTGATTGAGCAGGTGATTTTTTTCTAATAAAAAGCATAAAACAACTAGCAGACCTAATGATAACGGAAATGACCCTTCTGAAACCAACCGATTGCTTTAGTAAAAACAAAGACCACGAAATAACTTTTTTGTCTACGGAACATTTACGCTGCATAGAAACAAGAGATGACAACAATCACCCAGAGTCGAACAAACAAAAAGAGGTATAAAATCAGAGGCAACGTGCTTCCTTAAAAATTGAATTTACTACCTAAAGATAACATATCATTCTTACCTAGAAAGTATGACCGACCCTGAAAATTTGCCTTTAGAAAAATTTTAGGGTCGGTCGGCCAAAAATGGAATTCTGTAAAATTATCAAAAGGGGGACCCTTTGGGTCGGCAGGGGGTCAATTCCCTGATGGAGGAGGCGAATCACAAAAAAACATCAAATCTCGAAAACTACAAAGAACTGAGCAGTCATATTTGGAAACAAGATGGGCAGTCCTATAGAGTACTCTGACAGGACCCAACTACAGGGTTGGGAATTCCAGTTTTGGCGAAAAAAAAACAAAATATATGTTTTGTGAAAACTTTTTGAAAAAATCACCAAAAACGTCACATCTCAAAAACTACAAAAGATTGAGCAGTCATACTTGAAGGCAAGATTCTCAATCTTTGAGAGTTTTCCGACAGTACCCAGCTACAGGATTGCGATTTCCAGATTTTTGAAAATTAATAATAATTTAAGATTTCTGAAACATTTCGAAAAAATCACAAAAAACATCATATCTCGAAAACTACAAAGAACTGAGCAGTCATATTTGGAGGCAAGATTCTCAATCTTTGAGAGTACTCTGACCGGACCCAACAACAGGGTTGAGAAATCCAAATTTGACAAAAAAAAATTAATATAAATTTTCTGAAAATTTTTTGAAAAAATTTAAAAAAAGAATGACACATCTCGAAAACTACCAAAGATTGAGCAGTCATACTTGGAGGCAAGATTCGCAATCTTTGAGAGTACTCTTACAAGACCTAACTACAGGGTTGGGAAATTCAGATTTAAAAAAATCAAAATAAACTAAATTTTCTGAAAGTTTTTGAAAAAATCACCACAAGAAACGTCATATCTCGAAAACTTCAAAAAAATGAGCAGTCATGTTTGCAGGCAAGATTCGAAATCCTTGATAGCACTCCAATAGTACCCAGTCACAGGATTGGGAGTTTCAGATTTTTGAAAATTAATAATAATTTAAGATTTCTGAAGTTTTTTGAAAAAATCACGGAAGAACAACATATCTCGAAAACTACAAAGAACTGAGCAGTCATATTTGGAAACAAGATTTGCAGTCCTATAGAGTACTCTGACAGGTCCCAACTACAGGGTTGGGAATTCCAGTTTTGGCGAAAAAAAAAAACAAAATTTATGTTTTGTGAAAACTATTTCAAAAAATCACAAAAAACGTCACATCTCGAAAACTACAAAGGATTGAGCAGTCATACTTGGAGGCAAGATTCGTAATCTTTGAGAAATTTCCGAAAGTACCCAGCTACAGGATTGCGATTTTGAGATTTATGAAAATTAATAAAAAATTAAGATTTCTGAAATTTTTTGAAAAAATCACAAAAAAACATCAAATCTCGAAAACTACAAAGAACTGAGCAGTCATATTTGGAAACAAGATGTGCAGTCCTATAGAGTACTCTGACAGGACCCAACTACAGGGTTGGGAATTCCAGTTTTGGCGAAAAAAAAACAAAATATATGTTTTGTGAAAACTTTTTGAAAAAATCACAAAAAACGTCACATCTCAAAAACTACAAAAGATTGAGCAGTCATACTTGAAGGCAAGATTCTCAACCTTTGAGAGTTTTCCGACAGTACCCAGCTACAGGATTGCGATTTCCAGATTTTTGAAAATTAATAATAATTTATGATTTCTGAAACATTTTGAAAAAATCACAAAAAACATCATATCTCGAAAACTACAAAGAACTGAGCAGTCATATTTGGAGGCAAGATTCTCAATCTTTGAGAGTACTCTGACCGGACCCAACAACAGGGTTGAGAAATCCAAATTTGACAAAAAAAAATTAATATAAATTTTCTGAAAATTTTTTGAAAAAATTTAAAAAAAGAATGACACATCTCGAAAACTACCAAAGATTGAGCAGTCATACTTGGAGGCAAGATTCGCAATCTTTGAGAGTACTCTTACAAGACCTAACTACAGGGTTGGGAAGTTCAGATTTATAAAAAATCATAATAAACTAAATTTTCTGAAAGATTTTGAAAAAATCACAAAAAACGTCATATCTCGAAAACTACAAAAAAATGAGCAGTCATATTTGGAGGCAAGATTCGCAATCTTTGAGAGTAATCCGACAGGACCTAACTACAGGGTTGGGAAGTTCAGATTTATAAAAAATCATAATAAACTAAATTTTCTGAAAGTTTTTGAAAAAATCACAAAAAACGTCATATCTCGAAAACTACAAAAAATTGAGCAGTCAAATTTGCAGACAAGATTCGCAATCGTTGATAGTAATCCAACAGTACCCAGCTACAGGATTGGGAATTTCAGGTTTTTGAAAACTAACAACGATTTAAGAACGATTAATTACGAATTTTGAAAATTAATAACGATTCTGAAAATTTTTGAAAAAATCACAAAAACATCATATCTTGAAAACTACATAGGACTGAGATGTCAAAGTTGGGGGCAAGATTCGGAATTTTTGAGAGTACTCCGACAGTACCAAGCTACAAGATTGGGAATTTCAGATTTTTAAAAATTAATATTTTAAGATTTCTGAAAATTTTTGAAAAAATCACAAAAAACGTCACATTTCGAAAACTACCAAAGATTGAGCAGTCAAACTTGGAGGCAAGATTCGCAATCTTTGAGAGTTTTCCGACAGTGCCCAGCTACAGGATTGGGAATTTCAGGTTTTTGAAAATTAATAATAGTTTAAGACAGTAGGAGTCACGACTGAAAAAGCTTTAACTGACATATCAGTCGATTCATTACAATGATTATTTATTTTCCTGATTTTGCGTGGAACTCATTGAAAAATCAAAAAACTAAATGCACCGAAAGACAAAGTTCCTCTCCATTTCAATAGTCGGAGCAAAAAGGAAAAGGAAAAAGATATATTCCTTTTGGCATTTTCTCAAAAATAGTTGAAAGGAGCGCTCTGTGCTAATAACACAGTGACTGCCTTTTCTTGTATGATACACGTTTTGTGTCCGTTTTGAATATTGTCAATGAAATCAAAAACGTCAAAAAATTGAATGATTTTTTATTAAAAAGTATCACATTAAATCATCTTAGCGAATGAAAAACCATAAAAGAATGCAAAATAGTTTCAGGAGTAAAAATTGCATATCATTCTTACCTCTAATCTGTTTGTTGACCAAAAGAGATAAAACAATTAATCCATAAATGATGAGGAAGAAAATTAATCTGCGCTTAGTTTTGTTAAATTGGAGCAAATATCGAAATTGGAAAAACTTCATTGCTTTTGACTTTAAAATGTAATACATGGAGATATTATCTTTTTGTTTCACTTTTTTCTATATGTAACACTAAAAAAGATTTGAAGAGGGAACAGAAGCATGATATTGTGATATAATGTTAATGAACCGCTAAATTGTATAGAAAAAATGTTTCGCTTAAGCTAGTTGAAAGCTAAATTTCACATAGAGGTAACCTATTTTACTCTTGGTTCAATAAAAATGGCATAGATGATTTCAGTGGCATTGAGGCATTGATTTCCCGTGCCGAACTTTTCATGCGAGGCCAGGTCTGCTGCCGTTCCACAGAAGTGCAGGACATTCAAAAAACCACCCCTGCGCGTATCTGAAATCTATTGGATGTCGTAAAAAATTCCCATAGACATGGTGGTCAGATCATAGTCCAATAATACATGCCAATGATTCTGAATAACAAACATAAAAACTCAAAAAGAATGTAACTAAGATTTAAATTAATCTGAACGTCATTCTTGATGCTGAAAAACTAATGGTGTTTCATTGTAAAAAAATATTCGAAACAAATGGATATCAATTCAGTTTAAAAAACGTCATATCTCGAAAACTACAAAGGATTGAGCAATCATATTTGGAGGCAGGGGCGGATCTAGGATTTTCTCGAGGGGGGGGGGGGGGGGGCGGATTTTCGAAAAAAAATCGAAAATTTTGACGACCTTTTTTGTTTTTTTTATGTCGACCAAATTGATTTTTTGAGCTCTCCCAAAGCACTGTTTTGACGCAATTTTGGCTAAATTTTGTGCGCCGCAGGCAAATTTTGGAAAAAACAGTCAAAAAAGCCGTTTTTGGGCACTTTTAAAAAAATTTTGACAAAAAAATCGCATTTTTTTTTGTCGCGCGCTCCCCCTCAAAGTTAGTATATATTGGCGCCAATTAAAATTAAAGTATGTTTTTCAACAAAAAAATTTGATTGAGCAGGTGATTTTTTTCTAATAAAAAGCATAAAACAACTAGCAGACCTAATGATAACGGAAATGACCCTTCTGAAACCAACCGATTGCTTTAGTAAAAACAAAGACCACGAAATAACTTTTTTGTCTACGGAACATTTACGCTGCATAGAAACAAGAGATGACAACAATCACCCAGAGTCGAACAAACAAAAAGAGGTATAAAATCAGAGGCAACGTGCTTCCTTAAAAATTGAATTTACTACCTAAAGATAACATATCATTCTTACCTAGAAAGTATGACCGACCCTGAAAATTTGCCTTTAGAAAAATTTTAGGGTCGATCGGCCAAAAATGGAATTCTGTAAAATTATCAAAAGGGGGACCCTTTGGGTTGGCAGGGGGTCAATTCCCTGATGGAGGAGGCGAATCACAAAAAAACATCAAATCTCGAAAACTACAAAGAACTGAGCAGTCATATTTGGAAACAAGATGTGCAGTCCTATAGAGTACTCTGACAGGACCCAACAACAGGGTTGAGAAATCCAAATTTGACAAAAAAAAATTAATATAAATTTTCTGAAAATTTTTTGAAAAAATTTAAAAAAAGAATGACACATCTCGAAAACTACCAAAGATTGAGCAGTCATACTTGGAGGCAAGATTCGCAATCTTTGAGAGTACTCTTACAAGACCTAACTACAGGGTTGGGAAGTTCAGATTTATAAAAAATCATAATAAACTAAATTTTCTGAAAGTTTTTGAAAAAATCACAAAAAACGTCATATCTCGAAAACTACAAAAAAATGAGCAGTCATATTTGGAGGCAAGATTCTCAATCTTTGAGAGTACTCTGACCGGACCCAACAACAGGGTTGAGAAATCCAAATTTGACAAAAAAAAATTAATATAAATTTTCTGAAAATTTTTTGAAAAAATTTAAAAAAAGAATGACACATCTCGAAAACTACCAAAGATTGAGCAGTCATACTTGGAGGCAAGATTCGCAATCTTTGAGAGTACTCTTACAAGACCTAACTACAGGGTTGGGAAGTTCAGATTTATAAAAAATCATAATAAACTAAATTTTCTGAAAGTTTTTGAAAAAATCACAAAAAACGTCATATCTCGAAAACTACAAAAAAATGAGCAGTCATATTTGGAGGCAAGATTCTCAATCTTTGAGAGTACTCTGACCGGACCCAACAACAGGGTTGAGAAATCCAAATTTGACAAAAAAAAATTAATATAAATTTTCTGAAAATTTTTTGAAAAAATTTAAAAAAAGAATGACACATCTCGAAAACTACCAAAGATTGAGCAGTCATACTTGGAGGCAAGATTCGCAATCTTTGAGAGTACTCTTACAAGACCTAACTACAGGGTTGGGAAATTCAGATTTAAAAAAATCAAAATAAACTAAATTTTCTGAAAGTTTTTGAAAAAATCACCACAAGAAACGTCATATCTCGAAAACTTCAAAAAAATGAGCAGTCATGTTTGCAGGCAAGATTCGAAATCCTTGATAGCACTCCAATAGTACCCAGTCACATGATTGGGAGTTTCAGATTTTTGAAAATTAATAATAATTTAAGATTTCTGAAGTTTTTTGAAAAAATCACGGAAGAACAACATATCTCGAAAACTACAAAGAACTGAGCAGTCATATTTGGAAACAAGATTTGCAGTCCTATAGAGTACTCTGACAGGTCCCAACTACAGGGTTGGGAATTCCAGTTTTGGCGAAAAAAACAACAAAATTTATGTTTTGTGAAAACTATTTGAAAAAATCACAAAAAACGTCACATCTCGAAAACTACAAAGGATTGGGCAGTCATACTTGGAGGCAAGATTCGCAATCTTTGAGAAATTTCCGAAAGTACCCAGCTACAGGATTGCGATTATGAGATTTTTGAAAATTAATAATAAATTAAGATTTCTGAAATTTTTTGAAAAAATCACAAAAAAACATCAAATCTCGAAAACTACAAAGAACTGAGCAGTCATATTTGGAAACAAGATGTGCAGTCCTATAGAGTACTCTGACAGGACCCAACTACAGGGTTGGGAATTCCAGTTTTGGCGAAAAAAAAAACAAAATATATGTTTTGTGAAAACTTTTTGAAAAAATCACAAAAAACGTCACATCTCAAAAACTACAAAAGATTGAGCAGTCATACTTGAAGGCAAGATTTTCAATCTTTGAGAGTTTTCCGACAGTACCCAGCTACAGGATTGCGATTTCCAGATTTTTGAAAATTAATAATAATTTAAGATTTCTGAAACATTTTGAAAAAATCACAAAAAACATCATATCTCGAAAACTACAAAGAACTGAGCAGTCATATTTGGAGGCAAGATTCGCAATCGTTGATAGTAATCCAACAGTACCCAGCTACAGGATTGGGAATTTCAGGTTTTTGAAAATTAACAACGATTTAAGAACGATTAATTACGAATTTTGAAAATTAATAACGATTCTGAAAATTTTTGAAAAAATCACAAAAACATCATATCTTGAAAACTACAAAGGACTGAGATGTCAAAGTTGGGGGCAAGATTCGGAATTTTTGAGAGTACTCCGACAGTACCAAGCTACAAGATTGGGAATTTCAGATTTTTAAAAATTAATATTTTAAGATTTCTGAAAATTTTTGAAAAAATCACAAAAAACGTCACATTTCGAAAACTACCAAAGATTGAGCAGTCAAACTTGGAGGCAAGATTCGCAATCTTTGAGAGTTTTCCGACAGTGCCCAGCTACAGGATTGGGAAATTTAGGTTTTTGAAAATTGATAATAGTTTAAGATTTCTGAAAATTTTTGAAAAAACCTTAAAAAAAAAACATCATATCTCGAAAACTACAAAGGACTGAGCAGTCATATTTGGAAGCAAGATTCGCAATCTTTGAGAGTACTCTAACAGGACCCAACTACAGGGTTGAGAATTCCAGATTTGGCGAAAAAAAATTAATACAAGATTTCTGAAAATTTTTGAAAAAAAACCTTAAAAAACATCATATCTCAAAAACTACAAAAAAATGAGCAGTCATTTTGGAGGCAAGATTCGCAATCTTTGAGAGTACTCCGACAGGACCTAACTACAGGGCTGGGAAGTTCAGATTTACAAAAAATCATAATAAACTAAATTTTCTGAAAGTTTTTGAAAAAAATCACAAAAAACGTCATATCTCGAAAACTACAAAAAATTGAGCAGTCAAATTTGCAGACAAGATTCGCAATCGTTGATAGTAATCCGACAGTACCTAGCTACAGGATTGGGAATTTCAGTTTTTTGAAAATTAATAACGATTTAAGAACGATTAATTACGAATTCTGAAAATTAATAACGATTCTGAAAATTTTTGAAAAAACCTTAAAAAACATCATATCTCGAAAACTACAAAGGACTGAGCAGTCATACTTGGAGGCAAGATTCGCAATCTTTGAGAAATTTCCGAAAGTACCCAGCTACAGGATTGCGATTTTGAGATTTTTGAAAATTAATAATAAATTAAGATTTCTGAAATTTTTTGAAAAAATCACAAAAAAACATCAAATCTCGAAAACTACAAAGAATTGAGCAGTCAAATTTGCAGACAAGATTCGCAATCGTTGATAGTAATCCAACACTACCCAGCTAGAGGATTGGGAATTTCAGATTTTTGAAAATTAATAACGATTTGAGAACGATTAATTACGAATTCTGAAAATTAATAACGATTCTGAAAATTTTTGAAAAAATCACAAAAAACATCATATCTCGAAAACTACAAAGGACTGAGATGTCAAAGTTGGGGGCAAAATACGGAATCTTTGAGAGTACTCCGACAGTACCAAGCTACAAGATTGGGAATTTCAGATTTTTAAAAATCAATAAAATTTTAAGATTTCTGAAAATTTTTGAGAAAATCTCAAAAAATGTCACATTTTGAAAACTACCAAAGATTCAGCAGTCAAATTTGGGGGCAAGATTCGCAATCCTTAAGAGTTTTCCGACAGATCCCAGCTACAGGATTGGGAATTTCAGGTTTTTGAAAATTAATAATAGTTTAAGATTTCTGAAAATTTCTAAAAAAACCTTAAAAAACATCATATCTCGAAAACTACAAACGACTGAGCAGTCATACTTGGAGGCAAGATTCGGCATCTTTGAGAGTACTCTGACAGGACCTAACTACGGGGTTGGGAAGTTCAGATTTATAGAAAATAATAATAATTGTACTTTTCTGAAAATTTTTGAAAAAAGCACAAAAAAAGTCATATCTCGAAAACTACAAAAAAATTGAGCAGTCATATTTGCAGGCAAGTTTCGCAATCCTTGATAGTAGTCCGACAGTACCCAGCTACAGGGTTGGGAATTTCAGATTTTTGAAAATTAATAATAATTTAAGATTTCTGAAAATTTTTGAAAAAATCACAGTAAAAAACATCATACCTCGAAAGTTACAAAGAACTGAGCAGTCATATTTGGAGGCAAGAATCGCAATCTTTGAGAGTTCTATGACAGGACCCAACTACAGGGTTGGGAATTCCAGATTTGGCGAAAAAAAAAGAAATTTATGTTTTGTGAAAATTTTTTGAAAAAGTCACAAAAAACGTCACATCTCGAAAACTACAACGGATTGAGCAGGCATACCTAGAGGCAAGGTATGCAATCTTTGAGAGTATTCTGACAAGGTTGGGAATTTGAGATTTTTAATAAAAAACAAAAATAATTCAAAATTTCTGAAAATTTTTGAAAAAAAAACACAAAAAACATCATATCTCGAACACTACAAGGATTTGAACAATCATATTTGGAGGCAAGATTTGTAATTCTTTTGAGTACTCTGACAGCGCCCAACTACAGGGCTGGGAAGTTCAGATTTACAAAAAATCATAATAAACTAAATTTTCTGAAAGTTTTTGAAAAAAATCACAAAAAACGTCATATCTCGAAAATTACAAAAAATTGAGCAGTCAAATTTGCAGACAAGATTCGCAATCGTTGATAGTAATCCGACAGTACCTAGCTACAGGATTGGGAATTTCAGATTTTTGAAAATTAATAACGATTTAAGAACGATTAATTACGAATTCTGAAAATTAATAACGATTCTGGAAATTTTTGAAAAAACCTTAAAAAACATCATATCTCGAAAACTACAAAGGACTGAGCAGTCATACTTGGAGGCAAGATTCGCAATCTTTGAGAAATTTCCGAAAGTACCCAGCTACAGGATTGCGATTTTGAGATTTTTGAAAATTAATAATAAATTAAGATTTCTGAAATTTTTTGAAAAAATCACAAAAAAAACATCAAATCTCGAAAACTACAAAAAATTGAGCAGTCAAATTTGCAGACAAGATTCGCAATCGTTGATAGTAATCCAACACTACCCAGCTAGAGGATTGGGAATTTCAGATTTTTGAAAATTAATAACGATTTAAGAACGATTAATTACGAATTCTGAAAATTAATAACGATTCTGAAAATTTTTGAAAAAATCACTTAAAACATCATATCTCGAAAACTACAAAGGACTGAGATGTCAAAGTTGGGGGCAAAATACGGAATCTTTGAGAGTACTCCGACAGTACCAAGCTACAAGATTGGGAATTTCAGATTTTTAAAAATCAATAAAATTTTAAGATTTCTGAAAATTTTTGAGAAAATCTCAAAAAATGTCACATTTTGAAAACTACCAAAGATTCAGCAGTCAAATTTGGGGGCAAGATTCGCAATCCTTAAGAGTTTCCCGACAGATCCCAGCTACAGGATTGGGAATTTCAGGTTTTTGAAAATTAATAATAGTTTAAGATTTCTGAAAATTTCAAAAAAAAACCTTAAAAAACATCATATCTCGAAAACTACAAACGACTGAGCAGTCATACTTGGAGGCAAGATTCGGCATCTTTGAGAGTACTCTGACAGGACCTAACTACGGGGTTGGGAAGTTCAGATTTATAGAAAATAATCATAATTGTACTTTTCTGAAAATTTTTGAAAAAAGCACAAAAAAAGTCATATCTCGAAAACTACAAAAAAATTGAGCAGTCATATTTGCAGGCAAGTTTCGCAATCCTTGATAGTAGTCCGACAGTACCCAGCTACAGGGTTGGGAATTTCAGATTTTTGAAAATTAATAATAATTTAAGATTTCTGAAAATTTTTGAAAAAATCACAGTAAAAAACATCATACCTCGAAAGTTACAAAGAACTGAGCAGTCATATTTGGAGGCAAGAATCGCAATCTTTGAGAGTTCTCTGACAGGACCCAACTACAGGGTTGGGAATTCCAGATTTGGCGACAAAAAAAGAAATTTATGTTTTGTGAAAAATTTTTGAAAAAGTCACAAAAAACGTCACATCTCGAAAACTACAACGGATTGAGCAGGCATACTTAGAGGCAAGGTATGCAGTCTTTGAGAGTACTCTGACAAGGTTGGGAATTTGAGATTTTTAATAAAAAACAAAAATAATTCAAAATTTCTGAAAATTTTTGAAAAAAAAACACAAAAAACATCATATCTCGAACACTACAAGGATTTGAACAATCATATTTGGAGGCAAGATTTGTAATTCTTTTGAGTACTCTGACAGCGCCCAACTACAGGGTTGCGAATTTCAAATTTTGAAAAAAAAATTCATTAAAATTTTTTTGTTAACTTTTGAAAAAAAAACACAAAAAACGTCATATCTCGAAAACTACAAGGATTTGAGCAGTCATATTTGGAGGCAAGATTCGCAATCCTTGATAGTACTCTGAAAGTATCCAACTACAGGGTTGTGAACTTCAAGTTTTGTAAATTATTTTGTTATTTGAAATTTCTGAAAATTTTTGAAAAAATCTCAAAAATCGTCTTATCTCGTTAAGTAAAATGATTCGGGCATTCAAAACTGGAGTCCAAATTCGCAACCTCTAATTCAATATTGGGCTGGTGAATTTAAACTCGGTAAAATAACCACTAAAATCAAATTGAAAATCGAAAAAAAATTCTTACTCATTGCAATATACGATATAGCTTAAACATGTAAAAATAATACGTTGAAAAAGCTTAAACATGGCGAGATAGTGAAGCCCGCATTTAAATATATAATAGATTATTTGCTTTTAGCAGAACTGTTTAAAGCTTTGCGTAGCCAGGGTATAACTTTCTTTGAAAACGGTTGTGACTTCGATTACGAACACAAAATGAACGAGACTGCTCTTATCAACGCAAAGCCTTGAATGCTCTGACTTCATTATAATTTCTATAGAATAGTTTAAAATAAAATAACTGATGAAACTTAATTCATGAATTTAAAAAATGTGAAAACTAATGAAAATTTCTTTGGAATTTTTGAAAATCATCCCTCATATGTAAATTGATATATTTGTTCCGACTCCCTCAGAAAACGGAAACTTATGCTTGGTATGGTTTTTTATTTGGTCAATTTTCAGCAATCGAAATAAATTTTTAACATAAAATTTTTATGCTCCATTGATGATATCGACTCCCTAGATTCAAGTTTTAAAAGATATTTTACCTCCGATCAATTTTTATCAATTTGGCCATGTTCTGGTCTAATTTATGAGCGCTTTGTAGATTTGATCCATAACCCTAAACATGGAACACAAAAAATTATGCAAGACAAATTATCCCGCACAACATAATCGTTCCAACTTGAATTGAGGCTAGTCGTATTAATGTTCAAACTTGATGTTTGATATTGTTCAAAATTTATAGTTTTTCAATGTTTTCTTTTCCCAAAAACTATTCGATATGGATGAAGGGGCAGTCAGAACATTCAGGAATTTGCCCTGATATACAAACAGTCTTGTTTTTATTCAGCAAAAAATTAAATAGACCACAGAGAATTCCTCAATCGAAATTTTAACGATTTCTTTGACAGATGAAATCTCCACTTACTCGTTAATAGCAGGAAATATATCGAGGAAATATAAAGCAAGAAATATATCGCGGAAATATACAGAGCGCAACCAAATTGCTCCAATCACTTCAAAATGTTAACAAAACAGCTCGCATATTAGGACAAAGCCCTGAATATTCCTACCGCCCTTTAATTGGTCTCGAATAGTTTTTGGTAAACGAAATTTTTTTGAAAAATACAAATTTTGGACAATATAGAAGATCGAGGTCAAGAACAAAGTCTTCAATGCGCGCAAAGTTTTCATCGATGTTTTAAGTTGTTTGTTCCGACTTTCGATACGAAAGTAACGGAATATTTATGCTCGTGGTGGGGTTTTTTTTCTACAGACAAATTTCGGCTTTTTAACTAGCCATTTTTGACGGAATTTTTTTATATCATTCAAAAGGTATTGTTGTCCTAAGCTTAAATTTGAAAAGATATTTCACCTGTGATCATTTTTCGAAAAGTTATGAGGGTTTAAAGATTTCCGTTTTGGCCATTTTTACCAATTTGGGACAATTAACACGCGATATAATTCGCGCTATTAACGCGTAAGCGGAGATTTAATCCGTCTTATAAATCGTTCCAAATTGGTTGAACGAAGCTTATTTGCCATAATTGATGTGTTACAAGTAACGAAAACTATCTTTCTGTACTTTATATAGCGTGTGGGGGGATGATTTTCAGAAAAAATTTCAAATTTTAGAAAAAAAATTTCATTTTATTTTATTTCATATAATGTCTTTATGTTATTACTGCTGCTCCATAAACCTTCAAAAGCAGTCGGAACATTCAGGGCTTCGCCCTGATACGAGCAGTCTTGTTTAAATTAATTATTACATCGATCGCCGAAAATTGATTGAAAACTAAACAACATCAAGCATAAACATTCCGGTTTCTTCAAAAAAATCGGAAAAATCAGGAGCTATTTGTTCGTAGATTGAATTTCGAGCTTATTTTTCTTGTTTTTTGCCCATTTTTAAAGGCGATGTTTTATGTCATGATTGGAATGAAAAAATGTATGAAAATTGCGCTGCAAACAAAATTATCAGATCTGCAGCAGGTCTGTTTTATGCCATAGACATGCTTCAATTCTGTGACACTCCAGAAGAATCGGAGAATTGTTTCAATTTTCATTTAATACAACTCGTAACACCCGCGTCTACTCTGATACAATGTTCCTATCTTTTCGCTGAAATATCCACTTTAAGCATTAGCATTTTAATTTCTCTAAAAGCGGAAAATATCGATAGTTTGATTTAATTATCACACTATTTGCTCACTGGCAATGTTACTGGCAATTCATCCTTAATTAGTTTCCTATAGAATTTCAGTTAAAATAAGTTTTTGAGAATGCAAATTTTAAGTATAGCTTTTAGTTACGCCTTTTGATGCCTCAGTCCGAACATTTTGAAGGTTTCACAGTCTTTGAATTAAGTTGAGAAATTTTTCTCCTCTTTTCCTTTTAGGTTCTTTATCATCTGAAGTCATCTGGCAAATTTTCCAATCTGTCCTCTATCTCCTTGTACCATGCATGCTCTTGTAAGAAATTTTCTTGAAGAATCAGTTTTGCTAGCTGTAGTTTTTCCCGTGCTTTTTCTGAAGGCAAGCATTCAGCCCACTCTTTCAACTGAATGACTTGCTGAATTTCTATTTCAGGGCCGAACAGTTGGTAAATTTTAAAAGCTCTGCAATAATAATCCATAGGGTTATTCAATTTCACTTGATCGTCTGTCTTTTCCTCGGCAAACGCAACTTCTTCACGGTTTTCTATCGCCTGATGCAACATATTTATGCATACGATAAGTATTTGGAATTGTTTATCCTTTTCCAGCTCACTTTGGATGTTTGGTAGAAGGTCACGGTACTGATGTAAAATTACACGAATTTGTTCTGATTTGTACATATTCAGAAAAACGGTCTGTTCCAAATTGCCCGGAACATTTGCTGACCATTTTTTGTAAAAATACAATGATTCATCGAATAAATTTTGATTTCTTTCCCAAGAAAAAACCTGATTCCAGTTGGAAAATTTCACCAAATTTGACACGTGTTGATTGAAACGAGCCTTTGTAAAAGCTAGGAAGCCCTGACAGAAAGGACCAATTAATGCGTTTTCTAGTTCAGCTAATTTATCTGCTTCATCTATTTTGACTCTAGATATAAACACATTCGTTTTTCCAGGTAAAAGACGCAACCAATGTGATACGTAGCATTTACAAGCTATAGCAAGAGCGTAGGTTTCTCTTTCAATAAAAATTTTTTCAAGTTTCGTTGCCATTTCATAACTCACTTTTTTAAACCGTCCGATTTTGTTGAGCAGCCAAAAACAACTAAGCAGCCAGTAGGTTGATGTGTCATCATCGGAAACATGCGGGAGGACTCCATCAACTGATAGCAATTCGGTGAACTTCCGAATGTTGTGAGAGTCTGCCACCAAAGAAACTATCACTGAGTAAAAATTGTCTCTTTCTTCCAATTGCTGACGCGCTTTTGACAGTAATTTCTCAAAATACACTTGCACAAAAATCGAATCTACTGATTTTTGTTTAATTCGACCCGCATATGTGTCGCAAATGTATTCTTGTAAATAAGGGTGCAAAAAATATTTTCCACTTTTTGTGTCGTATTCGCACAAACTTAAATCTCGACATTCGCGTACCAACATTTTCGTCCTTCTGAAATCTGATGGATTTGTTTTTATGTACATTTCAGCAAGAGTATCGCTGTCAAAGTTGCCATTGAAAGCGCTGGCATACAACATTGTCAGTAAAAGCTCATCTTCAAGTCTATTGAAAGAAAGCTTTAGACTATAATTCAGCTTGTTCCAAATCGGACTTGTTTTAATTTCTTCAAATTCATCGATCTTAAAGTCTTCATGTAAGTTCGCGTAGTTAAACAAAATATTGAGAATGAAAGGGATTCCTCCGCTACATATCGTAATTTCTTTCAGAAACTCTTTTGGCATTTTTGATTCTTTTTCAGAAATCCAAAGTTTAAGATCATTTTGCGATAAAGGATCAAGCTTAATTATCTCGCAATGGTACGGATCTGTATCAATTTTCCTGCATCTCGCAGTGAATATTATTTGCAATCCTTTTCCTGCTTTCACAAGTTCACCGGTAACTGTTTGCAGGTCTCTCTTTGCTGTTTCTGAATTTAGAACAGGATCGATGTTGTCAAAAATCAGAAGCAGTTTTCTGTCTTTTACAACATTTCTAACATGGCGTGCTAAAAGCGACAAGGGATCTTCCGTTTCCTCTAAGCCTTCAGGTATTCCAGTTATTCCGCGTCCAATTTTTCTAGCAATATGCTGGTCACACAGTTCACCGCTGGGAACAGCGAAATTTCCAAATTGTATTTCTACACAAACTTGATTCTCTGATGTTAATTTTTGTCCAAAATTGTTTGCAAGAGATGTTTTACCGATTCCTGGGGGTCCATGGATTAATGCGAGCTGCGAGTTAACTAAGGAGGTTTTCAAACTCTCTACTTCCGACTCGCGACCCGAAATGGAGAAGGGTCTAAGACTACTTGAGGGGAGTTGCATGCTCTCTTGTTGCTTCAACTCTAGCTTGGACTCTAAAAAATCCTGTTTTGTTTCGACGTTTTCGAGTCGATGGTCTAATTGAGACACTTCCTCTGGCAAGCATCGAATATTCATTAGAATTTTCCGCAAATGTGGTTCCAAGGAGCGCATGAAAATTGTAATTTCGTTCGGATAATAGTCACAGAATTGTGCGAGAGTCATCTTTCTGTTTTGACTCAAAAACTGAAGACACGATTGTACACTGGGGAAAATTATCTGACTCTGGGAGTCACTTAATAACTCGAGCAAAAACTGGTTGAGTATTTTCAACTCTTCTTGGAACTCGGATTCGGATATACCTGTTTCCAATTCATTGTGACTGACTTTGTTTCGAAAATTTTTCAGCTTTTCCAAATACAGATCATACGTTTTGATTCCCCCGTGTATGATCTCTTTGAGAAGCATTTCTGTAAGTGTGGTTGTATCGCATTGATGCAACGCCGGTGTTCCATCCCCAAAATACCTTTTGAAATATTTTTTCTTGCATTTTTCTAGACGATCAGGGAATTCCTTCAACCAGTCATCCCAGTTTGAATCATAATTTTCGGCGATTGCGTGTTTGGTGAGATCTCGAGATAGTTGATCACAGGTACGACGAGTGAGATAAATCAGACGCATTTGAAGATCGTTCTCTTTTGTCATAATTTGGCTTGTAGCCTGGTTACTAGGAGCTGATTCGTTTGGAAGAAAACCGCCTGTTGCCATTTTGGTTGTTCAAAAGGGGTTAGCGACTCAAAAAATTAAAAAAAGAATAACACATAACACTGAACACAGAAAAAGAATAGTCTACAATTCACTTTTTTAAAACTACACACAATTTTGGATACAGCTCAATTAAAAGCAAAACGTATTAAGAATAATACAAAAATGCAAATTGTATTATTGTGTACTCTGCAAATAATTTTTTCGACTATGCTCTAAGCGAAACGCAGTTTGATAGACACAAAAATTAAATCTGAATAATAGCAACTCCATTTGGTATGACGCCATAAAAATGCCGCTTATGCTTTCTCTTGGAACCATATCTGGTGTCGCGTAGTATTTCCATGCAAAATATTTGCAAAAAAGCCACATTAAAACGTGGATGAGGGAATTGTAAGACTTACAATTATTCTTTAGGCTGCTTGAAGTATATTGAAATAATGACCTTGACCTGCTCTCATCGGCGGCAGCTGGCAGAAGGTCCCGGATTTTTGTGTCTTATAATTCGAGTTAGCTACCAGTGAGATAGCGAGAGAAAAATGAATAAATGACAGCATACATTAAACCCATTACATAACCTTTAGCTATTTTTTTTTCTATTTCAGAACGATAAACAGTTAAATATTAAAAAAACATATATAGCAATACAAATCACGATTGTTTTCAAATAAATATGCACCTTGAAAATTCAAATTTGTCATAGTGACGAAAACGCAAACAACAAACCCCCTAGTGCAGCAAAGTCTATTGGGTTTGATCGTGATTTCGCATATTTTACAAAAATCGTTTTTTTAAATGAAACATTAAATATAAGAAAAAAAAATTACTTATATAAGTATATAAGTTATAGAAGTATAAGGTTATTATAACGCAAAATTTAAATTTGTCAGCGTATAATTCCTTGATTTCGAATCTTTTCGAACTTCAAATTTCATAGTAAACTTTCAAAATGAACAGTCTTTTTCAAGAAAATTTTCTTCTTATTGATGATGCAAGTATGTCCGAGATTTCTAAGGTATACTTGTAACTCCTTCTAACAAATTATAATTTTCTCTTTTTCTTTTTTCAAATCAGAAAATCAAAGTTTATCTTGGTAACCGAACATACGCTTGTTTCATCAATTTAACCAGTCAAAAACACTTCAAATTTTTGATTTTAGGGGAAAAATTAAGGAAGGTTTAACGTGATGGAAAGTAAGAGGCAGACGGTTGGGAATCAAGCAAACCAGATTGAGAACTGTAACTTGTGCAAAGAAGAAAACTGAATTGACAGCAAATCAAAAGAGGCCCATTAGATACTTATATTATGTTAACTTTACATTCTTTACATTCTCTAATAAACAAATTCGTCGAAACTGGTTTCACCCATTATTGGCGCCGAGTACACAAGCAGTATTGGCAACCTGTATTGCAAAGGAGATTTTTTGCTTAAGTAAACTACCTGCCCTGGGTTTCTCACTATATGTGCTCAGGTTCTTACATAGCTTACTTTGAAAAATCTCTGAAAAATCATGAATATCAGAGGCTTTTGAAAAAAAATTAATAAATAGACTTTATTTTTGTCAGATATGTTATCAAATACTTCGGCGCCTGTCCATTTTAAAGCCCATGGGTAAACATCAAACCGTCGAGTTGTTTCTGATTTGTCCTCTGAAGGTGTTGTGGCTCTAAAACAAAAGGTGAAAATGAGAAGAGAACGCAAACAAACCCCCTAGTGCAGCAAAGTCTATTGGGTTTGATCGTGATTTCGCATATTTTACAAAAATCGTTTTTTTAAATGAAACATTAAATATAAGAAAAAAAAATTACTTATATAAGTATATAAGTTATAGAAGTATAAGGTTATTATAACGCAAAATTTAAATTTGTCAGCGTATAATTCCTTGATTTCGAATCTTTTCGAACTTCAAATTTCATAGTAAACTTTCAAAATGAACAGTCTTTTTCAAGAAAATTTTCTTCTTATTGATGATGCAAGTATGTCCGAGATTTCTAAGGTATACTTGTAACTCCTTCTAACAAATTATAATTTTCTCTTTTTCTTTTTTCAAATCAGAAAATCAAAGTTTATCTTGGTAACCGAACATACGCTTGTTTCATCAATTTAACCAGTCAAAAACACTTCAAATTTTTGATTTTAGGGGAAAAATTAAGGAAGGTTTAACGTGATGGAAAGTAAGAGGCAGACGGTTGGGAATCAAGCAAACCAGATTGAGAACTGTAACTTGTGCAAAGAAGAAAACTGAATTGACAGCAAATCAAAAGAGGCCCATTAGATACTTATATTATGTTAACTTTACATTCTTTACATTCTCTAATAAACAAATTCGTCGAAACTGGTTTCACCCATTATTGGCGCCGAGTACACAGGCAGTATTGGCAACCTGTATTGCAAAGGAGATTTTTTGCTTAAGTAAACTACCTGCCCTGGGTTTCTCACTATATGTGCTCAGGTTCTTACATAGCTTACTTTGAAAAATCTCTGAAAAATCATGAATATCAGAGGCTTTTGAAAAAAAATTAATAAATAGACTTTATTTTTGTCAGATATGTTATCAAATACTTCGGCGCCTGTCCATTTTAAAGCCCATGGGTAAACATCAAACCGTCGAGTTGTTTCTGATTTGTCCTCTGAAGGTGTTGTGGCTCTAAAACAAAAGGTGAAAATGAGAAGTTTTTGCTTAT
Organism: Symsagittifera roscoffensis; assembly: GCF_963678635.1. Classification (NCBI taxonomy): domain Eukaryota; kingdom Metazoa; phylum Xenacoelomorpha; order Acoela; family Convolutidae; genus Symsagittifera; species Symsagittifera roscoffensis. The sequence continues at coordinate 31,439,318 of NC_087066.1, forward strand.
TAAGAAGTTCAAAGCCTATAGAATTCCTCTGCGCTTTTCAGACAAAATTGGCCTTGCCAACCAATTTTTGCTTACAATTTATCGGCAGACACATCTATTTTCAACACGTATATTTTTGAATCGAGGTGAATTCCATCAATTCTGACTTGTTGATCTAGCAATTTTAATCAGCAGTTTTCATACAAGATGGCAACTAATAACTGCGCTTCAGTTTTAACCTTGTAAGCATTGAGCCGTTTTATATTGGCAATTTCTAATTTAAAACTCACTTGAGATGTTCCGTTGTCAAAAGTGGTAGCCTATGATTTTCATTGGACCTGGCTTTTTAGAGCTTCTTAATTTTTTGTCTAAACAAACAAAAGTTGTTTTGCAGCGTTATATGTTCAATTTTGATGCTCCAAACTAAAACTTTCGCTTAAGACGCTTTAAAAAATGCGTCTCAAATACCGACAAGTTTTGAGCAAACAATTTTGCTTCCTGAAAAAAGTTTCGAGAGGTAAGAGACGTATTTTTTTTTCAATTTTGTCGATAAACTCGGAAATATTTTCTAGCTCAACTGTTTTTTCCTGAGTCAATTCTTTGAAACAAGCTTTGCCTGTGATATAGTCTAAAACAACAGGTTCATCCGTTGATTTATTTATTAATGACTTAATTTTGAAGTTGACTAACGGGGTTGTTGCGTCATCATTTGATGCAAAGATGAACCTTCAGTAAAAACTGATTAAATGTACGCGCAGGGTGTTTTAATATACGGTTCGCAAATCTTAACTAGTGTGTCTGCAGCAAATTAGGTTTCTTCTTTGGTACACATTCTGCCTGAAACTTTCTGGAAAAAAAAACAATGTCACTCGGACAACTACTTGCCTCGCGTGTTTTTACGAGATAGAAAAAATATGCTACCAACGACAAAATTTTTTTTATATTTTGGGTAATTTACTTCTCCAACAAAACTTAGAAGCTTAATTAGTGATTTTCGGAAGTTGAAACCCTTATTGTCGTTCGAATTAATGATAAAGTCCTCAAAAATTTAGGGAACATTTTTGCTCATATGGCTGCCAAGCCTTTTGCCAAAAACTGAATTGCTTTGCATCCCTCTAACTAGTGCACAAAAATTGTTGGCATTTTCTAGGTTGGGAAGAATTGATGCTTTTCTTTACAGCTTCTGAGACACTATTTTTTTCTTTCTTGTAGCCAAAAAGCAGCAAGCTTTTTTCCTCTTTTTATATATCCCATATTGACCTTGTAGCTTGTTTTCTTTGGTCTCGGCTCGATATCTGATCTGTCTGGGGTAGTTTTGTAGATGTTTAGGCAGTGAAACAACAAACGCTCTGATTTTTTTTCGGTTTTCTCAGAACTTTTTATTATGTATGGTTTGTCTAAGATCGCTTTTTCAAATAGAGAAATGAATTTTCTGCCCTGAAAGCGCGCAAATCCTGAGGTTCTCTCGATTACTGGATTAATTTGAATAGTTCTAATTACGCGATCATTCAACTTATGACAATACTCATCGACGCTTTTTTAACTGATTTAAAATAATACATAAAGGAGTTTGAAAACACTAGATGTTCTCAGAGTCGCTAAAGATTGAATTTACAGAGTGGATGGGTTTTTGCTCATGCCATTGGTTTGTTGCTGCTGTTCTTGTTGTCGTTGATATTGTTGTTTTGTTGCTGTTTTTGTTTAGTGTTTTGTTTTATTTTTGTTGTTGATGATGTTGTTGCTGTTGTTGCGAGCGAGTAACCGCAAAACTGTCGGAGATTCATTGTCAGGGTTTCTTCCTTGGGAAATTGTATTTCCCAACATGTGCCTTGTGCAGCCTTGTGCAGGAACGGTTGCACGAGGCACAAGAAAATATGTGCCTTGTGCAGCCGGTCCTTTCTGTCTTTCTGATTTTTTATTGTATGAAGTTTTCAATTTTTGCTCTATTTTCTGATACTGCGGTCCATTTGATATTTCGATCCTGTATTTGTTAATCTTATTATTGTTCCGACTTTGGTAATGAAAGCAACGGATTTTTTTGTGCTCGGGGTGGGTTTTTTTCTTCAGACAAATTCCAACTTTTTAACTAGCCATGATATTTTTTATATTATTCAAAAAATTTTGTTGTCTTCAACATAAATTTGAAAAAAAAATTTACCTTTGAACTTTTTTCGTAATTTTCTGAGGGTTGAAAGATTGTCATTTTGGCCAATTAGAGACACTTGTCGCGCGATATATTAACGCGCTATTAACGCGTAAGCTGGAGATTCAATCCGTCTTAGAAACAGTTCACAATTGGTTTTTGTCATAATTTCTACGTTACTAGGAGCAAAGACTATCGCTTTGTAATTTATATGGCCTGTCGGGGGACAGTTTTTATTTTAAAAAAATGATTTTTATTTTTTAGATTTATTTTTTTTCATGTTATTACTGCTCCATAGACCTTACGAGGCAATCGGAACATTCAGGGCTTCGCCCTGGTACAAGCAGTCTAGTAAGGGTTAAGTTGAGTTACCACTTCAACTGTTCATAACTCAATATCTCTTCGTACTTTTCCGAGCTATTTTTGAGTATCTCAAAAGCTTCTAGAACTCTTGAACTTGATGTTATATTCCTAGGCAGACCAACTTTGGATTGATGACCAGCGTTCAGACTAAAAATTATTGTTAGAAAAATCAGCTGGAGGAGCATGAGTGAGGAGTTGATGTTCACTAGACGCAACCCGTTCAATAAAGCGCCTTCTGTATCATCGGTAATCTAGCAAAGCGTTCTTTTTTATAATTGTTCTGGTTATATCAATTTGAGATTTGGAAGCCAAACATAGACCGTGAAGAAAATGAAACAAGACTGCTCGTATTAGGACAAAGTTCTTAATGTTCCGACTGTTTTTAACGTCTATGGGAGCAGTAATATTTTGAAAAAGTTAAATCCAAGAAAAAAATGAAAGTGTTTCTTAAAATTTGAGATTTTTTATGAAAATCACCCAATCACAGGCCATATAAAACTCAAAGAAATAATTTTTGCTCCCAGTATCAAATCAATTATGGCAAACAAGCTGCGTTCAACCAATTTGGAACGATGTCTTAGACGGATTAAATCTCCGCTTAAGCGTTCATAGCGCAAAATATATCACGCGTTAATTGTTTCTGGCCAAAAATAAAATCTTGTAACCCCCATAAGTTTATGAAAAACGGCCACAGGTGAAATATCTTTTCAAGTGTAAGCTCAGGACAACGAAACTTTTTGAATGATACATAAAAATTTTGTCAAAAAATCGAAACTTGTCTGAATAAAAAAAAACAACCCGAGCACAAATACTCCGTTACTTTCGTTACGAAAGTCGGAACAACAAGCAGAACAACAAGCACTGAACAAGCTTCAAATCAAGACTGTGCTTCCATTTGGTTTGGATAATCACAATTACTTACGAGAGATTTGGAAGAAAAATGAAAAGACTGTGTCCAAAGACTTTTTACAGTGGTGCAATAACAAGGATGTACATCCCACCCTGGAAGCGATGCAAAAAAAAGATTCAGTTTTATCATAACAAGGGGATAGATATTTTGAAACTTGGATTTAATCTTCTGAATCTAGCAAACATTTTTCTACACAAATCTACAAGTTACAAAATTTGTCCATTTGCGAAAAAGATAAAGATTTGTGTAAAAAAATTAGAGAAGACATGACTTGTGGACCTTCCATTGTTTTCACTCGAAAAGCTGTAGTTGATGAGACATTCATCAGAATTTCATCAAATATATGTAAATCGATTGTTGGAATTGATGCAAGCCTGCTTTACCCTTTCTCAATGTGTCAAGATAAGCCAACAAGCCTGTACACAAGATGGGAGTTTGACACCAATATACAGAAGGTGAAAGCTAGACATAACCGATCTCGCAATTTTGAGAATATGGTCATGTCGTTCTACCAAGAACAAAGACCAGAATGCAAAACTGAGAGCTTTTGTCACACATGGAAAATAAAAGAAAATTGAATGCTTTTATATGGACGGTTATTGTGATCACTGTAAAACAGTGTTCGAAGCAATGAGATGTTACTACCATTTCTGTTACTGCCAAGAAGCTCGTACCTCCTTAACAGATCCGGATATTCTCTTTTTGACCTAGATTTCACATTTTTAGAGAACATTTATTTTGAGCGTGATTCGATGTGTGATTTCCAACTCAAATAACTCAAATAAAAATAGTTATCCTTACATCTCATACAGCATCATATCTCAATTACCTTTCCTGTCGAATTAGATTTTGTATACCTTCAAATGAAAGCAATTTTTTGCTTATCTGTTGTGAGCCAACTCTGTTTTCACTACAGCGTTGCAGCTCTCACTTTTTATAAAAACAATTTAAACAAATATGCCAAAAAAAGTTTTCTAAGTTCTTCAGGTCATCCACGAACCTACAGAGTTCTGAAAGTCGGAGCACATGTGGTAAGATAGGTCGGAAATTCCAGACTCGTATTATTTCAAGAATTAAGTTTTTGGGACAACAAAAGTGACATTGAAATAATTTGATCTAGAGTTGTAAACGAGTAGAATTTTTTGAAGGTCTCTAGAACACTCATTCAGGGCTTCTAATATTCATCCATTCGCTCCAAATTGGACGATTTTGTTTCAACAGCTCGTATTGAGAGACGTTTTTTAAAAAAACTCTGAGAAATCCGCATATTTGGTTGACAATCTTTTATATATTTAAATGCAGGCTTCACTATCTCGCCAAGCTTAAGCTTTTCAATGTTTTTTTTGCATGTTTAACGAAAGAATTTTTTTACGCTTAACCTATATCGTATATAGCAATGTTAAGTTTTTTTTTCTTCAATTTTTCCAGTTTAATTAAGTGTTTACTTAACCGAGTTTAAAATACGCAGCCCAATAGTGGAATGTTGCCAGTGTTCCCCCAGGGTTACAAATTTATTCTGAAGTTTTAGTGTTCGAGAAAGGGCGACTTTTGTATTGTTTGTTTTTTTTAAGAAAAAACTTCACAAAACTCAAATTACAAAAACAAAACGCAAAATTTGAACTTTTCAACCCCTCTATTGGAAGCTGTCAAAGTACTTTCAAGGATTGCGAATCTTGCCTCCAAAAATGACTGCTTAAATTTTTGTAGTTTTCCATAAATAATGTTTTATTTGACTTTTTCCAAAATTTTTCAGAAAACTGTTAAAGTTTTTTTTTCAAAATTTTATTTTACTAACCCTGTACTTGATGGTTGTCAGAGTAGAGTACTCTCAGGGAGAAATATTCTTGCTTCCTTCCAAATGCGACTGCTCAATTGTTTTAAGTTTCCGAGATGTGACGTTTTTTATGTCACTTAAAAGTTTTTCAAGGAACTTAGATATCAAAAAAATATTCACAAAAAAGTATGGTTTATCAAAAAACTTAAAAAAAAACATGAATTCAAAAAACTTTACAAAAATTGAAATTACCAACCATATAACTTGAAACCTATTTGGAAAAAAGTGAAATTTTGCTGATGTTATTTGAGAACAAAAAACATTATTGTGCTCTCGGACTGTGCACGTTTTGAAAAACACCGAATATTCAAAAAAGTGCAAAAATACTCGTTTTTGTAACTTGTTTGCATTCTATCATTGTTTTAATTTGATGGTAGAGCTGTTCTTTTTCAGCAATCGGATATTTTCTGTAAGTTTTTCACGTTTTCAAATTTTTGTTGAGAGAAATCTATACAATTTCATACAAAATTAGCTGGTAACCTACTTCAGCATCGTAATTTAGGGTTGCATCTTGTGAAACTAAGATGTCACTCAGAGCTTGTTTCGTCACGCTTATTTTTTGCTTAAAGTGTTTTCAGTGTGTGTATCTTTGTACTGAAGAAAAAAGATATGTATACTGACTAAATTGTTTAGCTGTCAAGACATAAAAAAAAGATATCACTCAGGAATATGAATTGTTGAAATTTGTGCTATGTATCCTTTAATACAGAATATTAAATTGGTTCAGGCAACAATCACAAAAAAAAACTAAATTTTTTCAAAAAATAAATAGAATAATCTAAATAAAAAGATTTTAAAAAGTTAAATCAATTAAAGTTTCACTCTAGAGGATTTCAATCTTCCTTTGTTTGAACTTTCCTTGTTGTTTTTTCTTGTCTTGAAGTCACTAAGAAGATGTAAAGAAAAGCAACTCATTGCGTTTAAGAGAAATGAACAAAGCAGAAAAATAGTAGTAGACACTACATAGACAAAAAATTCAAGTTTTTAAGTGTGTTTTTGAGATTTCGCAAAAAAGAACCGTCCCACTTGAGCTCAGCAGATCAAGCTTATAGTGGTCTTCTAAGAGGTTGAAAAACTGAAATCGCGCTGGATTTTATGCACATGGGTAAGGTACCTGTGATGAATTGCCACTTTTTATAGTGCCATAAAAAAATTGTTGAATTTGAAAACAAAACTGCAGCAAAAGCAAACCAAAACAAAGAGAGCAATTCAAAAAAAAACTAATCAGTCGAGAATATTGAGTTTCCGGCTGGTTTTGACAACAGAGTTGGTTTTTTTTTCATCTAGTGATGAAACAAAACTGATCTAATGAACCTGGACAAAAGGTTTTTAGAATCTGTTCTTTGTATTTGGAAAAGCAATCACGAACAAAAATATTCTGGAAATTGAAGGGATTTTATCAAAGGAAAAACCGAGGTTAGAGACAGCTTGTTTTTTAGAAGGAGATCAAGGGATGCGCAAACTGTTAAAGAATATAAGGTAAAGACGCCCCTAAGACCAGTCTGCCACTCCCAGGCAGCTCGTTTGAAAATGTTTTTTTTTATGACATAACGGAGGAAGCCAAAAACTGCTTTACAACCAACCGGATAAAACTATAATATCTCTTGAGCTAAAGTTTTAGCGTGAAAGTTTTTTTTGAAGAAAATCATAAAAAATGCTCATGGACGCCTCACAGCCCGAAATCTGAAATCTTTTCTGATCTTCAAAAACCTACAACCTACAAGAGGAAACTTTCAAATATCCCGGTTGCCAACTTATAAGTTAATTGGATTGAATTACGATGTGATCAAATTTATGGGTGAAAAATGGGCACTTCGCTCGTGGCAAAATTGAAAAGAATCAGGCTCATAGCAAACGAATTGGCCATGAACTGAGGCTTACCTGCGTATGTGCAACCAGCAGCTAAGAAAAATCCGCGTTCGTACAGTTTCTGCACAAGCTTTAAAAGGAAAGTGAGGTATAGATCAAACGGAATGGAATGTGAAAAATGCAGAAACTGAAACCATACTAAATGTGGAAAATTCTCAAAAACTTGAAACATGAAAAATGTTTACGACAACAGCGGAAACAGTTTTGTTTTGTAAAAGCTGCTACCGTTCAAGGCACAGAATGAGATGGATAAAGTAGAGGTTAAAGTTTTGCTCAAATTAGTATACACTGTTCGAACGGTGAATTATGCAATAATTCGGGTTCTTGGTGACGCCAATTTTCTTCCTCCGCCATGAAGACGGAGGAAGAAAACATTGACATGGTAAGTTTAACGTTCCTGGATGTGAACAAGCAAGTATCACATGATACAAGGGGCAAACTAAAATTGTTTTAATAATAAACGGTCACCCTGATTAAGCTTGATTATAGGAGCTGCGCATCGACTTATCAGGAGCAAAGCGCTACCCATGGCAATATACATAGTTTTTACATGTACATATTATGAGAACAACCTGATTTCAAATTTTTTTTTTAATAATCTCTTCAAGATGCCAAGACCGCATTTTTTCAAACAAACTTTTTTTTTCTGAAATTCAACTATTGGAACGATCCGATCACTTTTGAAAGAAAGTAAAAACGTGTAGAAACTAAAACAAAAATTGAACAATAACCAACCTTTGCAAGCCGTTTTCACGGCAGCTAGAAGTATTCTGGATACCTTCTGTTCGCCTGCTAATTCTAACTGCTTCTTAATCTCAGCTTGGAAGTGAACGCGTCCTTAAACGGAAACTTTAGTTTGGAGGAGGTAGACGAAATATATGAGGCTGCGTTAAAAACTTCGTTGGAGTCAGCAGTGTGTAAAGTAGTTCCAAAAATTGATGTCTAAAAATTGAACGGAGGCCATTTTTGATTTTAAAAATATCTCCAGTGATTTGGATAGTAGCACCATATGTAAAATTGTTTGAAGCTTTCCAGGGTAAACACAGGTCTTAACTACTGAGTGTCTCCCTGTGTAGAAGGTTGTGTTTAAAATTGACAAACCAGTAGCTTAGAGTTGCCCTTGAGTCAAAATTATGCGATAAGCAAAGATGCGTCTGCCTAAATTTTTTTCAAATAATTTAATGTAACATCATTGATATTTATCAATTTGTCGGTGAAAAAAATATATATAAGAAAGCTTGTATGACCTATTTTGTCTGAAATGTGCAATAAAATTCTCTAACCATCGAAAGCATCTTTAAAGCCAAGTTTCGTTTTCACTCACTGTCTGATTTGAAGCCAAAACACCCACAGAGCAGATATCAGAAGCCACCAATTGCTTTATCGCTTTTTCTATAAGCTGTTGCTAGATAGCTTCTACGGGATGTAACAATTTTTGACTCCCTGTCTCTTAGTGGAAAAAGTATCGGCTCGGTTTGTAACCCGTAAGTCGGTTGCCCAAGTTGAAAAACGCAAAACTGACTCGCTAGATATCTGTTTCAACCAATAAACTTTGAAGTTCAGATTGCTGCCGGTCCTAGCATTGAGATTTATCAAGGTCAAAACTATAAGAATTGTGCTCGTGTACCGAGAAAACCAGGGCAATATTTTTTTCAGCCGAACATCTCCTTCGCAACGCAAATTGACAACGCTGCCTGGGTACTACTTTTAATGAGAAAACTACTGTCGACAAATTTTTTAATTGTAGAGCCAGGAAAACGAAATTTCAAACCAATTTAATTACCTAATAGACCTGTAGCTTTTCAACAGATTCATTTTCTTGGCTTTTTTTAAGTTCTCTGCATAAGCTTAAGTTCTCAATCATGTTGACTTGATTCCCTAATACCTGACTCTCCTATTTTTCTTCTAGTTATACTGTCTGAGATTTTTTATTAATATTTTTCATAGGAAAATTTTTATAACTGGGTCCAAGTATGGAGAAATAATAGGGCTAACAGTCGGCTACTGTGCTAAATTCTGACCGTCTGATTTATTATGATAAAAAAAGAAAACAAATGCCCAAAGATTTCAAACTTTTTTCATATACCAGATACATTTACCATTATGTATATAATCCCGTTCTCAACTAAAATTCGGAACCAAAATTTAGGTTTCCATTCCTGAAAAGTCAACCAGATCCGATTTGTATAAAAGTCGTTCACTCAAGTTAGAATGAGGTTAAGTAAAGTAGGTTCTATAACAATTGGCTCAAAGGTCAGTGACACTATCTCTTTTGCTTTTGCTTTTATTTTTTACCTCAATCTTTCGGAATCATATCGCGGTTCACTTATGACATGGACTTTCGGATCATTACAGTTTCAAGGCTACTACCAAAATATCCACCTCACTGTTGATAGAAAAAAGCACACCCCCCTGGTTAGGTTTCTAAATAACCAAAGCACGCAAACACCTTTAAGAAAAAGAACCAAACACTGTCTGACGAGCACATACCCGAAAAATACAAAACTTTTTTCTATATATAATGAGAAGTAGGCTGATCTATTTTAAATAGATCAAACCAAACACACTATGCGACCCCGGTATTAACGACAGTTGCGTCGTGAAGGCATCTTGAGACATTTGAATGTGGACTTCATTTCAACTCGCAAGTTTGGTGCTTTTGTTTAAAGTACAAAAGCACAAAATATAGTGTCTTTGAGTCAAAATTTAAAGAACCTATTTTTTTTTTACTTCAGATGCGATTGTAAGATTGTTTAAACTTTGAAAAAAAGATTATTCGACTAGTGATGTGTGTTTCAGTATGATAAGGTCGCAAAGAGTTGGCTTCTTTTGCTCGCCTATTTGAAATCCTGTCCCTGCCTGCAGTTTTGTCTGGATGGCCAATTATTACTGCTACTAACTTTTGTTTTGCAGACGCGAAGAAATTCTAAGGAAAAAAACTCAGAAAATGCTTAAGGGATACAATTAAAATAGAAAAATAGTAGTGGTTGTCATAGATGAAGAAAAAAGACAATTTTTGCACTAAGCATAACAGAGCATGAAAACAGAACTTTTCCACCCGAGCTCACGTGCAAAATCAATCAGATTCCTGAGGCCAGACATATTTTTCTCCAGAAAGCTAATTGACGGGCCTAGTTTGGTAGTTTCTTCTACGTTGCTCAAAAAGTTTTCGCTAGAAACTAATGAACCACATTGATTCAGTAAGCCTATAGTGAAAGTTAAGCTAGTTATGATAGTTTTATACAGGGTAGCTGCAATCATTTCCTCTCCATTTTTGTAAAAATTTGCAACTTTTTGCTGTAAAAATGGTCCAAAATGGATATTAAGAGTGGGTGTTTTAGAGGTTAATAAATTGAACTCGCGCCCAACTTTTTGCACATGGGTAAGGTACTTGTGATGAATTGCTACTCTTTTATACTGCCATAATAGGGTTCGTTTTATTTGAAATTAAAAATGCAGCAAAAGCAAACGAAAAAAAAACTGCAGTTGGAAATAAACTAATAAGTCAAGTATATTGCGTTGCCGGCTGGTTTTCACAATTTAACAGTTTTTTTATAGTGATGAAAGAAATTGATTCAATGAAAATGAACAAAACGTTTGTAGAATCTGCTCATTTTCATTAAAAACCCAACCACGAAGGTTCTGAATATTGAAAGGATTTTGTCAAAAGAAAAATAAGGTTAGTGACAGCTCGTGTTCTAGATTGAGATCAACGGATCCGCAACCTGTTAAACAATATAAGGTTAAGACGGCCCGAAGACCAGTCTGTCACTCCCAGTCAGCTCGTTTGAGAATCTAGGCAAAAAGTTTTCTAATTTTTATGACATAAGGGAGAAAACCAATTTTGAATTCAAAGCACTGGGGGCAGGGAAAAGATTGAAAAAAGTGCTACGAAACCGGATGAAACTATAATAGGTAAATCTCTTCAGGTAAAATTTTGGCGCGAAATTTCAAAAAAGAAAACCATGAAAAAGCTCATGGACGCTTCATAACCCGAAATATGAAATCTTTTCTGATCTTCAAAAAAACTACAACCTACAAGAGGAAACTTTCAAATATCCCGGTTGTGAACTTATGACTCAAGTGAATTGAATAACGGCTTTATCGAACTGATGGTTAAAAATATGAATGCTTCGCTCGTGGTAATTTTTGAAAAATTCAGGCGCATAGCAAATCAGTTGGCTCTGAAACGAGGCTTACATGCGGACGTACAACCGGTGGCCTAGAAATATTTGCCATTTTTCCCCGAACTGTGAGAGAAAAGTGGTGCCTAGATTAAACAAAATTCAATGTGAAGAGTGCCAGAATTGGTAGCACCAAAAAATTAATGATAAAGTAAACAAGTCGTTCTTGGATGTGAATAAACATGTATCCAATGGTACAGAGGTTTATCTACAATTGCTGCCAAAAACCAACGGATACACTGATTAAAATTATTATAGGAGATGCATCCCAGTTTTTTGAAGACAAAGAAGACTATCGAAGACAGACTATCGAAGACAAAGCTTCAAATTTTTCTAAATATTTCACTTTTTAAAAAATTGCTTTGACCTTCGATGACACCTGCAATTTTATCAAACGAATTTTTTTTTTTTCAGAAATGAAGTTTTTGGAACGATTTGTTCGATTTGAAATACTCAAAACTTGAAGAAACTAAAACAAAAAATGAAAGTTAACAAAGCTTCGCAAGCTGTTTCCCTGCAGCCAGAGAAAGCTTGAATAATTATTCGGCTCCCCTACTAGTTTTAGCGGCTGTTAGCCTCTGCGTGGAAGTGAATGCTGTGTTAAGCGGAATTTTTAGTTTGGAGCATGTAGTTGGAACAAATATGGCTGCGTCAAAACTTTGATTTGATTCAGCAGTATGTAAAGTATTTCCAGAAAACGAAGTCTAAAAAAGTGAACGGAGGCCACCTTTGAATTATATTATGTCCAGTGATTTTGAAATTAGCACTTGATGTACGTTTCGTCAAAGCCTGAGGAACTTTGGGATACTCTGGGATCGTTCTTGGATGTGAATTAACAAGTATTCAAGGATACAGAGGGTAACCTGCAATTGCTGTCAAAAACTAACGGATACACTGATTATAATTATTATAGAAGATGCATCTCAATTTTCTACAAGCGATACACTATCCAAGGCAAAGCTTCAAATCTTCCTAAGTTTTTCAATTTTCAGTTTTCAAATTGCCTCAACCTTCAATGACTTCTGCAATTTTTCAAACAAATCTTTTTTTTCAGAATTGAAATTTTTGGAACGATCCGCTCGATTTGAAATACTGAAAACCCGAAGAAACTAAATCAAAATGTGAACGTTAACCAAAATTTGCAAGCTGGTTCCCTTCAGGCAGAGGAAGCCTGTATAATAATTCCGCTCCCCTAATAGCTTTATCTGCTGTTAAGCCTCAACATGCGTGGAAGTGAACGCTGCTTTAAGCGGAAATTTTCGTTTGGATCATTCCGTTGGAATATATAAGGCTGCGTCACAACTTTGGTTTGACTCAGCAGTATGTAAAGTAGTTCCGGAAAACGAAGTCTAAAAAAGTGAACATAGATCACTTTTGAAACGGAATTCTTCCATTCGAACAAAAGGTGATTTTGAATTTAGCACCTGATGTTCTAAGACTAACATATGAGGTTAAGAAAAAACTCAATGACACTACCTCTTGTGCTTTTGCACCTTAAACAACCGAAGCCATATCGCTGTCCTTTATGATATGGAATTTTGGGATCGTTACAGGCCAAAAACAGCAATTACAAGTAAACTAATAAGTCAAGGATATTGCATTGCCGGCTGGGCTTCACATGTTAACAATTTAGTTCCCAGTGATGAAAGACATTGATCGGATGAAAAAGAACAAAACGTTTCTAGAATCTGCTCATTTTAATTAAAAACGAAACCACGAACAAAAAGGTTTTGAACATTGATAAGATTGTGTCATAAGAAAAATAAAGGTAGTACAGCTCGTGTTATACAGGGAGATCAACGGATGCGCAACCTCTTATTGAATATAAGCTTAAGACACCCTTAGACCAGTCTATCACTCCGAGTCAGCTCTTTTGAGAATCTAAACAAAATGCATGCTAATTCTTATGACACAATGGAAAAAGCCAATTTTGAAATCGCAACCTTGCATGCCAGAGAAAAGATTAATATGACTGCTTGACATCCGGATGAAACTATAAAAGATCTTAAGGTAAGAATTTATGCGTAAAAGTTTTCCTGAAAACAACCACAAAAACACACTCTTGGAAGCTTCAAAGCCTGAAGTCTCTTCTGATAATCAAAGATTTATAAAAACAGTTTTCGAATTTTGAGGTTAGCAAATTATGATTCAATTGTATTGGATTACGGTGTAACCAATTTGATGGTTGAAAAATGATTACTTTGCTCGTGGTTTGAAGTTGAATATGTCCAGTGAATTCAAAATTAGCGTCTGATGTAAAATTATTCGAAGCCTAACTTATGAGGTTAAAAAAAATAGGCCCTATAACTATTGGCTCAAAAATCAAGGACGCTATCTTCTATGTTTTTGTACCTCGAACAATCGGAGCCACAACTTTAAGGCCACTACCACAATATAAATCCCCACGCTAGATAGAAATAAGCACGCCATGGTTAGGTCTCTAATTACCGAAAACAAGCGAACGCGATTAAGAAGAGAACCGGAAACTGTCTGCGCTCAATAATCAACCTCAATAATCCACTGTCTGCGCTCAAAATTTGTTTTTATATATAATTAGAAATAGATTGATTTAACTCAAACGGACCAAATACACTATGAAAACCGTGTCTTGAAAAACATTTGCGTCTTCAAGATATCCTTGAGATCTTAGTATGTTGACTTTATTTCAAAATGCAAGAATGGCGAGTTTGGTATTGGTTTGAGCTATAAAAGCACGAGTGATATTGTCTATGAGCCAGCGACTAAGTAAACCACTTTCTTGACCTCACATGCGACGCATTCAAATCAATTGCGAAATTTCTTGAACACTGAAAAAAAAGTATGACTAAGAAAATCTCGTCAAATTAAATCTTTTGCGCGAAGGTTTTTTTGAATAGAACAATAGAAAAACGCTCAAGGAAAAACTAACAATCAAGTAAACGTGAAAAATATCCAAAAAATTGAAACTTGAAAATGTATCCGGTTGTCTACGGCAATAGCGGAAACAGCTTGGTTTTTTAAAAGCTGCTACGGTCAATGCACAGAATGAGAAAGAGGCAGCGAAAGTTAAATTGTTAAGTTTACATTGTTGAGTTCTTGAGGCCTCCAATTTTATCCCTCCATCCTGGGTGGAAATAATGACACGGTAAGTTTGTCGTTCCTAGATGCGACTAAGCATGTATCACATAATACAGAGGGCAATCCTTATTTGGTATCAAAAACCAACGGTCTCCTTAATTAGTGATCAGATTAAACTTGATTATAGGAGCTGCGCATCAACTTATCACGAGCAAAGTGTTATCCGTATTTTACATGTACAGATAATGGGAACAACCTGATTTCAACGTTTCAACTTTTAGAAAACTCCGTCAACTTGGCAAGACTCCTACATTTTGTCAAACTATTCTTTTTTCTGAAATGTGATTGTTAGAACGATCCACTCTTTTTGAAAAAATTTTTTTTTAGGAAACTTAATTAAAAGTGAACGTTAACCAAGCTTGGCAAATTATTTTGCAGCGGAAATTTTAGTTTGAAGCATGTAGATGGAATATATAAGGCTGCATTAAAATTTTGTTTTGACTCAGCAATATGTAAAGTAGTTCCTGAAAAGGAAGTCTGAAAAGTGAACGGAGGCCTCTTTTGTAACCAAATTTATTCAATGATTTTGAAATTAGATAATATTAAATTCTTCAAAGCCTAGCATATGAGTTTAAGAAAAATAGGCCATAAAAATATTGGCTCTAGGGTCAGGGACACTATCTCTTCTGCTTTTATATCTTTGTAACTGAAACAATTGTAGCCATATTGCGTTTCTTCATGGCATGGAACTTTGAGGTTGTTACAACTTTAAGGCCACTTCCACAATATAACCCTCACTCTAGATGGAAACAAGCACGCCCTTATGGTTAAAACTCTAAATACCCAAACCACCCGAACCCTATTGAAAACAGAACCGAAAATTGTCTGCCGCGTATTAACCCACAGATTACAAAAATTATTTATATATATAATTAGTAAAATATATATAAGTAATTATAGTAATTATATATAAAATTAGGGTTGTCAAACGGACAAAACAGACTATGACAACCCTGCCTTTCAAGACATTCGCGTCTTTGAGGCATCTTGAGACCTTGATATGCGGATTTACTTTTGATTTTGGTGTTTGGTTAAGGTACAAAAGCACGAGAGACAATGTTTCTGAGCCAGCGACTAAAAATATTTTTTTTGTTGGCCTCACAACTGCGACAAAACTGAATTGCGAAAATTTTTATATCTTAAAAAAAGAGATTATGTAATTGGTGCTGTGTCAAAACAATATGATTGTGTCGGTAGAAATTGGCCTCTTTTGCTCGTCTATTTGAAATCCGGGCCCTGGCTGCATTTTTCGTCTGGATGACCATTTATTACTAATACTAATTTTTGTTTTGAAGGCGCAGAGAAAATGTTAGCAAAAACCAATGTTATTGACAGCTTGTGTTCTGAATGAAAATCAACGGATGGATAGCCTGTTATAGAAAATAAGGTTAAGACATGCCTAAGACCAGACTGTCTTTCCAAGTCAGCTCCTTTGAGAATCTAAGCAAAATGCTGAAATGTATGGCACAATGGAAGAAGCCAATAATGAAAACACAGGATGTCAAAGCAAACATTGATAAAACTTCTTTACATCCGGAGGGAACTATAATATTTCTCCAGGTAAAAGAATATGCGTGAAAATTTTCCTGAAGAAACCATAAAAACACACTCATGGAATCTTCAAAACCCGAAGTTTCTTCTGATATGCAAAGAATTACAATAAAATTTTTTCGAATATAGTGGTTAGCAATGTATAATCCAAATGAATGATGGTTAAAACTGGCCGCTTTGTTCTAGGTAAATTTTGAAAAAGTCAGGCTCATAGCACATGAGTGTGCTCTGTAAGGACGCTTACCTGCAGACGTACAGTTTGAGGCTCAGTAATTCTGTGAAAAAATATGCCATTTTTGGAAGAAAGAACGTTTAAAACACAACAGCCGGCCGGATATAGTACGACGAACGATCGATTGCAAGAAAAAGTATATATATATATATATATATATATATATATATATATATATATATATATATATATATATCGAGAAAACGAAAAAACCCCCAAAAAACAAGGCCGAGATGGTGAAAAACGCAAAAAGTTAAACTTTTGGATGTCAGCCAGTCATCAATAGGAATTTTTTCTTTTTTTGGTTGCTCTGTTGTTTCTGAGTGAATTTTACAAAAAAGGTTTTCATGGCGCTCTCGAGTTGGCCTGTTTAAAGCAATAGACAATCATAGTCAACAAACGTTTTATTGCTCCCGTTAAGTGAGAAGTCATTAGCCCAAATGTCTCAAGATTCTGGGATCAAAAACAACAAAATGTAAAGCGTAAAATTGAAAAAAAGTGTATAACTGAAGAAGAAAAAAATGTTTCGAAACAAAAAAGACAAAGAACATTAAAAAACTCAAAAAAGTCCAAAAACAGCTAAACCATAAAATTACAATCAATGTTTTATTTTTGGACAAGATGTGATTTTTTAAAAAATTTTTGTTGTTTCAGATTGATTTATATCCTTCCTGATGAAAAATTGAGTTTTTGGTTGTTGGCTAAATATCCTCCTTTAATTGGTGTTTGAGTATTTAAGCTTGTTAATGTTATTCCTGCAAAAGCCCGGAGGGTAGTGCGGCAAGCGGACAGATGTGCTCCAGAAACTACAGCAGTCATCGGGAACAACACTTACAATGACTTGACTATTGGTTATCGTTACAACAATTCAAGTATCATTCGGGTACTATTTCAATACATTTAAGTTGGCGGAATATAAAATTGGACAGTTCAATTTAACCTCGATCGGCAGCAAATTTCGGTGTTAAGGGTAAAAAATTGGAAGATTAAGTGAGGAGCAGGGTGTAGTTATCTTAGCTAACAAATATTTGTTGTTATCTACTGTATTGTATATTATCTACCTCCAATTTAAACACGAAAGACCCCATTCTTGTCAACAAAAGACTTGTTTTCAAACCAAACATTAACACAAAAAGTTGGAATTACTAGTTAGTTAAATCCTCCTAATAGAAATGCGCAGAAAAAACTCGAGAAAAAATTGATACATTTTTTCTAATCCTATTTTGTGTGATTTTAACAGTTTAGTCAATATGTTTTGAAATTCTTTGATTGATTTTTTTGTATAAACGAAAAAAGGCTTTTTCATTAGAAGTTCAATAATTAACAAGATTGGTTACAAAACCTGCCTTGAGGCAGCCTCCTTGTAGTTCTGTCAATAGAAAAACGGAAAAACGAGATTGGGAGGACCTTAGTTGGATTGTTTCTAAACCAATTTTTATCAATTTTTACAAAACTTCATTACTGTAGAAAACTACATCTAAGTATTTTCATGCGTTTCGAAAAAAAAATTGTTAAAAAATCTCTGAAAACTTAAACAGGTAAGGAAAAAAAGTCAATTTGACAACAACGTTTTTCCCATTTTCTCAAAGACTACTTAACCAATTAGGACAATATTTCTACCATCAGTCGAAATTTTTGCTGCCATCTTGACTTGTTACAGCGGTTTTTAGGTTAATATCTTTCGAAAAAATGAAAAAATTTTAGTATTTTTCAGTTCGGAGGGTTCAAGTTTGAAAAACCCTCCGAGCAGAAGAAGTTTTCTCGAAATTTCATTTTTATCTGACAAGCAACGTTGACTGGTTCAACTAACCTTGCTTGTTTCAATTCAGATCATTATCGGCGGCTTTTACGCGTCAATAATATTTAATTCCGTGCAGCTCAGGGTACCCTTCAAAATAACCCTTCGGAATGATTTAAGCCTTTTAGGAACCCTCACAACTAAAAGTTTGTAGGAACCCTGCGAAGTGGTTAAAAAAACTATCTGAAATGAGATGACCTTGATTTAAGACATTTTAACACTGGTCGGAGACCACTTGGAGGCAAAACAACCCTCCAATGTATCCTCTGAAGTGATTTAGCCTCTTAACAACCCTCCTTAAAAATTTTTAAGGAACCCTCTGAAGTGTCATAATTTAAGTGTCACAACTACCCTCCGAAGTCTTTAAGCCTTTGGCAACCCTCCTCAATGAAAATCAAAGGAACCTCCCGAAGTAGCTTAGACATACCAGAGACCCTCTAGAACTAAGACAGACTACCCTCTGAAACTAAGACAGAACTAAGACGTTGACTAACCTCTGAAAAAATATATTAGGATTAAGTGGACTAGTAAACCCAGAAAATCGCGATCAACTTTGGATTCTACATCGAGCTTATCAAAGCACCAGAACATTTTTCTAAGTGTTATTTTGGTTGTATGGTTGCTTTGAGCAACCTTTAGGATCAGCTCGTTCAATCCGGTAGAAGAACACCTCGTTCCTTACTTTCGCGCACATGAATCGTCCGAAAGTGGGAGAGCTTTTGCTTGTTTAAGCTTACCGCACATTTTTGATAGAGGTTGCATTGGCTAATTAGAAAGACAGGTTGAGCAACCAGAGAACAGATAGAAAAAGACCTCGTTGAGTGTATTTTGTTCAAAACAGTCACATGAGAAGAAAGTTAGTAGTTCCTTACTTTCGTGCACTTGAACCGTCGGAAAGTAGGAGAGCTTTTGCTTGGTTTAAAATTAGCCGTACATTTCCGATATAGGTTTCCTTGGGCTAGTTAGTAAGACAACTCTAGCAATCGTAGGACAGATAGTAGAAGACCTCGGTGTGTGTGATAACAAAAAGACACTCATGTAAGACGACCAGTGTCCTGGTCTTTGTTCACATAGTGTGTTTCAATTAAGGGAAACCTTATTTTTTAAGGCTATGTTTAAGTTCAATCTTTTACCAATCATCACTGCTATTTAACAAAGAGTTGACTGATTTTTAACTTGGTTGTGTTTTGATAAATCTGCAGCGAGAATTTTGTTTTGGTACGAGAACTGCTGTCATTTAAAGAGAACCATAATAGAGAATTATAGTCATTTATTGAATATTATCATTGGTTAAAAAAAGTGTCATGTGATTTTTCTGATTTTAATTATTGTTTCTTGAAAGATTTTGGTTTGAGTATTATTATAAACCAATTACTTAAACTAAACTAAAATTTTTCTCATCACTCAACAAACTCTGTGTTAATTTTTAAGATAAAATTAAGTTAAAAACTTTCTAATGAAGAGTTGAGTATTTTCAAATGCAAAATTCGGAGGAAGGAGCAGTCCTCTTTGTCTGATCAATGAAAAAATACGATGATGTCGGGCGTCAGTACTCATAAAACAAAGCTCAAGTTCAAACCAAAAAACGCGCTTTAAAGCAAAATACGACAAGCGCCTAGCTGGAACACAGTTTTCGCTCATCTGGGACAGGCGAGCTCAGTCATAGATTTTACTCCAAGCTCGAAACACAATCAAAACAACAAGGCGGCTTCCACTTCACCGATGAGACCAGAGTCGGATAGAATAACGATGGGGACATCCTCGACATTTGATAGGCGAAGGGTGTCGGTGGGTACATATAGGGACAGTGCATCCTCAAGCACTAAGCTGACGCCGTTGCTGAGCTCGATGAGTGAAATGAACGGCATTTTTGTTGACGTAGTAGCAGGCCTCAAAAATTGCAACCAGATATGACTCAATGCCTCAGAGAAAAGATGGAGTGAATGAGAGGGCTCGGAGTGATCACGAGAAGCTGAGGGATGAGTTAACCGATGAAGATTGCAGGCAAAATATGAAATAGCCTTGTTAGCTCGGAAAACTGAACGATGCATGGCAAAAAGACTATCTATGGCTGCAAGGGAATCCGAAGAGTGCGAACGCAGAAAGATGCAAAAAAAACTGAGTGATTCTTGAACTATCTTGATCAGACTATTTAATAAGCAACGACAAACCTGTAAAACAGACTGAAGTCGCTATGGCTGCAAAGGAATCCGAAGAGAACGAACGCAGAAAGATGCAAAAAACTGAGCGATTCTTGAATTATCTTGATCAGACTAAATAATAAGCAACGAAAAACCTGTAAAACAGAGTGAAGTCGCTATGGCTGCAAGGTAATCCGAAGAGAGCGAACGCAGAAAGATGCAAAAAAACTGAGCAATTCTTGAACTATCTTGATCAGACTAATTAATAAGCATCGACAAACCTGTAAAACAGACTGAAGTAGCTATGGCTGCAAGGGAATCCGAAGAGAGCGAACGCAGAAAGATGCAAAAAACTGAGCGACTCTTGAACTATCTTGATCAGACTAATTAATAAGCAATGACAAACCTGTAAAACAGACTGGTTGCGAAGACCGACCTGATGATGACAAAACTCACCCAGAGATGAGCGAGAACTCACGCAAGCCACTGAGTGACCTCCTAAACTCCAGACCCGCGGAGGCGGCCCTAAAACTGATAACGAACTTCGAGTTAGAGCGGCTCCGCAAATGTGAAACTGGAAGAATCCATTCCAGCCAGATGCGAAAGCCTCCGTGATACATTTGCCATCAATGGCTCAGAAAGGATCATTTTCGGATCTGACCGCGGTTTCGTATGATACTTCGTTGTTAGCGTCCATGTACGAACCGTTCACACTCTTTTGAAACATTCATATCGAAATTGTAGAAGTCCACTGAAAAAGGGGACCGATCACGAAGGACGTTCAAATAGCCAAAGTCATACAAGGATGGGAGAGGAAAACTTATCGAAGAGTTATGAATGCAGTGCCTTGACGAGTAGCCCAGTAGGTATTGCATTGATCTGTGTCATGACAGAGAATGCGATTGCCTAGACACATTGCAAAATACTTTGAGGATAAAAGACAAGGAAGCACCCAAAAAGTTTGAAAATAAATTTAATTTCGGGAATATATTTGGAATTCCGAAGGATGGAAGTATAATAAAATCGGTGTAATCAGTTTCGGGCCATCAGGTAGCAAAAAGTTTGATTGATTCTTCCAAAATTATTCTGATTCATTTGGACATCCTCGCAAACTGTTTGCGCAAAAAGGACCCAAAGTTGTTTTCTAGAGCAATGAGGGCGTTGCTCACAACAAGAGGACCAATTCTCATGAAGGTAGAATACAGGAGCCGTGATAAACACCAACATGCTGACAGCCTTAGTAGAAAAAAATTTTTACGAAAGACTTGAAGAAAAACAGAACAACCAGGCAGAAAAAAGAAGGGTTTTTCTTTTTGGATGAGGATACATAGAAAAAGCTGCTGCTCAATAGATGGCTTGATAATTCCAAGCATCCTATACCGGGAGACCCTGAACTTCCCGTTCAGAAAGCTGCTAAAGTAACGATACTGTGTCATTCGCAAACTTCGCAAACTACTTGACAGAGAAGAAGAAATGCGGGACCAAGAGTGGACTGAAACAATAAAAAGACTGATTTCTACTAAAAACACATATACTGATTTCTACTAAAAACACTAAAAACACATCCGGAGTTATGATGTTCAGCGCGATTGCCACTTTCTAGTACACCAATTAGTAACATCAATGCAGAAAGATGTGCTGATGAAATTATCTTGCAGGGAAGACCAACAACTAACCACTACGAAAGTCCAAAGGAGTAGGGTCAGTCTGAAAACAAGCGTAGAGATGAGCATTCAGTTTGTTGATACAAAAGTGGAGTCTGAACCGTTCTCAGAGTGTTCATCCGGAGAAAAAACATTGTCAGGGTAGTCGATTCAAGAAGAGAACTCGGAAGTGGAACTGTCTAATGAGTCAGATACCACTACGCACTGGCACGATGTTTTGTCCGGTAGTCGAAATCTAAAAAATCCTGGGACAGACTTTTGTCCCTGAAACAAGAAGTATGAGGAGCGTTTCAGCATACGTTACGCCGACTCCATGAATTGGAGTGAAGACTCCCAACTTAAAATCTGGGTAAATATGTCTGAGACAACTTCTAACTCGTAAATGTCAGAAAATTCAATTTATTCATTGTGAGTGGATTGAAAACAACAAGAACTGGATGAGGAATTGCAACAAAATCCGAATTGAGATAGGTCCACCTCCAATGAGCTCCGACGAGGATGTTGCTGTAGTCAACTATGCTGCAGATGAACCTGAGCTGATCGCAGTACCCAAATGTTCAACTAGGTTGCTTCCACATGCTACGGTCGTCCGTTTTAATCTAGAACTTCTGGATCAGAAAACGAATCGTTCATGAAAATACGATATGTTGAATATACCATTAATGAAGCCCATGCTCCGGAAATTGTCAAAAATTGAATGTTTTGAAATTTTACCTGAAAGCGAGTTACCGACTTTCGGATCTCCTAATTGCTAAAAGAAGTTATGAAATGACGACCAACTTGAAGAGGTGGATGAAAAATGGAACGACTGATAAAAGTGACTTGGAAGAGGATAGTTACAAAGTCCTGGAGCAAATTAATGCAAAAAGGAAAGACCTGCTGTATCTGAATAAAGACTTAACCGTAGCTTGCAAACGGAAGGACGAAAAAAGTCTTTGATAAGTACAACTCAATAATGTAGCCTTACATGTATCAAATTGAACTGATCTTCCGCGTTGTTAAAAGTAACATTAAAAATTAGAAGCAATTCGAATGGCATGGAATAAAGAAAGCATGAGAAAAATTGATCTTTGCATGCTTATCATGCCAACAGAATCAGGACCTCTGAAATTATGATTTCCTCTACAATAATTACAATCGTATTGATTTAACGCATTGGTATAGTTGGATCATAAGATCATCTGTATGGCGGCCAGGGTTTATATTCAAATGCTAGTAATGATCGATCAATTCACTAAATATGCAGAGGCTGTCACCTGCGCGACAGAATAAACGGAAGACATTTGTGATCAATTGATAAGTGTCTGGATTACCAGTCTAGGTTTTTCAATCACTTTTTAAACAGATAACGGTAAAGTATTCTTTGATAACCTACAAAGGAGTTAATGAAAACGTCGCACGTGGCACAGGCTAACTCGACCACCTATCACCCGCACACGAATGGCCTTGTTGTGAGGCAAAACCGCGCATTGGTCTCAATGCTGAGTGTTTATTACTGAATATACATGGACAACTTGGAGAAACACAACGCAGCTGGTGGGAGCAGATAATACCACAGAGCGTTCCCACGCTGGAATTGGGCCACATATCATGCTTAATGGTCATGGAAAAACTGTTTCGTTAACTTTATTCCAACCAATATCTGAAGGGAAAAAGAAATCTCAGCAAGCATACGTCCATCAAAATGCAAGAAGAACTAAATGATCCATGAAGACGAAAAACTCAGCAGGCACAAATGAGTCAGAAAAGGAAGTTTGGTTAAAATAAGATCACTGAAGTGCACCAAAGTGGACATTTCTTTCATTGCTCGTTAAAAAAATTTTAAACCGCACAATGGTTCGTCGGAAGAATAGGGCTCCCCAGTGGACAAGCACGAAGATGAATACTTGACAGTGGACCCTGCTTGTAAGTAAATGAATTGGCTACGCCTGACAAGAATGATGGAAATGAGGTGATGAATGATTGCGACCTGCAATTGGGCCTCGAGTTGAATGAACGAAAAGAGAATGATGATGAAACCGTCCCCTATCCTGAGAAGAACTTGATTGAGGCTGAGTAATCCGAAATCGACAAAAGGGTGGGACCTGATTTTTTCATGGTTGTGGAAACCCGACAAAGCAAAAGAACTAGGGACGCTAAAATATAACCGATACGGCGACAATTTTGTCGTGGTCAAGATTGGGATTAATGACATGACAAAAACATGATGGAATCAGTGCTCGGGTTATATTGGTTAAAGATGCGATATGATATCGTCCAAATCATTATTAAGGAGACAGCTTGGATCGATAATCGATCAAAAGTAAAGATGGAGTTCCAACCTGAAACGGAACAACGGCACGATCAAGAATTAACAAAGTTGCGGCAGATCACTCGAATGGCTCCACATGACTTTACTGCTGACCCAAAGGAAACAGCCTTGACGATTCAAAATATCGAGCAGTCTAGCATTTAATGCACCATGACAATCTCAATACAAATGGGTCGCTCCAGATGGAACTCTATGCATTGCTGAATCCAACCTCGGTCTGCTCAATCCTTTGCGACATCGATAGATATTTTGTCCAAGGAGTGGTAGTAGGAATCACCCCTAAAAATAAATTTTTAATTTAAAAAATGAAATTGGCAAGCGAAACAGGATAATTAGAGACAGAAGGGAAAGACGGTGCTCGGAAGGATTTTTGAATCGTATTTTGATCTCCCAAAACATTACCTGAATATCATCGTTGTGACCGATACTGAATTTATACTCGAGGTACTCACGGAAGGTACGTGCGCCATCGCAATAACAGCAGATTTGAGTTTTAAATTAGCATCAACGGCCGACTTTACAAGTGAGACCCGGTATAGGAGGGATGATATCGCTGCCCCTTGTTGCACAACAGATAACGAGAAAAAACTTAGGTATTTTTGGTAACTAAGGCAAACGTTAGGCAACAAGTGAACCCGGAGAATTAAGTGCAGTCACTATCTGGACTCAGAAATTTTTCGGTTGACAGAGGATTGACCTCACTTTCCTTACCGGTTTATGACCCGACCAGGGTGAAACTGCATCAAAATGAATTAAATGGTCTTGTTCACGTTTTTTGCAAGTAGACACAGAGAAATTTTAAATGAAAACTATTTAAACAGATGCTAACACTTCGATATGAATTTGCGCTTTTTCTCGTAGGCTAATATTGCAAGATTTTGAAATTAAGCATTAAGATAGAAATTGAAGATTACGTTTGATATTATCAAATTAGGTTCGAGTTTTATCAAGTAATGTTAAGCTAACTTTTTGTTTATTTGTAACTTATTATTTTGGTGGAATAATTTTTTTATGTATTGAGTGGTGTCATTTTGTCGGGAACACTCCAAATGCTTAGATGACAGCTTTGATTCCTTGTAAATTGACAAAGTCTAATATTCTTAGGTATTGAGCTAAACTTTTTATGCTAAATTTTGGATGAATGGAAAAAAATCTTTTTGGTTGTTTTCAAAAACAATGATGATGTTTTTTTGCTGAGAAAAAAAGGGTTGAATACCAGTTTCATTTGGACACAAGACGAGTCTGCACGAACAAAAATGATGATACGAACGACCTAAAAACCTACTCTTAGCGGGTCAAGGAAGGGCTTACCAATGTCTACCAGGATGAAACTTCATACTGTAAAATTCGGCGAAATTCATTTTTGCGCTACTGAAAGCTATGGGAGGAGAGGGCCGTGGTAACTGTCCCTCGGAGTTGGGCAACTGTTGGATTTCGGAGAGTCAGGTACCGCCGAGATGGATAACAGTGGGCTGAAATGGGGAGATGTCCGGTCGCGACATGGCTCGTGAGCCGAGCTTGGGTGAACAAATAGGCTATAAGATAGGGAAAATGCCCCCACCAGTTGGCCCTAGCTCAAAAAGATCACATGATTGGGCCAGGCCCCTCACATTGGCAGATTTCACCAACTGCTGCTCCACTTTTGAAAAACTGAAAAAAGAACGAGATTGGGATTGAGACAGCAGAGATAATTGAGACGCGTGATAAGAAGGACCGGGACTTTTAAAAATTTTGTACAAAACTGGAAAGGGATGATTGGAAGAAGAAACACGATGAGTTGTTGATCATCCTGTAAGAAGAACAAAAAAAAACAACTTAAGGTTTTGAACAACGCAAGTGTGCGCCAACTTTCGGTGACAATGAATTCGGACACACGGTCCGAAATCAGGGCTCAGGAGCTCTACAGGCCAAAAGAGCCCGGGGCTGGTCCGCCTGCGCTTATTACCAAGTACACCATATCGGATACGTTGGATCGGAAAATAACATTTCGCTTCTATTCCAAGAAACATTTGAACAGATTTCCAAAGCGGCAATTCAAGAAATAAACCGAGCGTGAGACAGTTGTTCAAGTAGGATCCTTTTTCTCAACCCACGTATCATTCACCAACCGCTGAACCAGTTCATCAACTGACGAACTCCGCTGCACCAGTTGGGTCGTTGCGAAACAAAGCTACAGTGACGTGTTGCGTGGTCAATATCAGGAAGAGTTTCTGCTTTCGGAATTTCACCGTCCAGATGGACGCGGACCACCGCAGGAACTGTTTGAATGAGATGAGCTGGAGGCTCGCAGCGATTCTTCAACCGATCCCCTCTGAAAACTGTCATTTATTTAGCGGAGATAACCTGGTGAGGGACTTCATTAAAGTCTTTGTTAATGATCAAATCACTGCAGTCTCTTTTGGTGGAGCCTCTGTGGCTCAAGAGATCAAGTTTGTGGAAACCCAGAATGACGACAGAGTAGAGATCCTGACTGTAAAGATTGGCACAAATGATCTTTCAAGGAACCATATCACACTGGAATTGAGGCGGCAAACATGCTGTTTTGCCTCCGAAATGCGTTTAAAAAGATGTATAGGCCAAGACTTGTAGTCTAGTGTACCAACACTCAGAATCCAGATACCGGCTGGGCAAGGGCTGATTTTATGAAGAGTGACGCGATCCGATGGAACGAAATGATCCGAAACCTAGTCATAGGAAACCCAGGCGATCTCAGGCTAATGTACATAGAAAATAGACATGCGAACTGTTGATTACCGTGGGCTTACGAGGGATGGGATCAAATTCAATACCTGTCAGCGCAGGCAATGGATCATTGACGCCTTTCAGACGAAAACTGAAGAGTTGGAAAAAGAATTGACGACGCTAACGCTTTGGCGCGTAGAGATTCAACGAGTAATATAGGGCTTACATACCTGAGCCAGTCGCTAATCATCTCGGTGCCTTGGCATCGGAGGTTTCAAAAACGCGGTCTCCCCTGGTTCGAACGTGAGGCAGAAATTGAGGAGCTCAATTAACGAGCTCAATTAACCACACAGCGAACATCCCAGCTGATTGGGAGAGTTTTCAAGCAGTCCCTGCGGCATGGGCGAGTGTCGATAAAAATAGTAATTGATGAGCAAAAGACTGGACTACTGCGTTTGGGGACGATATAAGGGTGATATGGCGACCAGACTATATTCCAGATATGAACTCACTAGCGTGTCGTTCAGATTAGACAAGAAGGCTCAACAGAATTGATCGTAAAAAGTCGGGTTTGCACCGTATATCAGGCGTAGACTGGCTAAGACCGCAACAAGAACAATTTAGTTCCTGATCAACGCTAAGACTGATGGGACATGAGGTCTTCCCTCGAGACAACTTGATAGGACCCTTAAACACAAGATCATTGACGGACGTCCGTCAACAGGCAACAGAGTGAATGCCATCGAATCGAAAAGGGCAATTTCCTAGCAGAGAAAAAAGCCGACGACAAGCACCAAAATATCTGCAAACAGATCGCTAAATCAGAAGGTCAGCAAGGTGGTGAAAATTTACGAGTTTATCTTTGAAAGAATCCGGTGGATGGGGACGAGAAGAAGAAGGGGCACCCTAGAGCACCAAAGAGTGACAATACATTAACGCTTATGATATTTAGCCAGTTGCGACTAATCATACCCATTCCGCTCCTTTTTCTGGCCAGATGTGATCTTCCTGACGGCACCCAATCCGGACTGGGGACAGTCAGTTAATATGGCTATATGTGCACAGAGGGTCATCAACATGGATCCACAGGTATTTTTGATGGCTGGATCGAATGATCACCTACAAAGCTAGGGCCGTCTCCCTGATATTTGGGTGAGGAGACATTTCGTGACGGTCGTATACAGACCGGTGTTGGCACACGTTTTTCCAGACGTGCAAGTGAAAGCATGAAGGAAGTTAGTGCTATTTGTAACCTTGGTGATAGTAGTGGACTGTACAATGTTCAACTGAGCCGAGTAGCAGGACCTGAGAAGAATGGCCAGTGAGTGTAGTTTATTTGGGAGAAAAACTGAAGCCTCATTGAAGGATTTCATCAACCATTTCCAGTGTAGAATGGGCAGAAAGACCTGGCTTATCTCCAGTTTAATCCCAAACTCTGGATTTTGCTCCCAGTGGTTTAAGGTTCGAGAGATGCAGTAAGTATCCCAGCGTGGCCGAAGCCGTTTGCTCAAGTAAAAGAGAATCAGGAAGCGTGGTTGGCTGGCTCGGGGCCATTACCTAGTAGATGCCCCCCAATGACTGTTCATTCGAAGATTGTGGTTCGGATTAATCTCCCCGGCTCTCGTCCCTTGGATCGGAGCAGCTCAGGATGTGAAGCAGAGGGTGCAGATTTGGAGTGAGGATGAAAAAACCTTGATTCTCCAGCTGGAATTTTGTTGCCCTGCATAACTTTGAATTCAATTTTTCTAAGGTATGAAGTCGAAAAAGATCAAGGCCTCAAAACTTCAAGAAGTACCGAGCAAATGATCAGTCGAGACATAAATTACCCAGGCAGGATAAGGTCGCAGTACTGGAGCTTAACAAGGAGATGAGAGGAGGCATCTATGTAATGATAGAAGAGGGCGCAGCAAGGTAAGGAACCCGTAGATATCCTCGTGAATGATGAAGGGTACCCCGCGTATGAGATGACTGTACCTGCTCAGGCGGACGCAGGTGTTGAATTGCGCAAGGGCCCCTCAGGATTTGGACGGAAGCCAGACGACGCCAAAAATGACGAGGACGTTGCAAAAAAAGGAAACACCAGTGGAGTATCACCCCATGAAGGGTAAAAGGATAAATTGAATGAAATTGACTTGGGAGCCTTGGTGATGGATTAATTGAAGTATGGCTTAAACGAGATTTAACGAAATGAAGACTGCGGAGAAACTGATGAGCCCCTCATGATGATAATGTTTTCATTTTTTCCCAAGCTTATCTCCAGCGGGACCGGTTTTCCTGGCTCAAAGGTCTCACAGGAGGAGTGCACAGAGATGCTCTGTGTGTCACCTCGAAGGAGGAAGTTTGATGAAACAATGAGAGTCTCCTTCAAGAGCACGTTCACAGAAGAGGACTGAGATCAATATCAGTTAGAATTTGAAAAGAAAACGGGAGTTGTGTGGACCCGAGTGACCTTCATGAAAAGGACTTGGGATGCGATTCACAGACACGGCTCGCAATTCGCGATGAAATTGGGGCTGAATCAACCCATTATGCGTGTGGGCTTAGAGAAATTAATGTCATCCCGTGCAAAAATTTAAGTTTAAAACTGTCGAACCAACAACTCAGAATTGCAATAAGACTTCGATTAGGCTCACTCAAAAAAATGCGAACGGCATAAGTGAGTGTGCGAAAAAGACGTTACCGAAGATGGTTGGCATGGTTGGCATGGAAATTCTCTACCCGCACTGACAGAAATGGTTTCCTGTCGATTTGAACTGATTTTGAATCGATTTTAAATCGATCGAAATCAATTAATCATGTACATTTTACGAACTTAAATTGTCTTTAAACCAATTTAAATTGATCGTTTTGAAAATTTTAAATCGATTCAAGTTCTAAAAAATCGAGTGAAATCGATTTCGATGGATTTTACGACTCACTAAAATCCATCCGAATCTCACTTAAATCCATCAGAATCTCACTTAAGTCCCATTTTAAATCGATTTAATTTGATCTTTCTGAATTCTAAATCGATTTAAGAGTCTAAAAAATCGATTTAAATCGATTTCGATGGATTTTCCGACACAACAAAAATCGATTTTTTTTGCAAACAAAGCAAAAAAAACACGCTTTTTAGAAATTTAATTGAAATATTTTTTCTTGATTTTTTGATTTTAATGAAAATACACGTGCCAGATGTTTTAAAATTCATGAAATAAATAAAAATATGATTCAGATTTTGAGCTCAAAAATATGCAACGAAAACCTAAAAAATCGTTATTACCAATAAGATTTTGTGCATTAAAATATGTAACAAATCTAAAAAACTGTAAATCGGATCTTGGGCAAAATCTTCTGTAACAAACCAGAAAAGGGTCAGGTAAAAACAAATTGTGATCTCAATAATATGCTATAAAATCATGTTTTATCGATGTTTTGGTCATTTCATTTGGTCGTCGTTTTTTGCTACAATACGCTATGGATATTGAATGAAAAATGATAGGCACAAAATAAATGCAATAAAAATTTGAAACTGATAAAAATCGAATGAAAAAAATCGATTTGAATTGATTTAAGTCCGTTTTAATACCCTTAAAAGTAAAAACAAATTCAGACTAGAAAAATTGTTTTTGAATTGATTTAAAATCAATTTGGATCAATTTTTTTAGTTGGGATTTAAAATCAATTGACATCACTTTTAAATCAATCCAAATCAATCTTCAACTTTTTTTTTTATTCTTCTACTTTTTTCAGGCTAAAATCGATCAAAATTTACTCAACGTACTTTTTTCATACTAAAATTGATCCTAATCCCTTTTGGTCAGTGCGGGTAGGCATTCAAACCTGAATGCCCTTATAAAGCAAAGTTTATCTTCTGCTCACATTCCGTCTGTTTTAGAACCACGACACCTCTACAGGACAGATCAGAAGCGACCAGACGGTTTGACATTTGTTCCATGGGCTGTTGGTAAGCAGCTCTTGTGGGATGTAACGGCAGTAGACTCCTTAGCTCCTAGTAGGATCAGTACCGGGTCTGCTTTTAACCCTGGTACGGCTGCCGCTGAAGCGGAAGAGCGAAAAAATGATCAGTATAAAGATCTAGTAGATGATTTAAATCTTTTTCAACCGCTAGCTTTTGAGATTCAGGACGCTGCCGGCCCCAGCACAAAAATTTTGAGCAATTTTTGTAAGAAACTAAGCATATGCACTGAGGAACCCACAGTAGGCAGCTTTTTAAAACAGAGAATCTCCCTGGCAATACAGATTGCGAACGCCGCTTGCGTACTCGGAACAATAAATGACCAAATCACTTACGACGAAATTTTTTATTTGTAACACTTGTATTTGTAACACTTGTATATTTGCATGACTTGTAACGCAGATCTTAGTTGGGAAATTATAGAAAGGTCAAACAACCAAACACATTGTTAACACTGTAGGCAATACATATCAAGAAAGAGAAACCGGGCTTGAACACGCGCGATGAGTTTAGGAGCAGGGAGTTGACACTGAAAATTTAGTCCCAAAATATTTTTGCTTTTTTATTTAAAACGTACTTGTCTAAATCGAAATTATGACTCAGAACCAAATTGTATGTGAATTATTGTAAATAACATTTGTAAATTGATGTTTTATCGTCATTTAGATTAGTTTATTGTAAAAATCCTGACGATGCACATAGTTGCGAAAACGTTTGAATATTACTTTTTAACAAAAATTTCTTGTATATTATATTTTCTCGTGTCGAGTTGCGTGTTCTTATTGAAGAAACGTAACCCGTATCGATTTTAATTATATGGACATCAACACTTGTCTTCTTTTTTTTATCATTATCACTTCCATATCTAGAAAATTCCAAGGATTTTGATTGGAATACGTGATGAAGAGACTCCTGACTGTAACCTCGGTTACTATGATACTTTTGACCTTCTGATTACCCTTAAAAAAGAAAAAAATTGAATATTTGTGGTACTAACTCGATTGATTTTTTATTTTGATACATATGGGACTGATTTATCATTTTGGTACTTGTGAATACCCACCATATTGGATTGGCCAGACCGTTGAACAGATGATGGCAGTCTTCAATGCTGGTGTTGCACCGGCTGCCGAGCTCTGTTTCAAAGTTCGGCTGTAGTCTGTGCCTGGTTTCGGCTAGTTTTAGTTTTCCGGAGAAACCTGATCTTAGTTGACACAGTATTCTTCTGTTGTAACGACTAACGTTTCTTCGTCTTTCAAAATCTCAGGTGTGGGTGTTTTCAAAACTATGTTCTGTTGGCTCTCTCTTTGGTGACTCTATGCGTGTGGAGGTGTTTCAGTGTCTGTTCAAGAATGTCGTTGAGGAGTCTTGTGACTGTTTTGCTTGAACTGTCATGTAGTGTCGTCTCTGTCGGTGCTCTGTGGTTCAAAGTACCAAAGGTGGTTGCAGGGGTGATTTTCTTGTTGCTTGGGCTAGGAACTGATAACTAGTACTACTACTAATTGTTGTTCGTGGTACTTGTGAATACCCACCATATTGGATTGGCCAGACCGTTGAACAGATGATGGCAGTCTTCAATGCTGGTGTTACACCGGCTTAAACACTGAGAAGTGTGAACTTTGTTTTTTGGGACCGACTACTAGTACACAGTATAATTCAATTTTAACACAATTTCGAAAAATATGCCCCAAAATAAAAATAAAAACAAAAGAAGAACTCCTCATTTTAGGATCTCCAATCGGCGAACTTTGCCGAAAAGAATTGCTCGACGAAAAAATTAAGGAGCTTGAAAAAATCTCGGATGTCATTGACAAACTAGACGCCCATTATGGCTTTTACCTCCTGAAAAATTGCTTTAGCATGCCAAAACTCCTATATTTTTTGCGTACGAGCCCTTGTTTTTTGCAAAATGATTTTTTGGAACGCTACGATAAATTACTAAGAAATTCGTTATGCAAGGTCACTAACGTGAAAATGGATGATAACCAGTTTTTACAAGCAGTTCTCCCGGCAGCCAAAGGTGGCTTGGGCGTTTCTTCCGCTCGTCTACTCGCTTTACCCGCTTTCTTAGCCTCAGCAGTAGGAGCCAAAGATGCCTTGAGCGAAATCTTTGGTTTGGAGCATGTGGATGGAACCTATGATGATGCGCTTAAACGGTGGTTTGACCTTGGAAAAATTGAAATGGCTCCGGAAAATGAAATCCAAAAAAATTGGACGGAGCCAATTTTTGACAGCGAAATTGCAGACTTGATTTTACGACTCGAACCAACGGACGTAAAAAGGTTCAACGCGTTTCAAGATAGATTTGGCTCCCAATGGTTGAACGTCATCCCTTGCAGAAATTTAAGGTTAAAACTGTCGCACCAACAACTCAGAATTGCGATAGGACTTCGATTAGGATCAAAAATATGCGAACGGCATAAATGCGTGTGCGGAAAAGACGTTACCGCGGATGGTTGGCATGGTCTTTCTTGCCTCAAAAGTGCAGGGAGACTCTTGGCATTCAAACCTGAATGCCCTTATAAAGCAGAGTCTATCATCTACTCACATTCCGTCTGTTTTAGAACCACGACACCTCTACAGGACCGATCAGAAGCGACCAGACGGTTTGACGCTCGTTCCATGGGCTGATGGTAAGCAGCTCTTGTGGGATGTAACGGTAGTAGACTCCTTAGCTCCTTGTAGGATTAATGCGGGGTCTGTTTGTAACCCTGGTACGGCTGCCGCTGAAGCGGAAGAGCGAAAAATTGACAAGTATAAAGATCTTGTAAATGATGGATATCTTTTTCAACCGCTAGCTTTTGAAATTCAGGGCGCGGCCGGCCCCAGCACAGAAGTTTTTTTGAGCAAACTTTGTAAGAATCTAAGCATATGCACTGAGGAACCCAGAGCAGGCAGCTTTTTAAAACAGAGAATCTCCCTGGCAATACAGATTGCGAACGCCGCTTGCGTACTCGGAACAATAAATGACAAAATAACTTTCGACGAAATTTTTTACTTGTAACATTTGTATATTATATTATCTCGTGTCGAGTTGCGTGTTCTTATTGAAGAAATGTAACCCGTATCGATTTTAATTGAAAAGGACCTAAACACTTGTCATCTTCTTTTATCATTATCACTTCCATATCTAAAAAATTCCAAGGATTTTGACTGGAATACATGATGAAGGGACTCATGACTGTAACCTCGGTTACTATGATACTTTTGACCTTCTGATTACCTTCATTGTTGTTCTGCTGCAGTATGTTATTTCGTGTCTAATTTGACTTGATTGTTTTTAGAAATCTCTTATGACATTTGAAAATGCGTGTTCCTGGACGCACAGTTATTGTTGGAGGATTCGTAGCGTCTACTCATCAATTTTGCGTCAAAAGTCTGATTAGGTACTTTCCAATGCTGTTTCCGTGATAAAGTTTCTCATTTTCTTCTATTCCCCTTGTATAGTTCTTTTCCAGGTCTCGAGCAATGGGATCTGTTGGAGAAACCCAGCAAGTCATCTAATGAGTACCAGCTAGAAGCTGTTTTTGACACTTTGGAGCATGCCCAAGCTTGTTTCTATCGGCTCAGACAGAAGAAATGGAATAGTAAGATTTTCAACCTAAGAAGTTAATAAAATAAATATACCTGAGAATTATTTAAAAATATATACTTGGGGCTCTTCTCAAATTTTTCTCACATTTGACTGTCAATTCGGAAAATTATTGTAGTGTTAGAATGTAATTAAATCTGGCTTCGGGAAAAAAATTAATTATTCTGAACATATTTGTTCTTCATGTTTTTCCCGAATTAGTTCATAATATTATGCAGAAATGTTTTGACATTTTTTACGCTTGCGATTAGTAAGCGTTATCAAATCGGAATGTTAACTTTTTTTCGAGTTCACAACTAGTTTAACAAAATCAGTTGAATCATTTATGTTGAATTATAGTTGAATCACAGCTGACAGGCTCAATTGCATGAAAATACAAAGTTAACTACTGAGTGGGTATTAGTTACTACAGGGTAGTTTCAGGGAGGACTTTTTTTTACAAAATCATTTTTTTTTCGGATCAACTGGTGTCTGCTCAAAGATTGTCGGCCTTGTTTCCGCTTCGTAAGTTTTTTTCAGTTGCTAATTTGAATTTAAAATCGAGAATTATTGTTTGATAAAAAAAGGAATTATGAAAGTGTATGGGATTGGGTTTTTTATTTTGATTTTTTTGAGGCGTTTTCGAAAAGTTTTATCACTTTTTGCAAAAAAAAAAATTCTCAAAAACCCTTCTACCGATTTTCAAAAATGGGGTATCCATAGGAATAGCGCCTGCATAGTCCCCTAGTCTCTTTTGCTTTATTCCTTTGTCTACAGCCTTCGAAAAAGTCAGTGGGGGGAATGTTTGGCCGATATTGTTGACTTTTTTTTTCGTTTTCTCAACATTTTACTTTCGTTTTCTCTTTATCTTACCAAATCTGAGATTTTGGTTTCAATGATTAGATTGGAGTTGAAATGCTCTCTCCCATAAGCGCTTATGCCTAATTTTTGTTCCACATAAGATTATGGCCCTCGGAAAAGTCAAGTTTTTGTTTTTTTGACCGTTTTTTGAATCTGTTTAAACGTTTCTCGAAAACTAACCTCCCAAACTTGAATTTGGGTTGAATGGAGGTAGCCGGTAGTAGGATGCTCTCTGCATGAGCGGCCTTCCACAAATTTCCTACAAAAAAGTTTTTTGCCTTCAAAAAGTTTTGAGCGTTTTTTCAAAATTTTATGAATTTAATCAAAGTATACTCTCCCATATCATAGATTTTGGGTTCAATTCAGAGAACGGGTTGTGGGAAGCTTCTTTGGATACAATACGACGCTCAAAAATTTTTTACAAAAAATTATCACCATCGGAAAAGTCAAAGTTTTGGTTTTTGACCGTGTTTTTAATGTTTTCGAGAATTACTTTGCAAAACCTAGGTTTTTGGGTTCAGTCGAAATTACAACTTGCGTGAATTTTTTCTGCTACGCCCAATTTATTTAAAAACTAAAAGCTTTGAATCTAATTGTCGAGCTTTCAATCTTCTTTACTTTACCAGTCACGACCTGCTTTAAGCAGGAGAAAAGTTATGGATTTTGGAAAACCAAATTTTTGAATTTTGTCCGTTTTATAGAAACTTTCCAAATTTTCTTAAAAACTACCCATCAATACGAGGTGGAAACTTGGTCGAAAGATTTGGTTAAGAGATTTTTTCCAGCAGGAGCGGCGTGTTTTTTGTGAGAGAAATATTATGTCCTTGGGAAAATTCCAATATCTCAAAAACTTTCTTTCTTCTTACTTAATTTGGCAAAAAAAACAACTAAGATTTTTGACAAAGTCCAATTTTTGCAATTGCGCATTTCGCCCTGTATCAATATAACAAATTCAAAATTTTCAAACAAGTACCTCCAGCTTTAGCTGGGTCCTAGGTGTCCTTCATCGAAACATGCGAGAATTTTGGTTCACCAAATTTTTTTTTCAACATTTTTGATTTTTTTCGGCTGATGCTTTTTGTATGATTGTGTTGTATCGCAAGTAGTGGGAAGGTCCGCTTCGCCTCTGTGAAAAACATGCAGTTCGGTGAAAGCGGAAGTACACCCTGTCCGTCCAAAGAAAGATAAATCAACGAAAATGATAATTTTTATGTATTCCGCCCCAAAAGTATTAAATTATGTCAGCATTAGTAGCCTAGTTTTTGACAGTCTTTCACGAATGATTGTTGTTACTTTTGCGATAAGCAAGGGTATTGCAATTGGTTACTAGACTTTTTCCCGTAACTAAATTTGTTCACAGAATGGTCAAAACTGGAAATGGAAAATTTAAGTTTAGTTTATTGTGAAATCACTTTTCTTTGCCTCTCTGTCTTACTTTGTCTGGAAGTAATGAATACGCATATGACGGCAAAGGTCCAAGGTTCAAATCTGACAGGACTTGTTTTTTTTTTCAAACGAAATGTGTCGTTTCAAAAAATATTGTCCTATTTTTATTTGTCTGCTTTTGTTATGTCGGCTTAGTTGCCACCTCGTATTATTGTTTTTTTTGCTGAATGCTATTTACAATATAGTTTTGATTTACTTCTACTGTTTATAATTTTTTATTATCGTATGTTTTCGTTTTTTTTTTGCTTAAAAACTCTACCCAAATGATTTCGGCGTATACTTTATCGGCTTAGTGGCCTAATTATGAATTGTTTGAATGGAAACATATTTTTAATGCTCACTTATGCTCGGGTTGATAGGTTTCAGTCTTAATTAAATCGTTTTAATTGCCTCGTATTGCGTCTCTCATCAAGCGAAAAAATTGTATTCTTTCTGGATCGCCCGAATATCTGAAGTCTTAATAGCAATTGTTGCTCAAGTTTTTCATGACAGCATTTTTTTCGACTGGATAGTTTTCGGCCTTTATAACGGTTTAATGACCTCATTGTTTTATTGGACGATCAAATAAGTTTGTGTGTGTTTTGAGAGTGAGGGGAAATTATTAACCTATTATAATGCTTATTAGAATTTTTTGATGCGATTTTCACATTCGATTGTCTTGGTATGCTTTTGTTTCCAAGCTAGCTTGATTCATTTTGGTAGATCTGTTTTTTTTGACATAAAGTTTTCATAAAGTTTTTCTCCGACTTAGCGTCTTTCTGCTTTTGTATCGCAAGTGGTGCGAAGCGCAGTTTCGCTCTGTGTCATAATTTGAAAGTTGCCTTAAATAATTTTATATGCTACATCTTGTAAGGCAGTTGGTTTGGGTTATTCAGCCCCTGATAACACGTATTTTTTTGTTTTTGTTCCTTTATTAAATGTCCTTGTTTTCGATTTTTTTTCTATTGCATTTTCTATACATTTTTCGTTTGGCTGGAGTTTCTGTCTTACACAGCCTGGTGTTTGGCTGGAGTTTCTGTCTAACACAGCAAACGGTTTTTAAGAGTCGATGAACGTTGTTCACACTTTTATATAGGTCGCGATGATTTTTTTTTATTTTCAGGAAAACTTTTAAATTTTGTTCAGGCTCAAATTTATTTCTTCGCGGTTTAGTTTTTTATTTCTTTTTCACTTCGGTTATTTTCTTTTGCTAAAAGGAAGGCAAACTCCGCTATCGTGCATGGAAAGTGTCTAGTTTGGAAAGTGGATTTTTTTAGATCTCCCAGCGAAATAAAAATTTTACTTATTTATCTAGTTTTCTCGAATTGGTTAATAATTCCAAAAAATTGTCAATCATAAACTGTTCTAGAAATCGTTTTTTTTTTTCGGGAAAATTGAAACAGTTAAGTATTTTTATAAGTTTTTTTTTTGCGTTTATTGACTATTTTCCAGCTCTTTGTTGCTGTGTTTCTGAACTAGATTTTTCTTGTTTTTTTTCCATATTTTTTGACGTAATATCTTTTTCCAGATACTATAATAATTGATGCAGCTATACTTGCAAAATGTACTTGCAACTATAATAATTGATAGTTGTTTTAATCTGAATCGAAGGTATTCGAGTGGCGTTAATTGCTTCCTCAAACTAATTCATTCTAAATTTGATCTAAATTGTATATGCATCTCTTAGCAGATTTGATATGTAATTACTTGTTCTCGTAGATTCTATGGATCTCTACAATGTGCTTTTTTGTTTTTTAAATAAGTTAAGTTTTCATGTATATAGTTTTTCGGAATTGTTTGGGCTCGTGTGAGGTCTATTTCTGTTTTTCTTTCTCTAAGTATATGAAAAGACTCTTAACAGCAGAACCAGTAGAGTCTAGTTCATGATTGCATTGCTGCTCATGATTGCATTGCGAGAGCTTGTTTACCTGTAATCGGGTACAGACTTTTTCCCGAAAAACAATTTTATAACAAATCTGTACGAAATAGATTTTGCCTCATTATGAAATTTTGTTATCTCCAAGCCCGGGTTATCTGATTTAGTGGTAAAGTTGTGCTGTGGGATCTTAAGATCTGGGATTTTTTTTTTAATCATGGAATTGTCGAGCTGTCGTTTGTTTTATTTTTTCGGCTTACTTTCCAAATCATGGTTTTTGCTTGAATGTGCAGAGCGCGTTTTTAGCTTTAAAGTGCGATATCGAAATTGGTAAAGATGCTATTAATTGTTTGAAGATTTTGCACCATTTCCTTTTTTATGTTTTGTAAAAAAAGGAAGTTTTGTTTCGCCTCTGTCTAACTTTTGTTTCAGTGATAATTTAACGCAGGGAATTGCCTTTCCACACCTGTTTCCTCAATTTTATCATAATGCGAGACGTACTTGTTTGTATTTGTTGGTACTTTATTCAACCCGTTTTTCGACGCAGTTGCTTCCTCTCTAGCTTGCAGCCTTATGTGTGTAATGTATCACAAGTGGTGCGATATCGCCGCCTCTGTGTGCATTTGTCTGATTGAATTGTTTCGAGAATGGTCATTGAATAAACTGGATCTCCTGTATCGGTTTGTTTAATTGATCCAGAGATCAGTTACTTAACATGTGATGATTTTGTACTTGCTACTATGATGTTTGATTATTACTTTTATCTGAATTTAGTATCTAGCTGGCAATCAATGTTGTCTCAATACAACTCGTTTCAAATTTTAGCCAAAACCTCTTCTCCAAATTTGTGTGACTCGATATCGATTTTTTACCGGTTTTCTTTTGTGTTGGTTTCTAGAATGCCCTATGTTTTTCGATGGCAAAAATGTTTAGTTTGAATTGTAATGTCTGTTCTTATTCTTTTGGTATTAGTGTGGATTCATGTTAGATGAATTTCAAAAGCTTACGAACTATATGAATGGCTTACTTTATCGTCCTAGTAGTTAATATGATACAATAGCTGCTCACATTCTGATTTATTATGAAATTGTCTTCTGGATCATATGTTTGCGATGTTATGATTTTTTGCTTGCTGTTATGATGATTGATTATTTTTTCTGGAATTGAGGGATTTCTAGTGGCAATCATTGTATCCTTGAGTTAACTCAGTCTAATTTTTATTTTTATTGCATCTTCATTTTTATTGCAACTTCAATTTTTATTTACTTGTTTTAGTTGTTTAATTTGCTTCCCGTGTGATGATTTTGTACTTGTTACTATGAAGACTGAGTTTTTTTTGTCTGAGTGCAGGGTATCTTACTGGCCGTCATTGTTATTAAACTCAACTCATATCAAACTGCATCTGAACCTATTTGTAGAATCGCACTTGAGTTCAAACTTGCGGCTCGAACTTCTGTAGATTTTTACAATACTCATTGTTATTTTCAAACAATCGAGCAGCTTTGTTTTTCCAACCCAACTCGAAACTAGAGTCTCATTTGATACACGATTGCTGCATAGCATTGGCAACAAAATAGTATGTGTATCTGCTTTATTGATGGCTTATTTTTACCTATTGTCATGCGACCAGGGCACAGATGGGAGGGCGTATGACAAATTTACGGGCTCCAGTTTCTGTAGATTGTTACAATGACCATTATTGTTCTCAACCAAGAGCGCTAGCGATTATTTTTGCATTATGAATCCACTTTGGCCAACCCAATTCGCAAACAAAATTGCTCTTTTAATGGCAGTTTTGCTGCATATCATTGGCTATTAAATAGCATTTGCTGATCTGCTTTGTTAGTGAATTGTTGTTGTTTTAAGTGCGTGAGTGCCCAATACGGCCTAGGTATTTGACGACTTTGTTTGGTCGTGGCTAGAGCAAACTAATTGGCCAGCGACTATGGCTCAGATTAGAAGACATGTGACTCCTAATCTCGAGGTCGGGGGCTCAAGTCCGGCAGATAACCGGTGTTTCATTTTTCAAAGCTAGTTTTCTCCTTTTTTTCACTCGTTAAGTTTTTTTTTTGAGCTGCTATATTTTAAGCCTATTTTAGTTTGAGCTTTTGGATTGTAGATAATACTATTCGTTTGCTGATCGCATTTTGATATTGTGATCCACAAAGAATTTGTCTGATTAAATTTTTCGAATTTTTTTTTGCACAAAAATTTGATCAGGTTCATCGTGGTTGTGTTTAATTTAGAGATCATTTGTTAACCATGTGATGATTTTGTACTTGCTACTATGAGAACTGATTTTAACTCAAATCTAATTTAAAGACTTTTTCTTTGTATCATTTCTTTGTCATGTTGCCATTCATCTGAAACCGTTTTTTAGAGTCAATGAACGTAGCTGAGACTCTGATATAGCTCGCGATGATTTAATTTTTGGCGTTTTACGTTTTGATTACTTAAGTTCTGTTCATTTACTTTGTTAAAAGGAAGGCAAACTTCTTTATCGAACATCAAAAGTGTCAAGGTCACGAGAAAAAAAATCGACCTCTAGTTTGGAAAGTGTTATTTAGTTTTTATCCCATCGAATTAAAAATATTAGTTGCTCCAGATTTCTTAATATGGATTAATTTTATCGAAATATTGCCAATTCAATGAGTGGAATTTAAAGAGCTGTAAGGGCATCTGTTTTTTTTCTGTTTATAGTTCTGATTGAGCTATTTTTTTCTATCGTGTTTTTCTTTTTCGCTGAAACGCACATCTGTTGTTCCCAGTGTTCCTCATCAATGTCCAGTGTTTTATGGTAGTCTTTCTTCTCAATTTTTACATTTCTGTGAGTTCTGTTCAACAGTAGTATTCGTTTTGTATAATAGCTTTCTTGCTTTTTATAATGGAATTCCAATTGAGGGGTTGTCTCTCCAAGATTAGTGTCTAGTTTGGTGTGCTGATGTATTCGAATGTCTGTCTGAATGTAAGTTTCAAATTGGTATGGTGCAGTGCTGTTCACTTTCTGGCGTCTGATGATATTATATCTGAGTGAAAATTTTTTGGTGTCTTGCAGTTAATATAGCTGAGTCGTTAGAGCTTATTGATTGTTTTGCTTTTGTAGATCATTCGATTTAAGTGATGATTTGTACTTGCTTCTATGAAGAATGATTACAGCTTAAATCTGAATTAAAAATGTTTTTTTTGTATCCTTGCTTTGTCATGTCTTTGTCTTGCTTTCTCATATCCAATTCAATGAGAGAAGTTTAAGGGCTGTAAGGGCGTCTGTTTTTTTTTCTGTTTCTAGTTCTGATTGAGCTATTTTTTTCTATCGTGTTTTTCTTTTCGCTGAAACGCACATCTTTTGTTCCCAATGTTCATCAGTGTCCAGTGTTTTATGGTAGTCTTGCTTCTCAGTTTTTACATTTCTGAGTTCTGTTCAACAGTAGTGTTCGTTTTGTATAATAGCTTTCTTGCTTTTTGTTTTTGGAATTCCAATTGAGTGGTTGTCTATCCAAGATTAGTGTCTAGTTTGGTGTGATGTTGTTTTTGTGCTGTTTTTTTTGTATCCTTGCTTTGTCATGTTGCTACGTATATGAAATAATTTGGCCAACCCAACGAGCAAACAAAAAAGCTCGTTTAATGGCATTTTTGCTGCATAGCATTGGCTACTAAATAGCATCTGTTGTATCTGATTTGTCAGTGGCTTTTTGTTGTGTGATCGTAAGTGCTCTGTGCAGCAAATTATTTCAAGACTTGCTTTGGTCTTGACTGGTTCATACCGATTCATTTCAATCGTTAAGCTTTTTAGAGCAACTATATTTTAGGCTTATTTTTGCTCCAGCTAGTGGATTGTAGTTGTTACGATTTATTGGTTGTTCTGATATTTTGATCCACAAAGAGTTTGTCTGATTAAATTTTTCGAGGTTTCATGGTAAAAACGATTATCAGGATCATCTTGGTTGTTTACTTTAGATATCATTTGTTTACCTTGTGTCGATTTGGTACTGGCTACTATGATAACTGATTAATACTTT
This sequence comes from Symsagittifera roscoffensis, assembly GCF_963678635.1. Classification (NCBI taxonomy): domain Eukaryota; kingdom Metazoa; phylum Xenacoelomorpha; order Acoela; family Convolutidae; genus Symsagittifera; species Symsagittifera roscoffensis. Next base: position 31,481,803 of record NC_087066.1, read on the forward strand.
TATCTGAATTGATGAGGGTAACCTAGTCGTCAATGCCTCTGCCTTGATCAATTTTTAAAAAGTTTTATCCAATTTTCATCCTAACCTTTTAGCATTTTGATTTAGAATTGATATAATTTATTTCGTTTAGTTGATCAAGTTTGGAGATTAGAGTTTAATTACCACATTTTACTGCGATTTTTTCTGTTGATCCTGTTTTTTCAGATTGGGTTATTTTATCGAAAAAATCCAATCATAAATTGTTCTAGAAATTCAAAGAACCTTTAATGCATGTTTTTTTTTCTTCATTTTCCAGTTCTGATTGAGCTATTTTTGGTTGTTTTTTTTGGCTGAAATGCTTATATGTTGATCCCAGCCAGATTATTCTTATCAGTGTTCTTTTTTGTATGGTATTTTTGCTTTTTAATCTTTACATTTCCGTTTGATTGGAGATCTTTTCCACAGTTGTGTTCTTTTGTATGATAATTTTTATTGCCTTTTGCTTATGCAAATCCAGTTTATCGTTTGCCTATCTAAGATTAGTGTCCTATTTGGTTTGATGGTGTTTCTTGTGCCGTTGTATTGGAGTGTCTGTCCAAGAGTAGTGTCAAAATTGGTGTTAAGCAGTCCTGTCCACTTTCTGGTGTCTGAGTGAAAATTTTCGAGTTATACCGATTGTCAAGAGATCATGGCTTAGATTGGATGACATGTGACTCTTAATCTGAAAGTCGGAGCTCAAGTTCAGCAGGTAACCGAAGATTTATATTACTACTTTTTCTACCCACCACTAGATGATTATGCATTTTTTACTATGGTTATTGATTTTGACTTGAATGTGAATGGCCATTAAGGCAATCTCAATCTAACTGATCTATATGTTATCCAGATTTTGATTTGCGACTTTCGACAGATCCACTGTTTTGTTGGTTTTCAGATTTCTTCGTCATTACACCTTTTGAGGCAGTTTGCTTGGTTTTGGATTGTTCAGCTCATGCTAACACGTTTTTTTTATGTCTATTTTGCATTATCCGTGTTTTTGGTTTTTTTCATGTGTTTTCTATAGATCTGACGGTTGGCTGGAGTGTCTGTTCAAGAATAATGACCAGATTGATATGATGCAATTGCTGCTCACCTTCTGATTTATTATGAAATTATGTCTGGATCATATGCTTGCGATGTTATGATTTTTTGCTTGCTGTTTTGATGATTGGTTATGATTTTTTCTTGAGCTGAGGGATTTCTAGTGGCCATCATAGTATCCTCTAAGTTAACTCAGCCTAATTTTTATTTTTATTGAGTCTTCATTTTTATTGCAACTTCGATTTTCATTTACATGTTTTAGCTGTTTAATATGCTTCCCGTGTGATGATTTTGTAGTTGTTACTATGACGATTGAGTCTTTTTTTTTCTCTGAATTTAGGATATCTTACTGAGCGTCATTGTTATTCAGTCCAACTCATATCAAACTACATATTCACCTATTTGTAGACTCGCACTTGAGTTCAAACTTGCGGATCGAACTTCTGAAGATTTTTACAATATTCATTGTTGTTTTCAAACAATCGAGAAGTGTTGTTTTTCCAACCAAACTCGAAACTAGAGTCTCATTTGATACACGATTGCCGCATAGCATTGACAACAAAATAGTATGTGTATCTGCTTTATTGATGGCTAGTTTTTACCTATTTTCATGCGACCAGGGCACAGATGTGAGGGCTCATGACAAATTTACGGTTCCAGTTTCTTTAGGTTGTTACAATGACCATTATTGTTCTTAACCAAGAGCGCTAGCGATTATTTTTGCATTATGAATCCACTTTGGCCAACCCAATTCGCAAACAAAATTGCTCTTTTAATGGCAGTTTTGCTGCATATCATTGGCTATTAAATATCATTGCTGTATTTGCTTTGTTAGTGAATTGTTGTTGTTGTAAGCGCGTGAGTGCCCAGTGCGGCCTAGGTATTTGACGACTTTTTCAAAGCTTATTTCTCCTTTTTTTCACTCGTTAAATTTTTTTTGAGCTGCTATATTTTAAGGATATTTTAGTTTGAGCTTTTGGATTGTAGATAATACTATTCATTTGCTGATCGCATTTTGATATTCTGATCCGCAAAGAATTTGTCGAAATTTTTCGAAGTTTTTTTGCACAAAAATTTGATCAAGTTCATCGTGGTTGTGTGTTTAATTTAGTGATCATTTGTTTACCATGTGATGATTTTGTACTTGCTACTATGAGAACTGATTTTAACTCGAATCTGATTTAAAGACTATTTCTTTTTATCATTTTTTTGTCATGTTGCCATTCATCTGAAACCGTTTAAGAGTCAATGAACGTAGTTCAGACTCTTATATAGGTCGCGATGATTTAATTTTGACAGTTTGGTTTTTGATTTCTTAATTTCTGTCCATTTCCTTTGTTAAAAGGAAGGCAAACTTCACTATCGAACAGCAAAGTGTCAAAGTCACGAGATATGACCTCTAGTTTGGAAAGTGGAATTTTCTTTTTAGATTTCCCATCGAAAAAAAATATTGGTTGCTCCAGATTTCTTAATATGGGTTAATTTTATCGAAATTCTGCCAATTCAATGAGAGAAGTTTAAGGGCTGTAAGGGCGTCTGTTTTTTTTTCTGTTTCTAGTTCTGATTGAGCTATTTTTTTCTATCGTGTTTTTCTTTTAGCTGAAACGCACATCTTTTGTTCCCAATGTTCATAAGTGTCCAGTGTTTTATGGTAGTCTTGCTTCTCAGTTTTTACATTTCTGAGTTCTGTTCAACAGTAGTGTTCGTTTTGTATAATAGCTTTCTTGCTTTTTGTTTTTGGAATTCCAATTGAGTGGTTGTCTATCCAAGATTAGTGTCTAGTTTGGTGTGATGTTGTTTTTGTGCTGTTTTTTTTGTATCCTTGCTTTGTCATGTTGCTACGTAGATGAAATTATTTGGCCAGCCCAACGAGCAAACAAAAATGCTCATTTAATGGCATTTTTGCTGCATAGCATTGGCTATTAAATAGCATCTGTTGTATCTGATTTGTTAGTGGCTTTTTGTTGTGTGAGCGTAAGTGCCCTGTGCGGCAAATTGTTTCAGGACTTCGTTTGGTCTTGACTGGTTCATACCGATTTATTTCACTCGTTAAGCTTTTAAGAGCAACTATATTTTAGGCTTATTTTTGCTCCAGCTAGTGGATTGTAGTTGTTACGATTTATTGGTTGTTCTGATATTTTGATCCACAAAGAGTTTGTCTGATTAAATTTTTCGAGGTTTCATGGTAAAAACGATTATCAGGATCATCTTGGTTGTTTACTTTAGATATCATTTGTGTACCTTGTGTCGATTTGGTACTGGCTACTATGATAACTGATTAATACTTTTATCTGAATTGATGAGGGTAACCTAGTCGTCAATGCCTCTGCCTTGATCAATTTTTAAAAAGTTTTTATCCAATTTTCATCCTAACCTTTTAGCATTTTGATTTAGAATTGATATAATTTATTTCGTTTAGTTGATCAAGTTTGGAGATTAGAATTTAATTACCACATTTTACTGCGATTTTTTCTGTTGATCCTGTTTTTTCAGATTGGGTTATTTTATCGAAAAAATCCAATCATAAATTGTTCTAGAAATTCAAAGAACCTTTAATGCATGTTTTTTTTTCTCTTCATTTTCCAGTTCTGATTGAGCTATTTTTGGTTGTTTTTTTTTGGCTGAAATGCTCATATGTTGATCCCAGCCAGATTATTCTTATCAGTGTTCTTTTTTGCATGGTATTTTTGCTTTTTAATCTTTACATTTCCGTTTGATTGGAGATCTTTTCCACAGTTGTGTTCTTTTGTATGATAATTTTTATTGCCTTTTGCTTATGCAAATCCAGTTTATCGTTTGCCTATCTAAGATTAGTGTCCTATTTGGTTTGATGGTGTTTCTTGTGCCGTTGTATTGGAGTGTCTGTCCAAGAGTAGTGTCAAAATTGGTGTTAAGCAGTCCTGTCCACTTTCTGGTGTCTGAGTGAAAATTTTCGAGTTATACCGATTGTCAAGAGATCATGGCTTAGATTGGATGACATGTGACTCTTAATCTGAAAGTCGGAGCTCAAGTTCAGCAGGTAACCGAAGATTTATATTACTACTTTTTCTACCCACCACTAGATGATTATGCATTTTTTACTATGGTTATTGATTTTGACTTGAATGTGAATGGCCATTAAGGCAATCTCAATCTAACTGATCTATATGTTATCCAGATTTTGATTTGCGACTTTCGACAGATCCACTGTTTTGTTGGTTTTCAGATTTCTTCGTCATTACACCTTTTGAGGCAGTTTGCTTGGTTTTGGATTGTTCAGCTCATGCTAACACGTTTTTTTTATGTCTATTTTGCATTATCCGTGTTTTTGGTTTTTTTCATGTGTTTTCTATAGATCTGACGGTTGGCTGGAGTGTCTGTTCAAGAATAATGACCAGATTGATATGATGCAATTGCTGCTCACCTTCTGATTTATTATGAAATTATGTCTGGATCATATGCTTGCGATGTTATGATTTTTTGCTTGCTGTTTTGATGATTGGTTATGATTTTTTCTTGAGCTGAGGGATTTCTAGTGGCCATCATAGTATCCTCTAAGTTAACTCAGCCTAATTTTTATTTTTATTGAGTCTTCATTTTTATTGCAACTTCGATTTTCATTTACATGTTTTAGCTGTTTAATATGCTTCCCGTGTGATGATTTTGTAGTTGTTACTATGACGATTGAGTCTTTTTTTTTCTCTGAATTTAGGATATCTTACTGAGCGTCATTGTTATTCAGTCCAACTCATATCAAACTGCATATTCACCTATTTGTAGACTCGCACTTGAGTTCAAACTTGCGGATCGAACTTCTGAAGATTTTTACAATATTCATTGTTGTTTTCAAACAATCGAGAAGTGTTGTTTTTCCAACCAAACTCGAAACTAGAGTCTCATTTGATACACGATTGCCGCATAGCATTGGCAACAAAGTAGTATGTGTATCTGCTTTATTGATGGCTAGTTTTTACCTATTTTCATGCGACCAGGGCACAGATGTGAGGGCTCATGACAAATTTACGGTTCCAGTTTCTTTAGGTTGTTACAATGACCATTATTGTTCTTAACCAAGAGCGCTAGCGATTATTTTTGCATTATGAATCCACTTTGGCCAACCCAATTCGCAAACAAAATTGCTCTTTTAATGGCAGTTTTGCTGCATATCATTGGCTATTAAATATCATTGCTGTATTTGCTTTGTTAGTGAATTGTTGTTGTTGTAAGCGCGTGAGTGCCCAGTGCGGCCTAGGTATTTGACGACTTTTTCAAAGCTTATTTCTCCTTTTTTTTCACTCGTTAAATTTTTTTTGAGCTGCTATATTTTAAGGATATTTTAGTTTGAGCTTTTGGATTGTAGATAATACTATTCATTTGCTGATCGCATTTTGATATTCTGATCCGCAAAGAATTTGTCGAAATTTTTCGAAGTTTTTTTGCACAAAAATTTGATCAAGTTCATCGTGGTTGTGTGTTTAATTTAGTGATCATTTGTTTACCATGTGATGATTTTGTACTTGCTACTATGAGAACTGATTTTAACTCGAATCTGATTTAAAGACTATTTCTTTTTATCATTTTTTTGTCATGTTGCCATTCATCTGAAACCGTTTAAGAGTCAATGAACGTAGTTCAGACTCTTATATAGGTCGCGATGATTTAATTTTGACAGTTTGGTTTTTGATTTCTTAATTTCTGTCCATTTCCTTTGTTAAAAGGAAGGCAAACTTCACTATCGAACAGCAAAGTGTCAAAGTCACGAGATATGACCTCTAGTTTGGAAAGTGGAATTTTCTTTTTAGATTTCCCATCGAAAAAAAATATTGGTTGCTCCAGATTTCTTAATATGGGTTAATTTTATCGAAATTCTGCCAATTCAATGAGAGAAGTTTAAGGGCTGTAAGGGCGTCTGTTTTTTTTTCTGTTTCTAGTTCTGATTGAGCTATTTTTTTCTATCGTGTTTTTCTTTTCGCTGAAACGCACATCTTTTGTTCCCAATGTTCATCAGTGTCCAGTGTTTTATGGTAGTCTTGCTTCTCAGTTTTTACATTTCTGAGTTCTGTTCAACAGTAGTGTTCGTTTTGTATAATAGCTTTCTTGCTTTTTGTTTTTGGAATTCCAATTGAGTGGTTGTCTATCCAAGATTAGTGTCTAGTTTGGTGTGATGTTGTTTTTGTGCTGTTTTTTTTGTATCCTTGCTTTGTCATGTTGCTACGTAGATGAAATTATTTGGCCAGCCCAACGAGCAAACAAAAATGCTCATTTAATGGCATTTTTGCTGCATAGCATTGGCTATTAAATAGCATCTGTTGTATCTGATTTGTTAGTGGCTTTTTGTTGTGTGAGCGTAAGTGCCCTGTGCGGCAAATTGTTTCAGGACTTCGTTTGGTCTTGACTGGTTCATACCGATTTATTTCACTCGTTAAGCTTTTAAGAGCAACTATATTTTAGGCTTATTTTTGCTCCAGCTAGTGGATTGTAGTTGTTACGATTTATTGGTTGTTCTGATATTTTGATCCACAAAGAGTTTGTCTGATTAAATTTTTCGAGGTTTCATGGTAAAAACGATTATCAGGATCATCTTGGTTGTTTACTTTAGATATCATTTGTGTACCTTGTGTCGATTTGGTACTGGCTACTATGATAACTGATTAATACTTTTATCTGAATTGATGAGGGTAACCTAGTCGTCAATGCCTCTGCCTTGATCAATTTTTAAAAAGTTTTTATCCAATTTTCATCCTAACCTTTTAGCATTTTGATTTAGAATTGATATAATTTATTTCGTTTAGTTGATCAAGTTTGGAGATTAGAATTTAATTACCACATTTTACTGCGATTTTTTCTGTTGATCCTGTTTTTTCAGACTGGGTTATTTTATCGAAAAAATCCAATCATAAATTGTTCTAGAAATTCAAAGAACCTTTAATGCATGTTTTTTTTCTCTTCATTTTCCAGTTCTGATTGAGCTATTTTTGGTTGTTTTTTTTGGCTGAAATGCTCATATGTTGATCCCAGCCAGATTATTCTTATCAGTGTTCTTTTTTGCATGGTATTTTTGCTTTTTAATCTTTACATTTCCGTTTGATTGGAGATCTTTTCCACAGTAGTGTTCTTTTGTATGATAATTTTTTTTGCCTTTTGCTTATGCAAATCCAGTTTATCGTTTGCCTATCTAAGATTAGTGTCCTATTTGGTTTGATGGTGTTTCTTGTGCCGTTGTATTGGAGTGTCTGTCCAAGAGTAGTGTCAAAATTGGTGTTAAGCAGTCCTGTCCACTTTCTGGTGTCTGAGTGAAAATTTTCGAGTTATACCGATTGTCAAGAGATCATGGCTTAGATTGGATGACATGTGACTCTTAATCTGAAAGTCGGAGCTCAAGTTCAGCAGGTAACCGAAGATTTATATTACTACTTTTTCTACCCACCACTAGATGATTATGCATTTTTTACTATGGTTATTGATTTTGACTTGAATGTGAATGGCCATTAAGGCAATCTCAATCTAACTGATCTATATGTTATCCAGATTTTGATTTGCGACTTTCGACAGATCCACTGTTTTGTTGGTTTTCAGATTTCTTCGTCATTACACCTTTTGAGGCAGTTTGCTTGGTTTTGGATTGTTCAGCTCATGCTAACACGTTTTTTTTTATGTCTATTTTGCATTATCCGTGTTTTTGGTTTTTTTCATGTGTTTTCTATAGATCTGACGGTTGGCTGGAGTGTCTGTTCAAGAATAATGACCAGATTGATATGATGCAATTGCTGCTCACCTTCTGATTTATTATGAAATTATGTCTGGATCATATGCTTGCGATGTTATGATTTTTTGCTTGCTGTTTTGATGATTGGTTATGATTTTTTCTTGAGCTGAGGGATTTCTAGTGGCCATCATAGTTTCCTCTAAGTTAACTCAGCCTATTTTTTATTTTTATTGAGTCTTCATTTTTATTGCAACTTCGATTTTCATTTACATGTTTTAGCTGTTTAATATGCTTCCCGTGTGATGATTTTGTAGTTGTTACTATGACGATTGAGTCTTTTTTTTTCTCTGAATTTAGGATATCTTACTGAGCGTCATTGTTATTCAGTCCAACTAATATCAAACTGCATATTCACCTATTTGTAGACTCGCACTTGAGTTCAAACTTGCGGATCGAACTTCTGAAGATTTTTACAATATTCATTGTTGTTTTCAAACAATCGAGAAGTGTTGTTTTTCCAACCAAACTCGAAACTAGAGTCTCATTTGATACACGATTGCCGCATAGCATTGGCAACAAAATAGTATGTGTATCTGCTTTATTGATGGCTAGTTTTTACCTATTTTCATGCGACCAGGACACAGATGTGAGGGCTCATGACAAATTTACGGTTCCAGTTTCTTTAGGTTGTTACAATGACCATTATTGTTCTTAACCAAGAGCGCTAGCGATTATTTTTGCATTATGAATCCACTTTGGCCAACCCAATTCGCAAACAAAATTGCTCTTTTAATGGCAGTTTTGCTGCATATCATTGGCTATTAAATATCATCTGCTGTATTTGCTTTGTTAGTGAATTGTTGTTGTTGTAAGCGCGTGAGTGCCCAGTGCGGCCTAGGTATTTGACGACTTTTTCAAAGCTTATTTCTCCTTTTTTTCACTCGTTAAATTTTTTTTGAGCTGCTATATTTTAAGGATATTTTAGTTTGAGCTTTTGGATTGTAGATAATACTATTCATTTGCTGATCGCATTTTGATATTCTGATCCGCAAAGAATTTGTCGAAATTTTTCGAAGTTTTTTTGCACAAAAATTTGATCAAGTTCATCGTGGTTGTGTGTTTAATTTAGTGATCATTTGTTTACCATTTGATGATTTTGTACTTGCTACTATGAGAACTGATTTTAACTCGAATCTGATTTAAAGACTATTTCTTTTTATCATTTTTTTGTCATGTTGCCATTCATCTGAAACCGTTTAAGAGTCAATGAACGTAGTTCAGACTCTTATATAGGTCGCGATGATTTAATTTTGACAGTTTGGTTTTTGATTTCTTAATTTCTGTCCATTTCCTTTGTTAAAAGGAAGGCAAACTTCACTATCGAACAGCAAAGTGTCAAAGTCACGAGATATGACCTCTAGTTTGGAAAGTGGAATTTTCTTTTTAGATTTCCCATCGAAAAAAAATATTGGTTGCTCCAAATTTCTTAATATGGGTTAATTTTATCGAAATTCTGCCAATTCAATGAGAGAAGTTTAAGGGCTGTAAGGGCGTCTGTTTTTTTTCTGTTTCTAGTTCTGATTGAGCTATTTTTTTCTATCGTGTTTTTCTTTTCGCTGAAACGCACATCTTTTGTTCCCAATGTTCATCAGTGTCCAGTGTTTTATGGTAGTCTTGCTTCTCAGTTTTTACATTTCTGAGTTCTGTTCAACAGTAGTGTTCGTTTTGTGTAATAGCTTTCTTGCTTTTTGTTTTTGGAATTCCAATTGAGTGGTTGTCTATCCAAGATTAGTGTCTAGTTTGGTGTGATGTTGTTTTTGTGCTGTTTTTTTTTGTATCCTTGCTTTGTCATGTTGCTACGTAGATGAAATAATTTGGCCAGCCCAACGAGCAAACAAAAATGCTCATTTAATGGCATTTTTGCTGCATAGCATTGGCTATTAAATAGCATCTGTTGTATCTGATTTGTTGGTGGCTTTTTGTTGTGTGAGCGTAAGTGCCCTGTGCGGCAAATTGTTTCAGGACTTCGTTTGGTCTTGACTGGTTCATACCGATTTATTTCACTCGTTAAGCTTTTAAGAGCAACTATATTTTAGGCTTATTTTTGCTCCAGCTAGTGGATTGTAGTTGTTACGATTTATTGGTTGTTCTGATATTTTGATCCACAAAGAGTTTGTCTGATTAAATTTTTCGAGGTTTCATGGTAAAAACGATTATCAGGATCATCTTGGTTGTTTACTTTAGATATCATTTGTTTACCTTGTGTCGATTTGGTACTGGCTACTATGATAACTGATTAATACTTTTATCTGAATTGATGAGGGTAACCTAGTCGTCAATGCCTCTGCCTTGATCAATTTTTAAAAAGTTTTTATCCAATTTTCATCCTAACCTTTTAGCATTTTGATTTAGAATTGATATAATTTATTTCGTTTAGTTGATCAAGTTTGGAGATTAGAATTTAATTACCACATTTTACTGCGATTTTTTCTGTTGATCCTGTTTTTTCAGATTGGGTTATTTTATCGAAAAAATCCAATCATAAATTGTTCTAGAAATTCAAAGAACCTTTAATGCATGTTTTTTTTTCTCTTCATTTTCCAGTTCCGATTGAGCTATTTTTGGTTGTTTTTTTTTGGCTGAAATGCTCATATGTTGATCCCAGCCAGATTATTCTTATCAGTGTTCTTTTTTGCATGGTATTTTTGCTTTTTAATCTTTACATTTCCGTTTGATTGGAGATCTTTTCCACAGTAGTGTTCTTTTGTATGATAATTTTTTTTGCCTTTTGCTTATGCAAATCCAGTTTATCGTTTGCCTATCTAAGATTAGTGTCCTATTTGGTTTGATGGTGTTTCTTGTGCCGTTGTATTGGAGTGTCTGTCCAAGAGTAGTGTCAAAATTGGTGTTAAGCAGTCCTGTCCACTTTCTGGTGCCTGAGTGAAAATTTTCGAGTTATACCGATTGTCAAGAGATCATGGCTTAGATTGGATGACATGTGACTCTTAATCTGAAAGTCGGAGCTCAAGTTCAGCAGGTAACCGAAGATTTATATTACTACTTTTTCTACCCACCACTAGATGATTATGCATTTTTTACTATGGTTATTGATTTTGACTTGAATGTGAATGGCCATTAAGGCAATCTCAATCTAACTCATCTATATGTTATCCAGATTTTGATTTGCGACTTTCGACAGATCCACTGTTTTGTTTTTTTTTCAAATTTCTTCGTCATTTCACCTTTTGAGGCAGTTTGCTTGGTTTTGGATTGTTCAGCTCATGCTAACACGTTTTTTTTTATGTCTATTTTGCATTATCCGTGTTTTTGGTTTTTTTCATGTGTTTTCTATAGATCTGACGGTTGGCTGGAGTGTCTGTTCAAGAATAATGACCAGATTGATATGATGCAATTGCTGCTCACCTTCTGATTTATTATGAAATTATGTCTGGATCATATGCTTGCGATGTTATGATTTTTTGCTCGCTGTTTTGATGATTGGTTATGATTTTTTCTTGAGCTGAGGGCTTTCTAGTGGCCATCATAGTATCCTCTAAGTTAACTCAGCCTAATTTTATTTTTATTGAGTCTTCGTTTTTATTGCAACTTCGATTTTCATTTACATGTTTTAGCTGTTTAATATGCTTCCCGTGTGATGATTTTGTAGTTGTTACTATGACGATTGAGTCTTTTTTTTCTCTGAATTTAGGATATCTTACTGAGCGTCATTGTTATTCAGTCCAACTCATATCAAACTGCATATGCACCTATTTGTAGACTCGCACTTGAGTTCAAACTTGCGGATCGAACTTCTGAAGATTTTTACAATATTCATTGTTGTTTTCAAACAATCGAGAAGTGTTGTTTTTCCAACCAAACTCGAAACTAGAGTCTCATTTGATACATGATTGCCGCATAGCATTGGCAACAAAATACTATGTGTATCTGCTTTATTGATGGCTAGTTTTTACCTATTTTCATGCGACCAGGGCACAGATGTGAGGGCTCATGACAAATTTACGGTTCCAGTTTCTTTAGATTGTTACAATGACCATTATTGTTCTTAACCAAGAGCGCTAGCGATCATTTTTGCATTATGAATCCACTTTGGCCAACCCAATTCGCAAACAAAATTGCTCTTTTAATGGCAGTTTTGCTGCATATCATTGGCTTTTAAATATCATCTGCTGTATCTGCTTTGTTAGTGAATTGTTGTTGTTGTAAGCGCGTGAGTGCCCAGTGCGGCCTAAGTATTTGACGACTTTTTCAAAGCTTATTTCTTTTTTTCACTCGTTAAGTTTTTTTTGAGCTGCTATATTTTAAGGAGATTTTAGTTTGAGCTTTTGGATTGTAGATAATACTATTCATTTGCTGATCGCATTTTGATATTCTGATCCGCAAAGAATTTGTCGAAATTTTTCGAAGTTTTTTTGCACAAAAATTTGATCAAGTTCATCGTGGTTGTGTGTTTAATTTAGTGATCATTTGTTTACCATGTGATGATTTTGTACTTGCTACTATGAGAACTGATTTTAACTCGAATCTGATTTAAAGACTATTTCTTTTTATCATTTTTTTGTCATGTTGCCATTCATCTGAAACCGTTTAAGAGTCGATGAACGTAGTTCAGACTCTTATATAGGTCGCGATGATTTAATTTTTGACAGTTTGGTTTTTGATTTCTTAATTTCTGTCCATTTCCTTTGTTAAAAGGAAGGCAAACTTCACTATCGAACAGCAAAAGTGTCAAAGTCACGAGATATGACCTCTAGTTTGGAAAGTGGAATTTTCTTTTTAGATTTCCCATCGAAAAAAAATATTGGTTGCTCCAGATTTCTTAATATGGGTTAGTTTTATCGAAATTCTGCCAATTCAATGAGAGAAGTTTAAGGGCTGTAAGGGCGTCTGTTTTTTTTCTGTTTCTAGTTCTGATTGAGCTATTTTTTTCTATCGTGTTTTTCTTTTCGCTGAAACGCACATCTTTTGTTCCCAATGTTCCTCATCAGTGTCCAGTGTTTTATGGTAGTCTTGCTTCTCAGTTTTTACATTTCTGAGTTCTGTTCAACAGTAGTGTTCGTTTTGTATAATAGCTTTCTTGCTTTTTGTTTTTGGAATTCCAATTGAGTGGTTGTGTATCCAAGATTAGTGTCTAGTTTGGTGTGATGTTGTTTTTGTGCTGATTTTTTTGTATCCTTGCTTTGTCATGTTGCTACGTAGATGAAATAATTTGGCCAGCCCAACGAGCAAACAAAAATGCTCATTTAATGGCATTTTTGCTGCATAGCATTGGCTATAATATAGAATCTGTTGTATCTAATTTGTCAGTGGCTTTTTGTTGTGTGAATGTTTTTTTTCTGTATCCTTGCTTTGTCATGTTGCTACGTATATGAAATAATTTGGCCAACTCAACGAGCAAAGAAAAATTCTCGTTTAATGGCTTTCTTGCTGCATAGCATTGGCTATTAAATAGCATCTGTTGTATCTGATTTGTTAGTGGCTTTTTGTTGTGTGAGCGTAAGTGCCCTGTGCGGCAAATTGTTTCAGGACTTCGTTTGGTCTTGACTGGTTCATACCGATTTATTTCACTCGTTAAGCTTTTAAGAGCAACTATATTTTAGCCTTATTTTAGCTCCAGCTTGTGGATTGTAGTTTATACGATTTATTTGTTGTTCTTGTTCTGATATTCTGATCCACAAAGAATTTCTGATTAAATTTTTCGAGGTTCCATGGTAAAAAAAAGATGATCAGGTTCATCTTGGTTGTTTACTTTAGATGTCATTTGTTTACCTTGTGTTGATTTGGTACTGGCTACTATGATAACTGATTAATACTTTTATCTGAATTGATGAGGGTGTCCTAGTCGTCAATGCCTCTGCCTCGACCATTTTTATTAAAGTTTTATCCATTCTTCATCCTAACTTTTTAGCATTTTGATTTAGAATTGATATAATTTATTTGGTTTGTTGATCAAGTTTGGAGATTAGAATTTAATTATCAGATTTCCCTGCGATTTTTTTTGGTGATCCTGTTTTTTCAAATTGGGTTATTTTCATCGAAAAAAAGCCAATCATAAATTGTTCTAGAAATTCAAAGAACCTCTAGGGCATCTGTTTTTTTTTCTTTCATTTTCCAGTTCTGATTGAGCTATATATTTTTTTTTTGGCTGAAACGCTCATATGTTGATCCCAGGTTTTCCTCATCAGTGTTCATTTTTGTTTGGTATTTTTGCTTTTTAATCTTTACATTTCCGTTTGATTGGAGGTCTTTTCCACAGTAGTATTCTTTTGTATGATAATTTTTTTGCCTTTTGCTTATGCAATTCCAGTTTATCGGTTGCCTATCCAAGATTAGTGTCCTATTTGGTTTGATGGTGTTTCTTGTATCGTTGTATTGGAGTGTCTGTCCAAGAGTAGTGTCAAAATTGGTGTTGTGCAGTCCTGTCCACTTTCTGGTGTCTGAGTGAAAATTTTCGAGTTATACCGATTGTCAAGAGACCATGGCTTAGATTGGAGGACATGTGACTCTTAATCTGAAAGTCGGGGAAGTCCGGCAGGTAACCGAAGATTTATTTTACTACTTTTTCTACATACCACTAGATGATTATGCATTTGTTTTGGATTATTCAGCTCATGCCAGCATGTTATTTTTCATGTCTGTTTTGCATTATCCGTGTTTTCTGTTTTTTTTCTTGCGTTTTCTATGCATCTGACGTTTGGCTGGAGTATCTGTTCAAGAATAATGACCAGATTGATATGATGCAATGCTGTTCACATTCTGATCTCTGATGAATTGATATCTGATTGAATTGTTTCGGCAATTTTGAGTAAACATAAGTGAACATTCGGAGCATTGTCGTTATTTTTTCTCTGGTCAATCATTTGCATTGAGTGATGATTTTGTACTTGCTACTATGAGAACTGATTTTAGCTCAAACCTGATTTGAAGATTAACTCATTGTTTCAATGCATTGTCACAACAATTGAATTTGGCTGCCTTTTGCTCGAGAGAACTTATACTCTGAATGAATGTCCAAGCAAGGGTGTTGTCGGCTTACTGTCCATGCTCAGACTTCTGTTATGAATTCTCCATTTTGTTTTGCTAACGAACTAAGAACTTTGCGATGTTCAGTTTGTTTTTTTCTAACGCATATGAAACTTTTTGTTTCTTATTTACAGTCAGCTCAACTTAGTTATGTGAGCTAATGTTTTCTTGATGAACGTAGTGAAGACGCTTTGGAGCTCGGATTGATTTGTTGCTATAGTTTAAGAAAATTTTTCAAACTCTGCAGTTTTCAACATTTTTTTTGAATATAACAAAAAACCAGTTTTGAAAATGAACTGTTTTTAACAAATTTTTTTTCAAAATTTAACAAAAAACCAATTCGAGCCTTCACCACGTGCATTCTTTGAAACTTTGAAAAATTAAAATTACATAATTATAAGTTGAGTTTTTAGAAGAAGGAAAAACAAAACATCGTTTGCGAGCAGGAAGACAAATAACGCTCTCGATCAACAAAAATTCACAAGGCTCCCGAAAACGTGATAAACTTTTCGTTTTAAGAATGAATTTTGTTCCCGCCACCTTGACGCACCAGTCAAAAACGTTACTCACAACTTAAGAAAAGTTTCCAAAAACAGTGACTTTTAATGGCAACATTCCCAACTAAATCAATTTTGAAAAGACAATGTCATTTACCTCAGCAAGCAGATTTCATGTTTTGGGTATAAATTCAAATGTCTCATAAAGACATGTATGGTTGGGGTAATGAAAGTTACGTATATCATCATAAGAGCTCTCAATGTCCCTTTCTCTCATCACTTGTGAGATACTTAATATTTGGTACGGCTGCTGTCCCCCACAATCATTCACTATCCCCTATTAGTTCTCTTGTTTCTCAATTATTAATTCATTTCGCCTTAATTAGACCGAGAGAAACTTTAGTTTTCAGAATTCCCTGCATTTTTTTCGTTTTGACTCCTTTTCCTCGAATTGGGCTACTTTTTATTGAAAATTACCAATTACAAAAATGTGATCTATCTTTGAATTCTAAAAATACAAAAATGTGATCTATCTTTGAATTCTAAAATTCAAAAGCTTACGAATTTTTTGAATGACGCACTTTATCGTGCCCTTGTGGTAAATATGCAATTGCGATTTCAAATTGTGATCCATGGTTAATATGTGTGATGATTTTGGTACTTGCTACTATGATGATTGATTATTACTTTTTCTGAGTTGGGGGAATTCTACCGGCCATCATTGCTGCTTCTAGATAACTCATTCGAAACTTTGTCTATATGCATCTCCAACTCTTAGCAGTTTTGATTTATAATTGCTTGATTTTGCTGTATTCTGTAGATCTCTACTATCGCGTTTCGTTTTCATTAAGTTTTTTTTTAAATTTTACTCCCAGTGGTGCAATGCACTTCAAATGCAATACACTTCAAATGTTTTAGCAAGACATAAATTAACTATAAATCGGAGCGAAACAATACCGTAACAGCTTAATTAAAGAAATATTCTGTAAACTAACCTTTTCATAGACAGGAAAGCAAGATAATATACGGAGTCTTTGAAAAAGCTAGTTAACATAATATTTCATCATTGTATTGTAATTGTAAAGATGTAACGGTGTTGTTTTATTCTGATTTATAGTTAATTTATGTCGTGTCTAAAAATTTGAAGTTCATTGCTAACTTATTTTCAAAAAATAGTCTAAAGTTCATTCTTTTAGACTTGAATCTGAATTGCTATCAATGCAATCTCAATCTAACTCTTTTTAAGTTTATCCAGATTTTCATATGCATCTTTTTCAATGTTTCCTTTGTTTTCATTTTTATGTGTTGTTACATCTTTTGTGGCAGTTTGCTTGTTTCGGATTATTCAGCTCCTGCTAGCACGTCTTTTTTGTTTTTGCGGTTTGTCTGAAGTTTCTGTCCAATAATACTGGCCAGATTGGTATGATGTAATGCTGTTCACATTCTCATATCCGATGAAATGATATCTGATTGAAATGTTTATGGGACTTTTGATTAAACATTGGTGAACATAAGGAGCTTTTTTTTCTTATCCTTGCTCTGGTCAATATTTTGCTGTAAGTGATGATTTTGTACTTGCTACTATGAGAACTGATTTTAACTCAAATCTGATTTAAAGACTATTTCTTTGTATCATTTCTTTGTCATAGTGTTATTCATCTGAAACAGTTTTTTAGAGTCGTTGAACGTAGTTCAGACTCTTATATAGGTCGCGATGATTTATTTTTTGGCAGTTTGGTTTTTGATTTCTTAAGTTCTGTTCATTTCCTTTGTTAAATGGAAGGCAATTTTCACTATCGAACAGCAAAAGTGTCAAAGTCACGAGAAACGATCGACCTCTAGTTTGGAAAGTGGAATTTATTTTTTAGATTTCGCATCGAAATAAAAATATTAATTGCTCCAGTTTTCTTAATGTGGGTTAATTCTATCAAAACATTGCCAATTCAATGAGAGACATTTATAGAGCTGTAAGGGCATCTGTTTTTTTTCAGTTTCTAGTTCTGATTGATCTATTTTTTTCTATCGGTTTTTTTTTCGCTGAAACGAACATCTGTTGTTTGCAGTCTTCTTCATCAGTATGCAGTGTTCATAGTAGTCGTACTTCTTAATCTTTACCTTTCTGTGAGTTCTGTTCAACAGTAGTGTTCGTTTTGTACAATAGTTTTCTTGGTTTTTGTTTGGAATTCCAATTGAGTGGTTGTCTATCCAAGATTAGTGTCTAGTTTGGTGTGATGGTGTTTTTGTGCTGTTTTATTGGAATGTCTGTCTGAGCGTAATGTCCAAATTGGTATGGTGTAGTGCTGTCCACTTTCTGGCGTCTGATGATATTATATCTGAGTGAAAATTTTTGGGGTCTTGCAGTTAATATAGCTGAGTCGTTGGATCTTATTGATTGTTTTGCTTTTGGTAGATCATTCCATTGAAGTGATGATTTGTGCTTGCTACTATGAAGAATGATTACAGCTCAAATCTGAATTAGAAATGTTTTGTTTTTTGTATCCTTGCTTTGTCATGTTGCTACGTATATGAAATCGTTAGAACAACCCAACGAGCAAACAATGACATTTTTGCTGCATATCATTGGCTAATAAATAGCATCTGTTGTATCTGATTTGTTAGTGGCTTTTTGTTGTGTGAGCGTAAGTGCCCTGTGCGGCAAATTATTTCAGGACTTCGTTTGGTCTTGACTGGTTCATACCGATTTATTTCACTCGTTAAGCTTTTTAGAGCTACTATATTTTAGGCTTAATTTAGCTCCAGCTAGCGGATTGTAGTTTATACGGTTTGTTGTTCTTGTTCTGATATTCTGATCCACAAAGAGTTTGTCTGATTGAATTTTTCGGGGTTTCGTGGTAAAAAAGATGATCAAGTTCATCTTAGTTGTTTACTTTAGATGTCATTTGTTTACCTTGTGTCGATTTGGTACTTGATGCTATGATAACTGATTAATTGTTTAATCTGAATTGATGAGGGTATCCTAGTCGTCAATGCCTCTGCCTCGACCAATTTTATTAAAGTTTTATCCACAAAGAATTTGTCTGATTAAATTTTTCGAATTTTTTTTTGCTCAAAAGTTTGATCAGGTTTATCTGGGTTGTGTTCAATTTAGAGATCATTTGTTTACCATGTGATGATTTTGTACTTGCTACTATGAGAACTGATTTTAACTCAAATCTGATGTTTTCTTTGTATCAGTTCTTTGTCATGTTGCCATTCATCTGAAGCAGTTTTTTAGAGTCGATGAACGTAGTTCAGACTCTTATATAGGTCACGATGATTTAATTTTGATTTTTGATTTCTTAAGTTCTGTTCATTTCCTTTGTTAAAAGGAAGGCAAACTCCACTATCGAACAGCAAAAGTGTCAAATTCACGAGAAACGATCGACCTCTATTTTGGAAAGTGGAATTTATTTTTTAGATTTCCCATCGAAATAAAAATATTGGTTGCTCTATTTTTCTTAATATGGGTTAATTTTATCGAAGTAGTGCCAATTCAATGAGAGAAATATAAATAGCTCGAAGGGCATCTGTTTTTTTCTGTTTCCTATTCTGATTGAGCTATTTTTTTTCTATCGTTGTTTTTTTTTTTGCTGTAAGGCAGATATGTTGTTCCCAAGTCTTCCTCATCAGTGTTCAGTTTTGCTTCTAATCTTTACACTTTCGTTTGATTGGAGGTCTTTTCCACAGTAGTGTACTTACTGTATGATATTTTTTTTGTCTTTTGTTTATGCAATTCCAGTTGACCAATTGAAGATTAGTGTCTAATTTGCTATGATGGTCTTTTTATTGCCGTTTTATTGAAATATCTGTCCAAGCTTAGTAATTAAATTCGTATGGTCCGGTGCTGTCCAGATTCTGTTGTCTGATGACAGTATGTCCGAATGAAAGATTTTGGGATCTTGGTGTTAATATAGCTGAATTGTTGGAGTTTATAGATGTTTTTTTCCTGTTAAATCATTCGGTTAAAGTGATGATTTTGTAATTGTTACTATAAAGAATGATTTTAGCTCAAATCTACATGAAATATATTTCTTTGTATCAATACTTTGTCATGTTGCCATGTATGTGAAATGGTTATTTCTGTTTAATTGATATTTTTACCCTTGCGATAAGCAAGGGTAAATCAATCGGATTTTGGACTTTTTTCCCCGTAAATAAATTTGTTCGCAGGATGACTGAAACTGTGTTTATGGCCATCTCTACTTTCGTCAACGAACAGAAATAGAGAGAACGGACACTTTTTGAGTATGTCTGTATTTTCAATGCCTGTTCCAGTGGATTTTTTTTTTATGTTGTAAATTTACCACTTCCGATTTTTTATCGTTTTTTCTTTATTCGGCTTGAAATAGTTCGGCTTATCAAATATCGGCTCAAAGGTCTCTTTCTGGTTTGTTTTAGGAGTAAAAAATTCTAAGTGTTTTGAGGGGACTCGAGAATTTCTCGCTAAGTTTTTCTAATCACATCGTGTGTTTGTAACGTTTTTTTATCACAAGAGACGGGATTCTGGCCGTGACGTCAGTTTGCTTACAAGATGATAATTCTGTACACAATACTATAGAAGTCAATACCATATTCTTCTTTTTTTGATAGCATGCGATGTCTCATTCCTTTTTTTTAATAATTTTTTTTTCGAGTTTTCCTATTTAGGAGCGATGTTTTGCTCCTAATTATTTTAGCTCGTTTCCTTATTAAGAATTGATGAGCGCAGTTCATAATCTTATATAGGTCGAGATTATTTTTTTTAGGAAAAAGTCTGAAAATGCTCAAATAACTGCAGATGTACATTCATACATATTAATACATTTATGAATGAACTTAGGTATATATGCAGTTTTTGAGTTCTATTGAATTTCATCCGCTGAAAGTTACGGAAATAGTCTTCTCCAAATACGAACGTGGAAATTGGCGCAAAAAGCGTGAACAAATTCTTGTTTCGAAAGTAGAATTGAAGTTTCAGATTTCCAGTGGAATAAAAGCT
Source organism: Symsagittifera roscoffensis (assembly GCF_963678635.1). Lineage (NCBI taxonomy): Eukaryota > Metazoa > Xenacoelomorpha > Acoela > Convolutidae > Symsagittifera > Symsagittifera roscoffensis. The sequence goes on from NC_087066.1 coordinate 31,502,063, forward strand.
ATACCTATTAATCCAGTTTTCTCAAACTGAGTTAATTTTATCGAAAAAAGGCCAAACATAAGTTCACCGTGAAATTCAAAGAGGATTATATAGGTCGTGATTATTTTTTCCAGGAAAAGTCTTGGTGTTTGTTCAGGCACAATTTTAATTTTTCGCGGTTCGACTTGATTTCTTTTTGTTCAGTTCGTTTCCTTTGTTAAAGTGAAGGCAAACTCCACTATCGAACATTAAAAGTGTTAAGGTCATGAAAAACGTCATCGACTTCTAGTTTCGAAAGTGGAATTTAGTTTCTAGATTTCCCCGCGGAATAAAAAGTTTATCTCTTGATCCAGTTGTCTCAAATTGGGTTAATTTTATCAAATAATTGCTGGCCAAGTATTTCTTGATATTCAAAGTGCTTTTAAGGCATGTTTTTTTTACTGTGAAATTTCAAAGTTGTAGTTTTTCACGAAAGAAGTCAGTATCTACACATGGGAAGAGTATTATGTGATATATCCGATTTGTGTTTTTATTTTGGGTTTTTGAGATGCTTATGAAAATTTCTGCCTTTTTGGCAAAAAATTTCTGGGAACTAATTTATCAATTTTCAAAAATTTGGTACCATTGGACAGAACAGTTGTTCACATGTGTTCGTAGATACTCTGCTATTCTCTCTCTCTCTCTCTCTCTCTCTCTCTCTCTCTCTCTCCCTCTGTCTCTCTTTTAAAATCATCGGATATTTTACCACCTTCGAAAACTTCAGTGGGGAGAATTTTTGACCCTTATTTTTGGAATCTTTGTGGCTTTAGGAAACTTTTGGGTCGACCCAAGTTTTTTCGCCTTAGTCTCCGTTTTGTGTAAAAATTCTTGATCAAGTTACTCAATTTATGGATTAGCTTCAATTTATGGTTACACGATTAGCTTCAACAAAAGTTTCCCTTAAAAGATATACTTTTTTTGCCTGTTCTTGGACCCTCGCTTTTAGTCCTAATCAAATTTTGAAAAGATAAATTTTTGTCTTTGTTGTTTTTTCGATTAACTTGAATTCATTAAAGGTATTCCTACTTGGTTGGTAGGTTTTGATTTTGCGCGCATTTAATATAAAATAAGAAGGTCAGTTCATCTCTTGCATAATTAGTGTTTTACTTCATTTTGTTTAGATTGTGTGTTGAACACTAAAATAGTGGGAATAGAGAACCACGAGATCAAGGATGAAATGCAGAGAGTGCGGGAGACGAACAGAGTGAAGCAGAAAGACAAGACGAGAGTGAGAGAGTCAACTAAAAGTGGGCGAATAATAGTGCGAAATCTGCATTGGAGAGTGGATGAGAAGCGGCTGAGGCATTTGTTTGGTAGTGTGGGAGTCATTACTGAAGTTCAAATTCCGCAACAAGCAGGTAAGAAAATAGGTGGTCGTTCAACAAACCGCCATATCTTGAAGAGGAAATTTTATCAGAATTACGTAACAATTTCATAACAACGGTGACAATCTGTTCATAGGTTGCCTAACAATATTAATTTTCGGCTTGTTGGAATGGTAATTTTATTGTCGGCTTGTTGGTCCTTCGGCTTTTTGGCCGAACACCGAAAAACCAAATTAAGTTGAAACTAAAGAAGTTTCTTTATTTCTTAAATCTTTTTTGGTCATCCGGTTCCAATACCGGTTTCTCATTTATTTTCATAGAGGGAGAGAAAAATAGGGGAACGTCAATTTTCGGATGAATTAATTACATCTTTACCTGCAGTTTAGCTTGTTATCTTGAAAAAATGCTGCCTATGGAGATCTACTGTTGTTGTTGTTGTTGTTGCCTAGGTGCCCGTAGTTTGGCCCTCCTCTTGTCCCTCATTTGTGGCTTCTTCTGTATCGAGATCTACTGTCATTTTCTGTTTCGCAGGTTACTCTGACATCGGTTATTTTTCTATATTTTTCTTGCTTAGTTTCATTCATAATTAAGAAAATAGTTGTGGGGATCATAAAGTCCAGTTGGTTTTTTTACTTGCGAATATGATAGTTTACTTGCTACTTCCGAAAAGTGATTAAATTTTCAAAACTGAGTCGAAATTTTTGCTTCTTGCGAATACGATGGTGTACTTGCTACTTCTGAAAAAGATTATTTTTATAATACTGGGTTGAATCGCTTGAATATGATGATATTTTTTTACTCACTAAAAACGATTAGTTTTTAAACTTTGAGTCAAAGTTTTGTTTCTTGTGAGTATGATGGTATCTTTTTTCTTCTAAAAACTGAGTAATTTTTTTAATACTGAGTTGAAGTGCTGGTTTCTTGTGAATTGGATGGTATACTTGCTACTTTTGAAAACGATTCGTTTTTTAAACTCTGATTTGATGTGTCTGCTTTTGTGAATATGACGCTCTTCTTGCTTCTTCTGAAAAGTGATTAGGTTTTGATAACTGAGCTGATTTTTTTGTCTTGCAAATATTCTGGTAGATTGCTAATTTTCAAAAGTGATTAGTTTTTTAAATCTGAGTTGAAGTGCTGGAATCATTGTTTCTCGTGAATATGATAGTATACTTGCTAATTTTCAAAAATGATAAGTTTTTCAGAATTTTGTCATTTTTTGTTCTTGCGAATATGATAGTATACTCACCATTTCTGAGATTTTTTATGTTTTCAAAACTGTGTCGATGTTTTTGTTCTGTTTTTTTTGCGACTGTATACTTGCTAGATGTGAAACATGATTCAATCGTTATGAATGAGTTGAACGTTGTTCTCTTGTTTAATTGTATCCTTACTACTTTTGAAAGTTTAATTCTTTTTTAAACTAAGTCGAAGTTTTTGTGTCTTGCGAAGATGATTGTATAGTTGCTACTCCTGAAAACTGATTATTTTAAAATACTGATCGAATTTTTGGTGTCGTGCGAAGATGTTGGTATACTTGCTACTTTTAAATGGATTTGTTTTTAATACTGAGTTGAAATGTTAGTTTATTGTGGATAAGATGGTAGACTTGATACTTCTGAAAAATGATTAGTTTTTAAAAGCATGTCGAAGTTTTTGGCTTGCGAATAGGATTTTTTTTACTTGCGAAATTTTTTTCAGAAAAAGCGTTAATTTTCAATACTCATTTTAAGTGTTGGTTTCCTGTGGGTATGCTGGTTTTCTTGCTATTTTTGAAAATTGAATATTTTTCAATTTCTGAGTTGAAGTGTTTGTTTTTCATGAATATGATGATATACTTGCTACGTCTGACTAGTACTTATTTTTTTGATAAGTGATCGAATTGTTGGTGTCCTGCGAAGATGATGATATACTTGCTACTTCTGAAAACTGATTAAGTTTTAATACTGAGTTGAAGTGTTGGTTTTTTGTGAATATGATGGTAAACATGCCTTTTTGAAAGTGAATTTTTTTCAAACTGAGTCGATCTATTTGCTTCTTGTGAATATGATAGCAGCTTTGCTAATTTTGAAAAATGATAAGTTTTTCAGAATTTAGTCATAATTTTTGTATCTGGCGAATAATGTGGTCTTCTTCTACTTCCTTAAAGTGATAAGTTTTTATAACTTTGAGTTAAAGTTTTGTTTCTTGTGAATATGATCTACAGAACTATTATGTAAGTGGTGAGTATACTCACCACTTCTAAGAAGTAATTGTATTTTCAAAACTCTGTCGATGCTTTTTGCGACTGTATACTTGCTACATGTGAAACATGATTAAATGTTATTATTGTTGAGTTGAACTTTGATATCTTGCGATGATAGTATACTTGCTATTTCTGAAAACTGATAGTTTAATAATAGTGTGTTGAAATGTTAGTTTCTTGTGGATATGCTGGCGTATTTTCTATTTAGAAAAATGATTGGTTTTTTAAAACCGAGTCGAAGTTTTTGGATTGCGAATATGATTGTGTAATTGTTTTCTTAAAATTGTTATTTTTTAATACTGAATTGAAATGGTGATTTCTTATGGATATGCTGGCATTTTTGCTATTTTTGATAAATGATTACTTTTCAATCTTTTGTGAGCAAATTTTTGGTATCTTGTGAGGATGATGACATACTTGCTGTTTCTGAAAACTGATTATTTTTTAATACTGAGTTGAAATGTTGATTTCTTGTGGATATGATAGCATCTTTGCTAATTTTGAAAAATGATACGTTTTTCAGAACTTAGTCATAGTTTTTGCTTGAATTGAATAAACAAATTGAAAAACGAATAGTTTCATTTTCTGAGTTGCAGTGTTTGTTTTAAGTGAATATGATGATATTTTTGCTACGTCTGAATAGTAATTTTGTTTTTCATGAGTGATTGAATTTTTGGTGTCTTTTGAAGATGATGTTATACTTGCTACTTCTGAAAACAGATTAATTTTTAACTCTTAGCTGAAGTGTTGGTTTTTTGTGGATATGATGGTAACCATGCCTTTTCGAAAGTGAATTATTTTTCAAAATGAGCCGAACTATTTGTTTCTCGTGAATATGATAGCTTACTTGCTTATTTTGAAAAATGGTAAGTTTTTCAGAATTCTGTCATAGTTTTTGCTTCTTGGAATTATATATGTTTTAATACTTATTTGAGTTGTTTGCTTCTTGTGAATATAGAATTGAGTATAGAAATTGAAAAATGAATACTTTTCAATTTCTGAGTTGAAGTGTTTGTTTTAAGTGAATATGATGATATTTTTGCTACGTCTGAATAGTAATTTTGTTTTTCATGAGTGATTGAATTTTTGGTGTCTTTTGAAGATGATGTTATACTTGCTACTTCTGAAAACAGATTAATTTTTAACTCTTAGCTGAAGTGTTGGTTTTTTGTGGATATGATGGTAACCATGCCTTTTCGAAAGTGAATTATTTTTCAAAATGAGCCGAACTATTTGTTTCTCGTGAATATGATAGCTTACTTGCTTATTTTGAAAAATGGTAAGTTTTTCAGAATTCTGTCATAGTTTTTGCTTCTTGGAATTATATATGTTTTAATACTTATTTGAGTTGTTTGCTTCTTGTGAATATAGAATTGAGTATAGAAATTGAAAAATGAATACTTTTCAATTTCTGAGTTGAAGTGTTTGTTTTAAGTGAATATGATGATATACTTGCTACGTCTGAATAGTAATTTTTTTTCATGAGTGATTGAATTTTTGGTGTCTTTTGAAGATGATGATATACTTGCTACTTCTGAAAACTGATTATTTTTCAATACTGAGTTGAAATGTTGATTTCTTGTGGATATGATAGCATCTTTGCTAATTTTGAAAAATGATACGTTTTTCAGAACTTAGTCATAGTTTTTGCTTCTGGCGAATATGGTGGTCTTCTTTTACTTCCTTAAAGTGATAAGTTTTTATAACATTGAGTTAAAGTTTTGTTTCTTGTGAATATGATCTATAGAACTATGATTCAAGTGGTGAGTATACTCACCCTTTCTAAGAAGTAATTGTATTTTCAAAATTTTGTCGATGCTTTTTTGCGACTGTATACTTGCTATTGTGGAACATGATTAAATGTTTATTATGAGTTGAACTTTGATATTTTATACTTGCTACATGTGAAACATGATTCAATCGTTATGAATGAATTGAACGTTGTTCTCTTGTTTAAATGTATGCTTACTATTTTTGAAAGTTTAATTCTTTTTTAAACTAAGTCGAAGTTTTTGTGTCTTGCGAAGATGATTGTATAGTTGCTACTCCTGAAAACTGATTATTTTTCAATACTGAGTTGAAATGTTGATTTCCTGTGGATATGATAGCATCTTTGCTAATTTTGAAAAGTGATACGTTTTTCAGAACTTAGTCATAGTTTTTGCTTCTGGCGAATGTGGTGGTCTTCTTTTACTTCCTTAAAGTGATAAGTTTTTATAACATTGAGTTAAAGTTTTGTTTCTTGTGAATATGATCTATAGAACTATGATGCAAGTGGTGAGTATACTCACCCTTTCTAAGAAGTAATTGTATTTTCAAAATTTTGTCGATGCTTTTTTGCGACTGTATACTTGCTATTGTGGAACATGATTAAATGTTTATTATGAGTTGAACTTTGATATTTTATACTTGCTACATGTGAAACATGATTCAATCGTTATGAATGAATTGAACGTTGTTCTCTTGTTTAATTGTATGCTTACTATTTTTGAAAGTTTAATTCTTTTTTAAACTAAGTCGAAGTTTTTGTGTCTTGCGAAGATGATTGTATAGTTGCTACTCCTGAAAACTGATTATTTTTCAATACTGAGTTGAAATGTTGATTTCCTGTGGATATGATAGCATCTTTGCTAATTTTGAAAAGTGATACGTTTTTCAGAACTTAGTCATAGTTTTTGCTTCTGGCGAATGTGGTGGTCTTCTTTTACTTCCTTAAAGTGATAAGTTTTTATAACATTGAGTTAAAGTTTTGTTTCTTGTGAATATGATCTATAGAACTATGATGCAAGTGGTGAGTATACTCACCCTTTCTAAGAAGTAATTGTATTTTCAAAATTTTGTCGATGCTTTTTTGCGACTGTATACTTGCTATTGTGGAACATGATTAAATGTTTATTATGAGTTGAACTTTGATATTTTATACTTGCTACATGTGAAACATGATTCAATCGTTATGAATGAATTGAACGTTGTTCTCTTGTTTAATTGTATGCTTACTATTTTTGAAAGTTTAATTCTTTTTTAAACTAAGTCGAAGTTTTTGTGTCTTGCGAAGATGATTGTATAGTTGCTACTCCTGAAAACTGATTATTTTAAATAGTGATTTGAAATGTTGGTTTCTTGTGGACATTCTGGCGTACTTGCTATTTTTTAAAAGTGGGTATTCTGGCATACTTGCTATTTTTGTAATAAGATTTCTTCTCATTTTTTGAGTTGAATTGTTAGTTTTTGTGGATATCATGATATCATTGCTACTTCTGATTAGTGATTAGTCTTTTTATGACTGATCGAATTTTTGGTGTCGTGCGAAGGTGTTGGTATACTTGCTACTTTTAAATGGATTTGTTTTTAATACTGAGTTGAAATGTTAGTTTCTTGTGGATAAGATGGTAGACTTGATACTTCTGAAAAATGATAAGTTTTTAAAAGCATGTCGAAGTTTTTGGCTTGCGAAATTCTTTTCAAAAAAGCGTTAATTTTCAATACTCATTTTAAGTGTTGTTTTCCTGTGGGTATGCTGGCTTTCTTGCTATTTTTGAAAATTGAATATTTTTCAATTTCTGAGTTGAAGTGTTTGTTTTTCATGAATATGATGATATACTTGCTACGTCTGAATAGTAATTATTTTTTTGATAAGTGATCGAATTGTTGGTGTCCTAAGAAGATGATGATATACTTGCTACTTCTGAAAACTGATTAAGTTTTAATACTGAGTTGAAGTGATGGTTTTTTGTGAATATGATGGTAAACATGCCTTTTTGAAAGTGAATTTTTTTCAAACTGAGTCGATTTATTTGTTTCTTGTGAATATGATAGCAGCTTTGCTAATTTTGAAAAATGATAAGTTTTTCAGAATTTAGTCATAATTTTTGCATCTGGCGAATAATGTGGTCTTCTTCTACTTCCTTAAAGTGATAAGTTTTTATAACTTTGAGTTAAAGTTTTGTTTCTTGTGAATATGATCTATAGAACTATTATGTAAGTGGTGAGTATACTCACCACTTCTAAGAAGTAATTGTATTTTCAAAACTCTGTCGATGCTTTTTGCGACTGTATACTTGCTACATGTGAAACATGATTAAATGTTATTATTGTTGAGTTGAACTTTGATATCTTGCGATGATAGTATACTTGCTATTTCTGAAAACTGATAGTTTAATAATAGTGTGTTGAAATGTTAGTTTCTTGTGGATATGCTGGCGTTTTTTCTATTTAGAAAAATGACTGGTTTTTTAAAACCGAGTCGAAGTTTTTGGATTGCGAATATGATTGTGTAATTGTTTTCCTAAAATTGTTAATTTTTAATACTGAATTGAAATGGTGATTTCTTATGGATATGCTGGCATTTTTGCTATTTTTGATAAATGATTACTTTTCAATCTTTTGTGAGCAAATTTTTGGTATCTTGTGAGGATGATGACATACTTGCTGTTTCTGAAAACTGATTCTTTTTTAATACTGAGTTGAAGTGTTGGTTTTGGGGATATGATGGTAAACTTGCCTTTTCGAAAGTGAGTTTTTTTCAAACTGAGTCGAAATCTTTGTTTTTCGTGAATATGATAGTATATTTGCCAGTTTTGAAAATTGATAAGTTTTCCAGAACTTAGTCATAGTTTTTGCTTCTTGGAAATATGATGGTATTTTTACAGAAAATAGATATGTTTTGATACTTATTTGAGCTGTTTGCTTCTTGTGAGTATAGAATTGAATAAAGAAATTGAAAAACGAATAGTTTTCAATTTCTGAGTTGAAGTGTTTGTTTTAAGTGAATATGATGATATATTTGCTACGTCTGAATAGTAATTTTGTTTTTCATGAGTGATTGAATTTTTGGTGTCTTTTGAAGATGATGTTATACTTGCTACTTCTGAAAACAGATTAATTTTTAACTCTGAGTTGAAGTGTTGGTTTTTTGTGGATATGATGGTAACCATGCCTTTTCGAAAGTGAATTATTTTTTCAAACCGAGCCGAACTATTTGTTTCTCGTGAAAATGATAGCTTACTTGCTTCTTTTGAAAAATGATAAGTTTTTCTGAATATTGTCATAGTTTTTGCTTCTTGGAAATATATATGTTTTAATACTTATTGAGTTGTTTGCTTCTTTTGAATATAGAATTGAGTATAGAAATTGAAAAATGAATAGTTTTCATTTTCTGAGTTGAAGTGTTTGTTTTAAGTGAATATGATGATATACTTGCTACGTCTGAATAGTAATTTTTTTTCCTGAGTGATTGAATTTTTGGTGTCTTTTGAAGATGATGATATACTTGCTACTTCTGAAACTGATTAATTTTCAATACTGAGTTGAAATGTTGATTTCTTGTGGATATGATAGCATCTTTGCTAATTTTGAAAAATGATAAGTTTTTCAGAACTTAGTCATAGTTTTTGCTTCTGGCGAATATGGTGGTCTTCTTTTACTTCCTTAAAGTGATAAGTTTTTATAACATTGAGTTAAAGTTTTGTTTCTTGTGAATATGATCTATAGAACTATGATGCAAGTGGTGAGTATACTCACCCTTTCTAGAGAAGTAATTGTATTTTCAAAATTTTGTCGATGCTTTTTTGCGACTGTATACTTGCTATTGTGGAACATGATTAAATGTTTATTATGAGTTGAACTTTGATATTTTATACTTGCTACATGTGAAACATGATTCAATCGTTATGAATGAATTGAACGTTGTTCTCTTGTTTAAATGTATGCTTACTATTTTTGAAAGTTTAATTCTTTTTTAAACTAAGTCGAAGTTTTTGTGTCTTGCGAAGATGATTGTATAGTTGCTACTCCTGAAAACTGATTATTTTTCAATACTGACTTGAAATGTTGGTTTCTTGTTGATATGATAGCATCTTTGCTAATTTTGAAAAATGATAAGTTTTTCAGAACTTAGTCATAGTTTTTGCTTCTGGCGAATATGGTGGTCTTCTTTTACTTCCTTAAAGTGATAAGTTTTTATAACATTGAGTTAAAGTTTTGTTTCTTGTGAATATGATCTGTAGAACTATGATGCAAGTGGTGAGTATACTCACCCTTTCTAAGAAGTAATTGTATTTTCAAAATTTTGTCGATGCTTTTTTGCGACTGTATACTTGCTATTGTGGAACATGATTAAATGTTTATTATGAGTTGAACTTTGATATCTTGCGAAGATGAAAGTATACTTGCTACTTCTGAAAACTGATAATTTAATAATACTGAGTTGAAATGTTAGTTTTTGTGGATATGAGGGTAAACATGCCTTTTTGAAAGTGAATTTCTTGTTCAAATTGAGCCGAAATATTTATTTCTCGTGAATATGATAGCTTGCTTGCTTATTTTGAAAAATGATAAATTTTTCAGAATATTGTCATAGTTTTTGCTTCTTGGAAATATATTTGTTTTAATGAGTTGTTTGCTTCTAGTGAATATAGAATTGAGTATAGAATTTGAAAAGTGAACAGTTTTTAATTTCTGAGTTGAAGTGTTTGTTTTTAGTGAATATGATGATATACTTGCTACGTCCGAATAGTAATTTTTTTCATGAGTGATCGAATTTTTGTTGTCTTTTGAAGGTGATGATAGACTTGCTACTTCTGAAAACTGATTAATTTTCAATACTGACTTGAAATGTTGGTTTCTTGTTGATATGATAGCATCTTTGCTAATTTTGAAAAATGATAAATTTTTCAGGACTTAGTCATAGTTTTTGCTTCTGGCGAATATGGTGGTCTTTTTTTACTTCCCTAAAGTGAGAAGTTTTATTACATTGAGTTGATGTTTTGTTCCTTGTGAATTTGATCTATAGAACTATGATGTAAGTGGTGAGTATACTCACCACTTCTAAGAAGTAATTGTATTTTCAAAAATCTGTCGATGCTTTTTTGCGACTGTATACTTGCTATTGTGAAACATAATTAAATGTTTATTATTGAGTTGAATTTGATATCTTGCGAAGATGATAGTATACTTGCTACTTCTGAAAACTGATAATTTAATCATAATCAGTTCAAATGTTAGTTTCTTATGGATATGCTGGCGTACTTTCTATTTCTGTAAATGATTAGTTTTTTAAAAGCGAGTCTAAGTTTTTGGCTTGCGAATATGATTATGTAATTGTTTTCTTAAAAAGCGTTAATTTTTAATACTGAATTGAAATGGTGATTTCTTATGGATATGCTGGCCTCTTTACTATTTTTGATAAATGATTACTTTTCAATCTTTTGTGATCGAAATTTTGGTATCTTGCGAAGATGATGATATACTTAGTACTTCTGAAAACTGATCAATTTGAAATACTGAGTTAACGTGTTGGTTACTGGAGATATGTTGGTAAACTTTCCTTTTTGAAAAGGAATTTTGTTTCAAACTGAGTGCAAATCTTAGTTTTTTTTATGAATATGATAGTATACTTGCTAGTTTTGAAAAACGTTTTCCAGAATTTAGATCTGTTTTGATACTTATTTGAGTTGTTTGCTTCTTATGAATCTAGAATTGAGTATAGAAATTGGAAAATGAATAGTTTTCAATTTCTGAGTTGAAGTGTTTGTTTTTAGTGAATATGATGATATACTTGCTACGTCCGAATAAGAATTTTTTTTCATGAGTAATCGAATTTTTGGTGTCTTTTGAAGATGATGATATACTTGCTACTTCTGAAAACTGATTAATTTTCAATACTGACTTGAATTGTTGGTTTCTTGTTGATATGATAGCATCTTTGCTAATTTTGAAAAATGATAAATTTTTCAGAATTTAGTCATAATTTTTGCATCTGGCGAATAATGTGGTCTTCTTCTACTTCCTTAAAGTGTCAAGTTTTTATAACATTGAGTTAAAGTTTTGTTTCTTGTGAATATGATCTATAGAACTATGATGCAAGTGGTGAGTATACTCACCCTTTCTAAGAAGTAATTGTATTTTCAAAATTTTGTCGATGCTTTTTTGCGACTGTATACTTGCTATTGTGGAACATGATTAAATGTTTATTATGAGTTGAACTTTGATATCTTGCGAAGATGAAAGTATACTTGCTACTTCTGAAAACTGATAATTTAATAATACTGAGTTGAAATGTTAGTTTTTGTGGATATGAGGGTAAACATGCCTTTTTGAAAGTGAATTTCTTGTTCAAATTGAGCCGAAATATTTGTTTCTCGTGAATATGATAGCTTACTTGCTTATTTTGAAAAATGATAAATTTTTCAGAATATTGTCATAGTTTTTGCTTCTTGGAAATATATTTGTTTTAATGAGTTGTTTGCTTCTAGTGAATATAGAATTGAGTATAGAATTTGAAAAGTGAACAGTTTTTAATTTCTGAGTTGAAGTGTTTGTTTTTAGTGAATATGATGATATACTTGCTACGTCCGAATAGTAATTTTTTTTCATGAGTGATCGAATTTTTGTTGTCTTTTGAAGATGATGATATACTTGCTACTTCTGAAAACTGATTAATTTTCAATACTGACTTGAAATGTTGGTTTCTTGTTGATATGATAGCGTCGTTACTAATTTTGAAAAATGATAAATTTTTCAGAACTTAGTCATAGTTTTTGCTTCTGGCGATTATGGTGGTCATTTTTTACTTCCCTAAAGTGAGAAGTTTTATTACATTGAGTTGATGTTTTGTTCCTTGTGAATTTGATCTATAGAACTATGATGTAAGTGGTGAGTATACTCACCACTTCTAAGAAGTAATTGTATTTTCAAAAATCTGTCGATGCTTTTTTGCGACTGTATACTTGCTATTGTGAAACATAATTAAATGTTTATTATTGAGTTGAATTTGATATCTTGCGAAGATGATAGTATACTTGCTACTTCTGAAAACTGATAATTTAATCATAATCAGTTCCAATGTTAGTTTCTTGTGGATATGCTGGCGTACTTTCTATTTCTGTAAATGATTAGTTTTTTAAAAGCGAGTATAAGTTTTTGGCTTGCGAATATGATTGTGTAATTGTTTTCTTAAAAAGCGTTAATTTTTAATACTGAATTGAAATGGTGATTTCTTATGGATATGCTGGCCTCTTTACTATTTTTGATAAATGCTTACTTTTCAATCTTTTGTGATCGAAATTTTGGTATCTTGCGAAGATGATGATATACTTGCTACTTCTGAAAACTGATCAATTTGAAATACTGAGTTAACGTGTTGGTTACTGGAGATATGTTGGTAAACTTGCCTTTTTGAAAAGGATTTTTGTTTCAAACTGAGTGCAAATCTTAGTTTTTTTTATGAATATGATAGTATACTTGCTAGTTTTGAAAAACGTTTTCCAGAATTTAGATCTGTTTTGATACTTATTTGAGTTGTTTGCTTCTTGTGAATCTAGAATTGAGTACAGAAATTGAAAAATGAATAGTTTTCAATTTCTGAGTTGAAGTGTTTGTTTTTAGTGAATATGATGATATACTTGCTACGTCCGAATAGTAATTTTTTTTCATGAGTGATCGAATTTTTGGTGTCTTTTGAAGATGATGATATACTTGCTACTTCTGAAAACTGATTAAGTTTCAATACTGACTTGAATTGTTGGTTTCTTGTTGATATGATAGCATCTTTGCTAATTTTGAAAAATGATAAATTTTTCAGAATTTAGTCATATTTTTTGCATCTGGCGAATAATGTGGTCTTCTTTTACTTCCTTAAAGTGTTAAGTTTTTATAACATTGAGTTAAAGTTTTGTTTCTTGTGAATATGATCTATAGAACTATTATGTAAGTGGTGAGTATACTCACCACTTCTAAGAAGTAAATGGATTTTCAAAAGTCTATCGATGCTTTTTTGCGACTGTATACTTGCTTTTGTGAAACATAATTAAATGTTTATTATTGAGTTGAACGTTGATATCGTGCTAAGATGATGGTATACTTGCTACTTCTGAAAACTGATTAATTTTTAATACTGAGTTGAAGTGTTGGTTTTTTGTGGATATGATGGTAAACATGCCTTTTTGAAAGTAAATTTCTTGTTCAAACTGAGCCGAAATATTTGTTTCTCGTGAATATGATAGCCTACGTGCTTATTTTGAAAAATGATAAGTTTTTCAGAACATTTTCGTAGTTTTGCTTCTTGGAAAAATATGTTTTCATACTTGAGTTGTTTACTTCTTGTAAATATAGAATTGAGTATAGAAATTGAAAAATGAATAGTTTTCAATTTTTGAGTTGAAGTGTTTGTTTTTAGTGAATATGCTGATATTTTTGCTTCTTCTTAGGTGTGAATATGTTTTTTATAACTCATCGAGTTCTTAAATCTTGCGAGGATGATGGTATACTTGCTACTTCTGAAAACTGATTAATTTTGAATACTGAGTTGAAGTGTTGGTTTTTTTGTCGATATTATGGTAACCATGCCTTTTCGAAAGTGACTTTCTTTTTCAAACTCAGTCGAAATATTTGTTTCTCGTGAATATGATAGCATATTAGCTAATTTTAAAAAATGATATTTTTTTCAAATTTTAATCATAGTTTTTGCTACTTGCGAAGATGATGGTATTTTAACAGAAGATATATGTTTTAAAACTGATTTGAATTGTTTGGTTCTTGTGGATATAGAATCGAATATAGAAATTGAAAAATGAATAGTTTTCAATTTCTGAGTTGAAGTATATGTTTTTAGTGAATATGATGATATTTTTGCTTCTTCTTAGGTGTGAATATGTTTTTTATAACTGATCGAGTTCTTGGCGTCTTGCGAAGATGATGGTATACTTGCTACTTCTGAAAACTGATTAATTTTGAATACTGAGTTGAAGTGTTTGTTTTTAGTGAATATGATGATATACTTAATACGTCTGAATAGTAATTTTTTTTTCATGAGTGATCCATATTTTGGTGTCTTTTGAAGATGATGATATACTTGTTACTTCTGAAAACTGATTAGTTTTCAATACTGAGTTGAAATGTTCAATACTGTTTAATTTTCAAACTGTTTAATTTTCAATACTGAGTTAAAATATGCTGGCATACTTGCTCTTTTTGAAAAAGCTTATTTTTCAAATTCTGAGCTGAAGTATTGGTTTTTTGTGTGAATATGATGAAATACTTGCTTCTTCTTAGGTGTGAATATATTTTTTATAACTGATCGACTTTTTGGCGTCTTGCGAAGATGATGGTATACTTGCTACTTCTGAAAACTGATTAATTTTCAATACTGAGTTGAAATGTTGGTTTCCTGTGGATATGCTGGCATACTTGCTTTTTTGAAAAATGCTTATTTTTCAAATTCTGAGTTGAAGTGTTTGTTTTTTGTGAATATGATGATATACTTGCTTCTTAGGTGTGAAAATAGTTTTTATAAGTGATCGAGTTTATGGCCTCTTTATGGTATACTTGCTACTTCTGAAAATTGATTAGTTTTTTTAATACTGAGTTGAAGTGCTGGTTTCTTGTGGATATGATGGTTTTCTAACTACTTCTGAAAACTGATTCCTTTGAAAACTGAGTCGAAGTGTATATTTCATGTGAATATGAATGATGGTACATCTGAGAGGATATTTCTATGAATTTAGTTGATGTGATTGTCTTGTGTATTTGATCACGCAATGTGCTTCTACTTCTCAGGATCTTAGTTCGAAATACTTTTTTCTTTTAGCTGTTGATCCAAATTTTGTTGCTTTAGGAAAGAAACGAGGCTTCGCATTCGTGCAATTTGAGACTCGAGAGCAGGCTGTGAAAGCTGTTGAGAAATTTCAGGCTCACGAGTTACGTGGTGAGTATTTAGAGGTCTTTTAACTAATTCCACTTTTTGCAAAGGGGTTTTGAGATATTTGTTTTAAGGTACGAAATTCACATATGCTTAATCGTTAAATCAGTTGTTTATGGGAAGATTCATTAGTGGTTACCATAATGGGCGAGGAATAGTTAAAGAGATTCGAATCGTTTTTGGCTTAGCTCAGAAACAATAGATTGCATTTGTTTTGATATTTGATTAAGAGTAATGAACGTAAAAAAAAACATCAAGACCTATATAAGAGTACTAACTACGTTCAGGAAAAAGTCTTAATATTTGTTCATGCTCGCTCAATTGTGATTTTTCGCGGTTTGAATTTTAATTTCTTTTTAAGTTCAGTTAATTTCCTTTTTAAAAGGATGGCAAAGTGTAAAGGTGTAAAGGAACAGTGTAAAGGAACAGCAAAAGTGTAAAGGTCACGAAAAACGTGATTGACTTCTCGTTTCATAAATGGAATTGATCAGTTTTCGCAGCGGAAAATTACCTACTGATCCAGTTTTC
Source organism: Symsagittifera roscoffensis (assembly GCF_963678635.1). Classification (NCBI taxonomy): domain Eukaryota; kingdom Metazoa; phylum Xenacoelomorpha; order Acoela; family Convolutidae; genus Symsagittifera; species Symsagittifera roscoffensis. Next base: position 31,517,871 of record NC_087066.1, read on the forward strand.
TCAAGTTAAGTTAATTTTATCAAAACACCGATCATAAACTGTGCTTGAAATTCAAAGAGTTTAAGGGCATATATTTTTTCTTAACAATTTGAAGTGTTTTTTTTTGTTTCCTTGCGTTCATTGCTCTTTTCCATGAGTCAATTGGCTGTTTTTCATCGATATTTAACATGAGAAAGGGTTCCAAATCATTAATTGATAAATCTGCATCATTTCTTAGTACTCTAATTGTATAACAATGTTTATTTCAATTGCATTAGGGCGTCCCATGGCAGTAGACCTATCGGTCCCAAAAGACATACATCTCAGACATGGTCATGGTCAACATAATGGCCGACTTCTGGAGCCAGAAGACGGTTCCTATCACGCCTCCTCATGTACAGATGAAAGATTGAGTAGGATTGAGAATTGGAACACCAAGCAAAATGGTGCAGCTGATGACGAGGACAGTGATCAAAATGACAGTGAAGAGAATGAAAACTGTGAAGAAGATGAGAATTCGGACCTGGATGATCGGGAAATGATGTCTGAAGATGATGGAAACTCGGACGAAGAAGGTGAACAAATTGAAGACGACGATGATAATGATGATGAAGAAGAGGCTGCAATGATGAAGGCGAGGAGAAAGAGAGTGGCTGAAAAGTACAACGATGTGCAGGAGGGGAAAACAGTATTTGTTAAGTAAGGAGGAGTAAGCTTGTATTTTCAAATACGAAAACCTATTATCAATTGAAAGCCGATCGTTATGAGCATAAAAAATCCGAAACTTTAGCAGACGCATTTTAAATTATCGAACTGAGCAAAATATTGAGTCCACTTACCCGTAAACATACAACCAAGTTCATACTTACGCACCCGAATTGTAAAAAAAAATACAAAATAAAAGTTCGTACCCAAAGTTTTGGAGTAAAAACTCAAAATCTGAAAGGGAATGATCGTGAATCATTTTTCCTGTAAGAGAGCAGCCGTAACTGGAAAATTGGCCAGATCTGCACTAGCTAGTTCAATATAAATATGATAGGTTTGGATCTATTCCCATTTGTTAAATTTGGAATATTATGGAGTAATTAATGTGGTTTGGTGTAGAAACCTTCCTTTCCGGTCTGGTGATGCAGAGCTGAAAGAGATCTTCTCTCGATTCGGAAAAGTGAGCATGGCCAAAGTTGTCCTGGATCACGAAACAGAGGAATCGAAAGGTGGGTTCCAACTATGGAAAGTATGCAATATTTGAAACCTAGTTCCTACTTACTCTATTGATTTAATTGATTTTTCCAGGTTGTGGGTTTGTGAAATTTGACGACGCAGAGTCTGTCCAAAAATGTCTGGATAAACTGCAGCGAGGGAATGTAAGTAGTGTGCAACATAATTTTTAAATTATTTATTCAAGATAAGTTACTTGAGAGCAGCGGACAGTGTTTTTTTTTGAATGATTCGGACAACAGAATCCGGACAGGCTTCTGCGGTTTGATTTTTGATTTTTTTTTCGGTTAAACTCAAATTAGTTGTTAAAAGGAAGGCAAACTCCACTATCGAACAGTCAAAATGTAAAGGTCGCGAAAAATGTGATCGACTTGTAATTTCGAAAATGGAAATTAATTATCACATTTCCCTGCGAAATATAAGTTTTGCCTATTGATCCAGTTTTCTCAAATTGGGTTAATTTTAACCAAAAAGTGTCCATCATAAATTGTTCTACAAATTCAAAGAGCTTTGAGGCATCAATTTTTTTCTTCGAAATTCAAAACTTGAAGGTTTTTGAAAAAACAAGTCAGTTTTTTTTTTCAGTTACCTTGCGTTCTTTACTCTTTTCCAACTGTCAGCTGGCTACGTTCAAAAAAGTGTCAATCACAAATTGTTCTGAAAATTTAAAGAACTCAAAGGCCGTTTTTTTGAAGTTCGAAAGTTGAAGTTTCTTTCGAAATTTCAATTTTCGAATTGAAATTTTGAATATTCCTGCTCAGTAATCATTCCATTCTAATTTGAATTCTAGCAAGCTATTCGGTCTCTCTGAAGTGTTTGTAGCCAAAAAAAATCACTAGGTACTTGACATTGCGTGTGCTGAGAAATTTAAAAAATAACTTTTATCAAAGTTGTTTGTTTTTGAAGGAAATGCGTATCGCCTCAGTAATATTTCGTTTTTTTTTTAACCTAGATTTTTTTTGTGTATTTTTATACCATCTGACATATTGTTGACCTGAGCTCAAAATTAGTTTCTTACTTGTGGATGTTGAAATTTTTTAATTTTGCTAATTGGGGCAATAAATGTGCACAAATTTTTAGTTTGCTTTTAGCGCTTAGCGAATTAAAGTGGCTCATAAATCGTTCTATATAGAATTGAGACTAGCTAATTATTCCAATTGTTTAGGTAATATCCGCAAATTTTATCTTTTTGTTTTGAACGGCGTGTGAAGAAATATTAAATATAATGAAATTCCATATAAGCATGGGTATTGCAATCGAGAGCTAGATTTTTTTCCCTTTAACAATTTTGTTCACAGAATAGACGAATTGAAATGATATTCATTTCAATAGCACCATGGTTAGTGTAGTGTGTAGTAGGTGCATGTTAGGTATGAGATTTGGGTTCCTGTTAAGAGTTTTTTTTGTGCCGAAATCTTTCGGCAGAATTTCCGTGCTGTAAGAGGTCAGCTTTAATTTCGTCTGCTTATTTTTTTCTAAATAGTTTACCAAATTTGGGTTCCTGTTAAGAGTTTTAGAGAGGTTTTTTGTGCCGACAATTTTCGGCGCTGGAAGAGGTCAGCTTTAGTTTCGTTTGCTTATTTTCTGAATAGTTTATTTTTGATTAACTTTCTTTGGTATTATGTGGGAGTGATTGATTTCTTATATGAAATTTTGGAAAAATTTAAATAAACCTTCTAGACTCTTCATTTTTTCAGTACAATTTTTCAAAAATTTTTTTGTTTGCTCAGTTGAATTAACAGAATTGGTTCAATTTTTTGTTGTTTTTGGTTAGTTGATCGGCTGTAGAGTTAAAGTTTTCGGTAATTTTGTTCAAAATTGCTAGATACATTCGTCCTCTTTTCTGTTAACTTTTTCTGTAACTTTTCGTGTTTAACTTTTTGTATTCCTTAAGTTAAAATTAGTTTCAATGTGTTAAAGTTTTAACGGAATAATTTTTTAGTTTTTTCGTTGTCAGTTTAAAACAACGTTCTGTTTAATTTATTTTCACTTCCGGATAATATTGATACGTTTCCGGACTCATTCATTTTTAAATTGGCTCAATGATACGTCTTTTTTTTTCTAGGAACATAAGTTAAATTGCGTTTTTTTGGTTGAGGTTTTCAACTTTTTCTTTTTTTTCGCCTGACCAGAGTTTCTTTTTTGAAGGAAAAAAAATCGGCGTGTTTTCTTTTTCAGTCTTCAAAATTATTTGTTTGTTCTTTGCAGCGTATTTTTCTTGTTTCTACATCTGTGTTTCAATCGAGTTTTTTTAGCAATTTTTTCTCTCAGCAAGAAGATTGATTATCAGGTTTTGAATTGTTTTTGAAGTTTATCATTTTAAATAGTTTGTTGTGTCTAGAAACGTTTTAGGTTTTTTCAGGTCAGGTTTGTTGTTTGTTTAAGCTTACTTGTTCTGGTTGTTTCAAAATGAGTTAATCAGTGTGCTGTTTAGAAATAGTTTCATCGTGTGTATTCTGCATAGCTGGCCAGCTCAAAACCACAGTTGTAGTCAAACTGATTTTACTGCTTTTTTATTTTCAAAAATGTTTTCCAACATTTTTCCAATCTGATTTATTGTTCCGACTTTCGATACGAAAGTAACGGAATATTTGTGCTCGGGTTGGGTTTTTTTTCTTCAGACAAATTTCGACTTTTTAACTAGCCATTTTTGACGACATTTTTTTATATCATTCGAAAGCCATTGTTGTCCTGAGTTTAAATTTGAAAAGATATTTTACCTGTGATCATTTTTCGTAAAGTTATGAGGGTTTAAAGTTTACCATTTTGGCCGATTTGGGACAATTGAAGCGCGATATATTCCGCACTATTAACGCGTAAGCGGAGATTTAATCCGTCTGAGAAATCGTTCCAAATTGGTTGAAAGAAGCTTCTTTGCCATAATTGATTTATTACAATGAGCGAAATCTATTGTTTAGTACTTTATATGGCGTGTGAGGGGATTATTTTCATAGAAAAATTTTCAAATTTAGAAAAAGTTTTTCATTTTATTTTGTTTCATTTAATTCTTCTATGTTGTTTATGTTATTACTGCTCCATAAACGTTAAAAGGCAGTCGGAACTTTCAGGGCTTTGACCTGACACGAGCAGTCTTGTTTACTTTTTAAAACTTTCTTATAGACGTTTTTTTTCCATCGCAAGTGGTGGGAAGCTCTGTGTGAAACTTGCGATTATATTATGATTCAAAATAAAAGCCTCATCAGACATGAAACGGCAGTAGAAACATTCAGTATATTACTAGTTTTTTTCTAGATTACGAATTGTGGTTTGCGAAGACTGATTGCTTAATGTTTTCCATATTGTAGGGTCTGATCATGGATAGGCGGAAGCTGAGTGCAGAAGTGGCTGTTGCGAGGGAGACGAAAGAGAGGGAGAAAGAGGAGAGGAAGAAGGATTCGATGGAGCAGAGAGTGAATGACAGACGCAACCTCCACCTGGCCAGGGTCGGACTGATCAGAGGAGACGCAGTCATGAATATGTCCAAACATGATCTCAAACTCAGAGACAGGTGGGGCAATGCGACTAGAAGCTTTTATTGCTTTTTAATTGACTCGAGGATAAATTGAACAAAGTCACTGTTGTGAATAATGCATTTTTGGCAACGGAGCGTGGGTGTATGTTTGCTAATGACAAAATAATGATTTCTTTCTTTTATAAAATTTGAATACAAGACTTTGGAGTTTCCTTAGTTACAGGGTTCTTTGGTGGACTTTCAATACTCCGTAAAGTCGGGACTTTTGTCTGATTTGTAAACCCAGTTGTGTTTTCTGGCTAGTAATTGAAATTGTGCTTTTAGAATTGAGAAAGTGAAAAAAACGAAGTTGCAGAACTCCAACATAGTGGTGTCCCAAACTAGACTCTGTGTGCACAATGTGCCCAAACAGATTACAGACAAGGAGCTGAAGGCAATGTGCTTGAAAGCTATTAGAGGAAAGAAACATCATATCATTGAGGTCGTTCAAGTGTTCTTTGACTTTTTTTTCAAGAGTACTGAACTTAAAGTAATGAAGAGAGTGAAAGATTAATGAAGAGGGTGAAAACTCTTATATAGCTCTAGCTGTTTTTTTTTCAGGAAAAGTCTTAAAACTTGTTCAGGCTTTAATTTACGTTTTAGCGAGTTGATTTTTGAGTTCTTTTCAAGTTCATTTCATTTCCTTTGCTTCAAATAAAAATTGGATGCAATACCTTAAAGTGTTCATGAAATGTCTATTCCTTGATTTGAGATCGACCCCTTTTTAGCATCTTGTTTATCTACTTCTTTGAAGTGATAGTTTTCTTTGATTCAGGGCTGCCATAATGTATTTTGATTCCCATTTATGGTTCCATTGTGTTATAAGGCTTGCGATTAGCAAGGTATCAAACTGGAATATAGACTTTTTTTCGGGTTAACAACTTGTTTAACAGAATCACTTACTGCCGAATTGGTATCTTGGTTCATAATGAATTCAAACTGCTAATCGTAATCGGCACACTTTGTGTGGAGGTAACCAATACGCCTGGGACGCCAAATGTCCTGGTCTCGAAACTGACCGGACCTGTTTTTTTTCAACGGGAAATAGTTCGTTTCGAAAAAAAAGTTCGTCTTGTTATTGTCTGCTTATGTTTTTTCGACTTAGTTGCCATATTGTAGATTTTTTAAAGTTTTTTTATATTGTAGTTGCTTTTAGTCTTCTGATTAACCTCTGCTGTTTGTAATTTTACTAAAATGACTTCGTATATAAACTTGATTCTGTCCAAATGCTTTCGGTCTATTTTTTATTGGCGTAGTGACCTAATTTCGAGTCGTTTCAACAGAAATATTTTTCATGCTCACCTCTGGATCGCGCAAAATGCTAAATTTCTTAATAGAATTTCATGATAACAATTTTTTTCTGACTTTTGATTTTTTTCCCTTTTTTGGCTTGATAGGTTGCGGCGTATATTGTATCGGCTTATTGGCCTCATATTACGTATTTCGACCAGCGAAAAACGTTTTGTGAATGCGTGTCTGTGTTTTGAAGTTGAGGGGGACTTAACATCTTGGTCTAAAATTTTTTTATTTCGACTTTTTTTCTTTTCTTGGGCTTGATAGGTTTCGGCCAATTCTCTATCGGCTTAGTATCCTCATATTGTTTCTTTGACGAGCAAATGAAGTGTTTAAGGTTGAGATGGACGTATTAACTTTTCAGATGTCTGAAGTTTTGTTGATTTTTTCGGCTTAACGGGTTTCTGTGACAAGGTATTTTCGGCTTTGTTGCCGCTAAGTACATTATCTTGCGATGCTTTTTACACAATCTATTGTCTCGTAATGTTTTGTTTCAAAACTAGTCTTACTCATTTTAATAGATCGAATTTTTTCGACCTTTTCGATTTTTTTTTGTATCGCAAGTGATGCAAAGCTCAGCTTCGCCCCTGTTGAAACATTGTTTTCACTGTAAAGTTGGCCGTCTGTGATGAGAGTGGGAATTTTTTGCAAACCCTGTCTGTTTCAGTGTCGTATAATGAAGGAGAAAACGGACAAGACTGCGAGTGGGCTGGGAAAGAGTCTCGGCTATGCATTCGTCTCTTTCTCCTCCCACCCGCTCGCACTGAAGGCGCTGGAGGCACTCAATGACAACCCCAATGTCTTCTCCCACGAAAAGGTTTCTATAAACTAATTCTTTTTGGATTCCTCTACAGACCAGTTCTATTATTGTGCGAGTTAATCTATTGAAACTAAAAGAATATTGGTTCATGTATTAAGTTTAATATTCAAAAAGTCATCTTTTTGAGAGCAGCAAAATATTCTATATTTGAAGAGGAGTAAAGTGTTTGTCAATAACTAAACAGGCGTCACATGATTTTTTGGAATTGCTTGAAGTTTCAACCAGTGACAAAATTCCGGCAATTAAGCGTCTAGATATTCAGTGGTAACTCGGAGAAGCACTAAGGCGCGAAAAATCAATTTGCTCGAATTATACTATATCTACAAAGAGACCCTCTTATAAATTTTAAAGCCCCCACAAACTTGGCGCAAAAATTACTCGGTCAATGCAATTTGTTTTCAGCGACCAGTTGTGGAGTTTTCGTTGGAAAATATGACAGCTCTTCAGAAGAAACAACGCAGTATGCTCAAGTCACAAGTGAGTGCATTATCTTTATTCCTCATTTTTGAAAATTAAAAATGGACAATTTTTTCCGATGAGAGAATCAGAATTTTACATATATAATTTTTCGGTTGTCGCAATTTTTCAACGATGAGTTGCATTGCGCAAAATAATCGAAGTTTGGATTTGTCACTGAAATAATTCTAATGTAATTCTTATTTTGTGTTGATAGGGTAAAGATCCTTCCAAGGAGCAATTTCGGAGTGGCAATGAAGTCCTGAATTACAAATCCAAAAAGAAACTCAAAACGATTGCCAAGTCCGTGCAACTACCAGAAAAAGAAGAGGCGTCTGCGAACAAACCCAAGAAATCTGACGTCGCTCTACCTCCAGCTGTGATCGAGACTCTATCTGCGGCTGATTTGAAAACACGAGTGATCAACCCAATGCCAAAGAAAACACTACTGAGATCTGTCGACAAAGCAAAACTGCACAAAACGTTAAGCCGAAGAAAAAAGCAGAAACAAATGAGCACACAAGGTTTCAAAGACAAGAAACAGTCTGAGGAAAGTTCAGTTCCTATAAAGAAAATAAACTTGAAGAAAAAGAATAAGTTTTTGAAGCAGCCTTTGACCGATAGTTTGGATGCTTTGATTGCAAAACGAGTTCAAAAGCGAACTGTTTAAAATAATGTATTTGCACTCCTGCCTGCTGGTTTTGATTGTTGAATTGAAGTTTTTCATTTGTCTTAAAAGTTAAGATCAGCAACAAATAAACATAGGAAGTATTTGAAATCAATTTGTTTTATTCTACAAAACAGGAAATATTTGTATTTCAAAACAAACCGTTTTATTCAACAAAATATCGCATTTTGTCTGTTAACATACTGCTTTTATAATCATATATTGCATCTTGCATCTGATGTATTTTGTAAACACAGCTGGCATAAAGTCTTGGTTTTGATTAAGACCATTCATTGCCTGTTATTTTCCCCCATGGTCGACACACTGAGATTCTTGTTCTTTGTGTTTTTTGTGCAATGTCACAAATGGTTAACAATTAAATTGTAATGTTTTGAAAAGCGTAATATATCGAAAATCGTTAAGTGAATGTTTGCGCCTGATTTTGCGTCAATTTATTGCTGTCGTACACGTTACATTCGTACACGTTGCAACGCGGATGGTCGGAGCCCTATATTGTCCAATGGCATACTTTTTACTCTAGCGAGCTTAGTGTATTAGCTTGACTCTTTTTTCCCTACCTAACTCGCTAATAAGAGTGTTCATTTGGTGGCATTTTTGCTATAATCACAATCTGTAGCATTCGAAATTGCAGTGCAATAAATTGAACAAATTGAAGAAACTTAAAGACGGTTTTTTAATCAGAGGTGTAGCGATTCAAGCTAATCTTTAAAATTTCTAGCGCAAAAAAATATCTCATGGGTGAACTTTTCTCTTATTGAGAAATTGCGTATCTCGAAATAATTTAAATAAACGGTAACAAAGAAAAGAGTCTTCAAGAATTTATTTTCAATGCACATAGTGCAGACTCGTATAAAGGTCGTGATAATTTTTCTGTTGTTTTTTTTTGGAATAATTATTGCTTTATTTAGATAGTTTTTTCCTTTGATAAAAGATAGGCAAACTCAACAAGCGAACAGCTCAATATATAGGTCGCAATAAAACGTCATCGAGTGCTAGTTTAGAAAGTGTATTTATACAAGTAAGCCTTAGCGAGCGTAATAATTGGTTAACCAGAAAAAAGTCTATACTCCGAGTGGTTAACCAGAAAAAAGTCTATACTCCGATTTGATAACGCTTGCTAATCGCAAGCGTTATCAAATCGGAGTATAGACTTTTTTCTGGTTAAACACTAGTTTAAAAAAATCAATGAATTACTAGTGAATTTATCATTTGTGGAGCATTCAATTCTGCAGCAATTGTGCTCAATTTCCTGAAGATTCAAGTTTAACTACCGCGTACGAAAACTAATTAACTGCTACGTGCCTAGGCTCGAATCCGGTCAGCATATATATATATATTTTTTTTCAAAGTCCAAAGTAATTAGTATGAAAAACAGCGGTCTATTTGTTGTTCGCTTATGTTCTGTCGGCTTACTTGCAATTTTTCGTATTTTTTGCTGTAAGCTAATCGAAAAAAATTTTTTGTAAAAGAACATGTTTTTGATTGATATATTTTTTTTAAATAAAAAAACTCACTTAAAAACTCTCTTCGGCCTAAATAGTTTCGGCGTTTGTTCTATCAGCTTATGAACCTATATTTGAGTTTTATCAAGCAAAAAATAGATTTTAATCATTTTGCGCATTTGCTAAAGAGGAGGGCCGTAAATATTTAGAGTTTCAGAAGTTATAGCTCAAATTTTTTCGTCAACAAGCTCTTTACTCGCTGCTTGATTATTTTTTTTAAATATTTTTTTCCGGTGGTTGTGTTGGACTTGCGCCCCTCAAATTGAACATCATCGAGTCAAATGTTTGGAAACTTCGTAGGTGTAATTGATTTGGTCTTCAATTTTTTTTGTTTTTGGTATCGCAAGTGGTGCGCAGATTTGCTTCGCCTCGTTGTAATATTACGACTATTGTTTTTTTTGAACTTGAGGTGCAAATATAAGTGCTAATTTTAGTTCTACTATTTACCGAGGTGCTACTATTTACACATGTCAGCTGTAGCCAGCGTAATGTAATGTTACGACTATTTTTTTTCAACTATGAAGCAAATATTAGGTCTACAGGCTGCTTCAGCGTTTTATTAGTATGTGCTTTGACATTTGATAAGTAGTAAATTAAATTGATGCTTTTTGTTTTATCAAATAAACTTAAAAAGCTATTGGTTAAATAGGGCTATTTTTTTTTTACTTTTTTCCTTGTTTTTTGCAATTTTAGAGCTAGTTTTTTCTGTTTTTTTGCTCGCGATGCAAAATCTAGCTTCGCTTCCCTGTAAACTGTTGAAACAATCATTTCGAGCGTATTATAATTCAATTTTTGAAGGCGCACTCGGCTCCACTATTTTTATTAAAACGTTTAATTAACTCTTAGATCAGTTTTTTTTTTCATTATTTTCTGTGTTTCAACTAAACTTGGTTCAAGGAAAAACACTTAATAGAGTTTTTTGCCGATTTTTTCAGTTTTTTAAGAACACAAAAAGTTACTCGTTTTTGTTTTATTTAAGTTTTTTGCAACTTTTCGTAGTTTTAGCGCTTCTTTTTGCAAAAGACGCTGTGATTCTTGTTCTTTGTATTTTTTATGCAATGTCACTAATGGTCAACAATTAAATTGTAATGTTTTGAAAAGCGTAATATTTCGAAAATGGTTAGGTGCATGTTTGCGCCTGATTTTGCGATAATTTATTGTTATAGGATTTTGATTAAAAGTTCTATCGAATAGCTGCAGCAGTTTATTCATCTTTTTATTGTTATCAAGGGCTTGCTGAAAATATCTTTAAGTTACTATTTGAAAGTTGCGTACATTAAGTTTGAAAGACTGTATTGTTTTATGCTTTGTCAGAGACTCGTGTAGTTTTTTTTGGTAATTTTGGAAACCAACCAATTAAGTTGCCGAAAAACTTGTTAAAATGAGGCTATGCTAACTTTATTAGGAAAAATAGTCACATTCGGGAGATCAAATGTACTATAATCGGCAACCAAATCTGTTTTTCTGTAAACAACTTTCTTACAAATAGGTAAGAAAATGAACTTGCTCTTTTAGTGAAGCTTTGATTTCCTGATTTGGTCCGGAGATAACGCAGTTGCCTTTGCACCCCAAGGTGTGGCGTTTGAATACCAGCCAAACCTTTTTTAAAGTATGTTTGAAAAAGAAATTGTTTTCCAGGAGGAATCGATTGTCGGATTTTCGTGTGTGCCTAGGTTTTGTCGGCGTAGTTTCCCCATCACGGTTTTTTTTGTGATGCAAGCATTTTTCATAAGTTGCCAATAATATTGATTTGCTCCTGTAATTTGTAAATTTGTTAACCACGACTCAGTACTTTTTCTGTTTTCTTTTTTTTCGCTGTAATCTTTGTTCAGCTTTAAAAATTTTCGGCTTTTTTTGATTGAGTCAAACTATTTAGTGAGTTTTGAAAGCCAAAACGTGATTATCAATTTTGAAAACGACTCAGGTCGGGTTTGTTCCAAAAGTTTGCCTCTGCTTTACTTCCGGAGGAGCAAGTGTGGCCACAAGTGTACAAGACATTTTGTCAGAAGAGAACTTTGTTCACAGATTTCTTCACGTGACGTGTATGCATGCAGTACACGTGCGTCCTGATATTTTCCTTTGACGGTCATTTATACCAACGTGGGCCTCTAAATAAATTTTTTGCTATTTTTTTCAGTAAATTACAGTTGGAAAGATTTTGTTTCAGTAAAACCCGTTTTAAGTCATCATTTTATTCTCATGTGCTAGAAAGCAATTGTTAATTTTCCAACTTTTTTTCTAATTTCAAATTTTGAACAAAATTTTCATTTTTTTTTCTCTATTCCTTCTATTAAAATCCTTCTCTCTCTATTAAAATCGTGGCTTTAATTTTTGATATCCGATCTAAAAGTTTGTTTGCGTTTTTTGTGTTACGCTAAGTTTTGAACGTTTAAAATCCTCTGCTGTTTTTGCTTTAGTCAGTTCTTTGTGCATGATGTATTGTAAATCGTGCGACTGCGTAAAAAAAATAATGAACAAGTTAAAGGATATTTTCTCCTCGTTATTGAACGTATATTCAAGGCTTTACGTACGTTCGCGCGGTGTGTCTGCATTTGGTAGAGCAAGATCCCTCCTAACAAAACTTGCTAGCTAAGTTAATAGCGCCTAATACAGCTAGGGCAAAAAAAATTAAAAGGTTTTTTTTCTTGTTCAATCGGCTGTTTGAATCCATGCGTGCCTGAAGTGAGTCTCCGCAGTGTTATGAGTTTTGTTCTCGTATTTGCTAATATTTTAGAGTTCATCGTCACAAAGCCAACCTGTATCTTGTGAATTTCAAGCGGATTGGATTCCGCAACAATGACGCTCTCTTTGATCTTCGCCTTTGTTCTTTTGTTTTCTTTTATTGTTCCGACATATAATTTTAACATGATTAAAGACTTCTCTGGTTTCCAGAGACATACACGCACTAAATTGTGCGCCTATCCAGTGCACAGTTTGGCCTCGTAATGCTCTCGGCCGTGTTTTGCTTATGTTTACGAAGTGAAGCTTCAACTGCGCTTCATCTTTTTTATTTGACATTGATTAGTTTTCCAAATGGTCATACTTTGACTTATTGTCTATTAAGTTTTTCCAGCCACATATAAAAACAAGACTGCTCGTATCAGGGCGAAGCCCTGAATGTTCCGACTGCCCATTAAGGTTTATGGAGCAGTAAAATCATTAAAAAATTTAAAGTAATAAAACAAAATGAAAATTTTTTTTTCAAAAATTTGAAATTTTTTATAAAAATCATCCCCCCACACGCCATGTAAAGTACTAAAGGATAGATTTCGCTACTTGTAACAAATCAATTATGGTAAACAAGTTTTGTTAAACTAATTTGGAACGATTTCTAAGACGGATTAACTCTCCGCTTACGCGTTAATAGCGCGAAATACATCGCGCGTGAATTGTCCCAAATTGGCCAAAATGGCAATCTTTAAACCCCCGTAACTTTACGAAAAACGATCACAGGTGAAATATCTTTTCAAATTTGAGCTCAGGACAACAATACCTTTCGAATGATATAAAAAAATTCCATCAAAAATTGCTAGTTAAAAAGTCGAAATTTGTCTGAAGAAAAAAAAAACCAACCCCGAGCACAAATATTCCGTTACTTTCGTATCGAAAGTCTGAACAAAAACTAAAAGATCTGTATAAAGTTCTTCTTGTTCGTAAATAGACTGGGTGTTTTAGCCTTCCATGTCTGAATCCTGAGCGAAATCTATTTAACATCGTTTAGACTGCACGACTACGGATCGTTAACTCTCGAAATCAGCAAAAGCAGAGCAGGCTCCTTAAATAAAAATTAACATACTATGCCTCTTTGTAAATCTCATAATACAATTTTGAACATGAGAATGTACAAAAAAATTATATTACAGTATATAATTCAGCTTGTACCAAATTAGCAAATTCGAAGAATGATTATTATTCCATAAGTTTAATTATACAACTTCGTATAAAATGGTTCCGCTTAAAATTTAAGCACGATATAAATTCAATATCTGATATTAAAAATCATATCCAGTCCTCATGTCACTAGGCAGATGTGTCCACGAGGTATTGGACAGGGGCTTCTTGGTTTTATTAGGGGTAACTTGTTAGCCTTTGAAGTCTCAGTGTGATGCAAAAATGGAGAGTGAGTTGCCGTATCCGCTACTTCTCAATGTATTCATCGGACTCACGTTTCCATTGTAGAGCTGAAATCAAAGAGAAATCTGCAATAGTTTCATATGATTCATTTGCCGTTGTAGAGAGGTTAAACACTACTGCCAGTTGAAGCTAAAATTAGGAAAATCTCAAAATTGTACTTAATATATGAAATCTTGAGGGTAACTTATTTGAAATACAGTACCATGTCAAGTGGGATTGGGCATAATCGACTCTTCCGGTTGCCCCTAAATTCGGCTTGCCATTTTCAGTACTATTTTGCTGCATTTTTTCGTTACTGTTCTAAAATGCGCAAAAAAAAACATTTCCCTAAATAGTTACCGGTAGATATGGCCGAAAATTTTTTTCCGAGCTACAGTCATGGTCATTCTGCGATTTAATTTCATTCTGACTAAAATTTTTCCATCTGTAAATGAGGTTTTGTCGTGCCAAGAAGGTTTTCTTTTTTGGAATCGACAAGAGGCATGCACGGGAGTGCAATTTTTTTCTTAAATTTTATTCAAACCAATAAAATCTCGACCCATATAAATGCAAACCCAATGCTCCCGAAGGTTATAATTTCACAGATTGTACTGTCTAATCCAAATAATCATGCTTTGTGTCCACCAAATGCTAACTCACATTAATCTTAACTGAGGGAGATCCAAGCAGAAACCCAAACCCAAACCAGCACGAGTGTTCAATTAGGAACTTCGCGGGTTTTGGGCTGAGGTTTCTTTTCCATCCAGTGAGCAAGCTAGTGGGTTAAACAACTTTAAGCCAGTTCATCGGGTTATAATAATTGTAATCAACTAAGTGGGTACAGCTAAACCACATTTTCTACATGAATACTGAATTAACGAGTTGAAAGTTATGTGCAAATGTTATTCAACTAACAACGACATCTAAATTATAAAGTGCAGCTTATTTGGAGAACTTAACTGATTAGAAAAGCGAGCAAGTTTTTCCAATTTCGGGCGGCTTTAATCGGCCAAATCATCTGATGGCTTAAAGAACAATCGAGTGAATGATGAAGGTGGCGAAACGTATTCAAACATGAGATATGTGTTAAATTAGCAGAAAAGGGAACTCCGTCGACTCCTTACTTTCATTTCGTATTCTTTCAGATTTCGCTCCAGGTTGATTTTCTCGTCGACTGTGGCCGACAACTTTTCCTTCAGTGTTTCATTCTCGTGCTGCCAGTCTCGCAAGTTCCGTTCGCTCGAAGTGAGAGACCGAGAGAGCGATTTATTCTCCTCCACGGCAGATTCAAGTCTGAAATGAAAAACAAAGCTTGCAAAACTTGAGGATTTTTTTGAGACGCATTTGAGACGCATTTGCCGGAAGTTCTTGAGTTTTCACGCTTCAGTTCAGGGGTGGATTTATTGGAGGAAAGGGTAGAAGAAGCCTCCTCTCAGGAAATTGACCACTTCGTTACCCAAAAACTCCCCCTTTAGTTCTATTTTACGATATCCTTTCAGGCAACCTACCGCAGAAAAAATTTCTGATGGCGCTATTGGCATTAATATACACTAACTTGATGCGTGAGCGCGCCCTTTTAAAAATGTTAGATCTGCCCCTGCTTGCGGTTATTGTTCCGACTTTCGATACGAAAGTAACGGAATATTTGTGCTCGGGGTGGGTTTTTTTGTTCTTCAGACAAATTTCGACTTTTTAACTAGCCATTTTTGACGGAATTTTTTATGTCATTCAAAAGGTATTGTTGTCCTAAGCTCAAATTTGAAAAGATATTTCACCTGTGACAGTTTTTCAAAAAGTTACGGGGGCTTAAAGATTGCCATTTCGGCCAATTTGGGACAATTAACGCGCGATATATTTCGCACTATAACGTGTAAGCGGAGAGTTAATCCGTCTTAGAAATCGTTCCAAATTGGTTGAAAGAAGCTTATTTGCCCTAATTGATTTGTTACAAGGATTGAAATCTATTCTTTGGTTCTTTATATGGCGTGTAGGGGGATGGTTTTCATTAGAAAAATTCAAATTTTAGAAAAATTTTTTTTTTCATTTTGTTTTATTTCATTTAATTTTTTAATGTTATTACTGGTCCATAAACCTTAAAAGGCAGTCGGAACATTCAGGGCTTTGCCTTGATACGAGCAGTCTTGCTATGATTGTGATTCAACAGTCAGAAAAAATTAGATCTAGAAGTCCAGCTAAGACTGGAGGCACCTGTTCGATAATTTTCGATTTTATTGTACTGATGCGGGATGGAACACATATTTTCAAAAATTTTAAATTGGGCTTCATCCAAAACCATAGTGGTTGCTCTATTAAAATGTGAGTGAAAATTTGTGATTTTGCAATTTTTCAAGAATATTTTTGTACAAACTTTAGGGCGTAGCATCTTATGCACAGAGGCTTCCCACAACATGTTGCTTCGATTAAGACCTTGATATCAGATTGAGTTGTTTTCAAGAAGAGTCAAAAAGTTTCAAAAACGGTCCAAAAATGTCAAAAATTGCTTTTTTCCGGGAACGAAATTTTTTTTTGTTAAAAAACTTTGAGTGTAGCTGTTTAATCAAAGGAGCTTGCCATAACTTCTTTTTTCTATTGAACCTAAAATATCAGATTTGGGAGGGTAGTTTTTGAGAAAATCAGAAAATTTCGAAAGAAAAACGGCCACAAAATCGAACATTTGACTTTTCCGAGGATGATAACTTGTCGTTTAATAATTTTTGGGCGTGAGCGCGTATGCAGGAGAGCTTACAGTTAAACCAATATATCAGATTCGGGATGGTAGTTTTATCAAAAGTCAAAAAATTTCAAAAAACCAGTCAAAACTTAAAAAATTTTACTGTTGCTAGGGTCATAACTTCTTCTGTAAAAAATAGGGTGTAACCGCTCATGCATGGGAGTTTTCCACAATCCGTTCTAGTTATTGACACAAAAGTCTCAGATTTGGGAAGGTAGTTTTCGAGAAATTCCAAACAGTTTGAAAAAACGGTCAAAAAAGTCGAAGGTTTGACTTTTCTGAGGGCCATAAGTTTTTGTGCAAAAAAATTTGGTCGTAATCGCTAAAGCAGGGAATTTCGTACAGTTTATTCTATCCATTCAATCCAAAATCTCAGATTTGAGAGGATAGCTTTTGAGAAATTGTAAGAATACTAAAAAAAAATGGGTCGAAATACCCCGTCACATTTTTTCGAAGGCTGTAAAAAGTGGGGTAAGGTAAAGAGAGCCTATAGATTTACGGATGCACACAGGGGAGTGGGCGGACTTCTCATTGGTACCCCCTTTTTCTCGAACATCAGCAGAGATAAAGCGTCTCAAAAAAATTAAAAACCCGATCCCAAAATTTTTTTTCATAGTACCTGTTTTTATCAATCAGGAAGTTTGAATCTAACTTAAAAACCTTTATTGCTATCTTCATAATTATGTAATCTGTTTGGAAATTAAAAGGATTTAGCGGTTGAGGTTTTAAGATAATTTCTGTAAATATTATTGCTCACTTTGATGATAGATCCCGTTTATCCTCATTGACTCTCTTGAGCATCTGTTCTACTGAGGAGCGAAGGCTGGTCTGATGGCTCAGTTCCAGGTTGAGTGAGGTCACTTTGTGCTCCAGAGAGGAGATCTTCTCACTCGCCAACTGACGCTGCTTTGCCGACTGGTCTCTAAAACGGAAACATCTCAAAATGAATAGTTAGTTTTGTCTTTTGTCATCGACATCAGATGATATGTAAAAAATGCCCTACTAACATTGAGGCGAGTGCAATCCAAAAAAGTAAGGCTTGAGTATTTTATACCCAAACTTCCTCTCAGGTCTAAGAAGTTTTGACTACGGAAGCTAAAGTTTCCGAAAATATTCTCTGGAAGGTAAAGTTTCCGAAAATATTCTCTGGAAGCTAAAGTTTCCGAAAATATTCTCTGGAAGCTAAAGTTTCCGAACGCGTTTTTTTCAGTAAGTGCTTGAAAATTGAACTGGCAGTCGTCTCACTTGAGCTTGTCGCACTTTTCCTTGTATCTGCTCTTCAGCTGTAGGTTCCGGGTGAAGTCCTCGTCCTGCTTCTGAGTCAGTTTGTCCAACTCTGCCAGTAGTTCGTGCATCTCAAACTGCAGCACCAGACAATGTTCCAGAAGGTTCTCCTTGTTCATGTCCACCAACTCATTCTAGAATGCAGGGACACATTTCTATAGAAACTGGAGGTAATGATAAGAACGCTGCTTAACCTAAAGAATATCAAAAATTTGCAGAAAACATTAACACATACAAGTACTAAACATAGATTAAATGCGCGTTTTTTTATTTTTACGGCCCGGAATGATGTAAGCATAACCGCATCAAAAACTAAATATCATTCTAAGCAATAATCTAAACAATATTCTATCCTTATTGATACTTACCTTATCTTTGAGTGAGAACTTCCCGCTTCCCCCTCCCCCATTCTTTCCTCCCACTGTTGCCCTGTGTAGCTTAGGCGTGGATGTGTTGTTGTCTTTGTGGCTGCTGGATCCAAAAGAGTGGTTGTCCAGGTCTTCTTCTAATTCCTCTCGCTTCGACTTGTAGGATTGCAGCTTCTCGTAGAACCTCTGCAAATAGATAATTATAGGCATGAACTTGATCTTAAGCTTGAGACATTGAACTTTAGGAATCAAAAATTTCCGATATAATCAAATGGGAGAAAGACAAGACAAATATCTGTTTTTCAGTTTGATCGAGAATTTTGTCAAAATGAAGTTTATCAGAATAATTCATTTTATTGCTACCTAATTTTTTTTGGTTAACATGGCCAACTGTGTTTGTATATGAAAATTATATCAAGTGTGGGTATTGAAAAGCAATAAAAATGCAAAAGATTGAGGGGATTCAGTTTCACACTTGCAAAACAAAAGTTTCAGGAAGCTACTAGACATTTAATAGCATGTTTTTTGTGGATTCCAATAAAAAATTCAGAAAACCATTGACAAGTTCTGGAATCCACTGAAAAAACAGAATCTAGTGACAAACTTAGGGAAATTACTCTGGAACCTACTGGCAATGCTCAAAACCAGCAACTTTTAATCCAACTTGCTTCAATTGAAGAAAAAACGCGTCTGTCCGTGAAATGCAAAACAAGCGTGGCTTAGTATTTGTCTCTATTTTCCACATTTCTGCCCGCTAGCCTGATTGTAGATTTTTGCCCGCTAGCCTGAGCCGTGTAATTATTAAACATTTGATTTTCGATTCCAATTCAACGCTCGTGTATGGAAACCGATTCAAGTTTTGCAGGTAAGAGAGAAAAAGTCTTTGGAATCCAAATCAGCATAAAGTTTACCAATTGTAGTCTTCTAATTTAGGCAGTTTGGAAAAAAATATTTTTTATACTTGACTCTAATTGAAAAGTTTTGTTTTTGCAACTTGATAAACCGGATCAACCAGTGTGTATACCTCGCTGGAAGTTTTTAAAATCAAAATTCACTTTTTAAACTGAAAAACAACTGCAATTTTTTGCACCAATTGGAAGTTTGCCGCACGGGAGCACAAATTACTTTGCACCTAAAAAACTTATCAAGATGACGCTAAAACCCCAAAAAAAGTGCAAACAGCTGCAAATGTTTAGACACGAAGGTAAGTTTTATTTTATTAGAAACCTTAAAATAAGGCCAAAATCCCAACCTACACAAAAAAAAGTTTTTGCCGATCATTAACATTTTAAAAGTATTTGAAACCAGCGTACATTCGAATCAAAATCCATTCCAAGCCACTGAAATGTGTTAAAATCTCAAGCACAAGGTGTTTTTGGAGAATTACCTATGAGATAGTTGAAACCCAATTATTAGGACGTCATTCTGAAATTGTTCAAAGAAATGTAAAAACCTTAATTTGCAAATGGTTGTCAAGTGCAAAGGGGGACAATGCGGAGTTTTTGAGCGTATTTTTGTCAGCGGAATTTATTATGAAAAAGAAGCAGTTCTCTGTACCGGGTTGAGCTCACATTGAAAACTAGCGATAAAAAAGAGGAAAAATAAAATATCGATATTAATTGCCACAATAGCAACTTTTATCGATAGATAATTGCTAAATTGGCTAATTTTCAGAGATGAAATAGCGATAAAAAACTTATCAAAATGAGCAAAAAATAGTGACCTACCGAGGTTCGATTACGCAACCATCAACCTTGTAGACATGCATGCTTACACTGCGCCACTACGCCTTTGATATGATCAAGTTTGAGGGCCTATCAGCTCAAGTTCTCATTTCAAAGCTACTAGAATGAGTAAAATTTCTCAAGTTTGAGCGCTGACCTTCTACGGAATCCTTACTGGAATAGCTCTGAAATTTCGCAGGTTTTCTGTGACCAACAAGAAACAAATCAAAAATCTAGTCTATGTACACATTATTGAAATTTGACTACCAAAAATTGTGTTATTGAAATTTTATTAAACGACACAGTTGGTGTTGCCTTCCGAAATGGCTACCCGCGCAGTTTTAAGGAAAGAATTGTTTAGTTACCTTTTTGAGCTTACAAACAAAAAGATTTATTTCAAATAGGGATTACTGCCCTGTTGCCAAAAATTTTCATAAAGCTTACATGATTATCGCTTTGCGATATTCTTTGTGTATCGAATTCTGAGATCAGTACTTTTAGTCTGTACATGAGAACTGAAGTAGGTGTTGATTGAAGAAACCATCATTGAAAACGTTCTGTAACGGTTGCTGTTCAAGTAGCACAGAATTTTTTGACCACAATAATTTTAAAACAATATTTAAAAAACAGAACTTGTTTGTTTTACAGTCGTGCTGTCATGAGAGTATCTGAACAAAAGCCTAAGAAATAGGCTCCTTCGATGCTAGTACTAAATTAGATATATGTATTTGACTCGAACATTTCCGATGAGTATTTGTGATTACTAATTTTGTGTGGAAAACTAAAAATAATAACATACCCGAAGACAAAGTTTCTAGCCTTTTTCAATGGATGTTAGCAACAGTTAACAATATCTAGGAAGATATAATGTTTTAATCTGCTTGTAAACAACAAAAATTAAAAAACTGATACAACATAAAATAGGCGGACTTTTTCCGCGTTTCGAATTTTTACGATGCTTTTTGTTCCGACTTTCGTAACGAAAGTAACGGAATATTTGTGCTCGGGGTTGATTTTTTTCTCTAGACAAATTTCGACTTTTTATCTAGCCATTTTTGACGGAACTTTTTCTAGATCATTCCAAAGCATTTATGTCCTGAGCTTAAGTTTGAAACAATTTTTCACCTGTAATAATTTTTTGTAAAGTTATGAGGGTTTAAAGATTGCCATTTTGGCCAATTTGGAACAATTAACGTTCGATACATTTCGCACTATTAACGGGTAAGCGGAGATTTCATCAGTCTTAGAAACTGTTCCAAATTGGTTCATGGAAGCTTATATGCTATAATTGATTTGTTAATAGGAGCGAAATCTATCACTTTGTTTTTTATATAGGTTGTGGTGGATGATCATTTTTTATTACAATTAGTTTTTTCTGCTCCATAGACATTAAAAGGTAGTCGGAACATTCAGGGCTTTGCCCTGATACGAGCAGTCTTGTTTATTTTGTTTACATGCGGTTTCGTAACGCAAAATTGACCTAATTTATAAAATGAACCAATCTAAAATCAGAAACTGAATTTGAAGCAATGACTTCGAGATCTTGTCAGAAATTGATTTGTTCCAAGTTTTCATTTGCATTTTAATGTGATTAACTTGAATACAATTTTTTTGATCTTGAAGCCATTTTTTCAGTTTCCAATATTATATCTGCTGGCACCCACCCCCTCTTTTTTACATAAGGGTTGATATGTTTCATCCAGTGAGTGTATACTGACCTCTTTGTCTGCCTGTCGCTCCTTCATCAACTCCTGCACCTGAGTGTCCTTCTGAGTGAGTTGTTTCTTCATCTTCTCCACCACCAGAGAGTTGTCCTCTTTCTCCCTCGTCAATAGAATGCGTACACTGTTCAACTCCAGCTCCTACAAACAAACCCAATTTTTGTTAAATTATTTTGAACTCACCGCTTTTTTTTCACTTTACTGTATTTTTTTGCATTTTATTGTTATCACTCCCACAATTTTTTACTCCCTTTTTCACACTTTTTCACTCCCACAATTTTTTACTACCACTTTTTTTACACTTATTCACTCCCACAATTTTTTCCAATTTTCTGTTTCTGAAAAAAATTGTTATAATGAAGATGTTTATGGAGTTGTTGGAAAATTAGCCCAACTTTTCCTCTTCAGAAAACTAGATCTGCCCTGTGATCAGCGTTTTATGAACTCCTCGTCAACAGTTTCTTTGAACAAGTATCGTTTTAGTGCAATTTTAAATTAATTTTGAGAAATTAATGATATTTTTGTGCTTTTGAACAACATTTAAATAGAAAAAGGACTGGAATAAAAACTAGAAATGATGAACCAATTGAATGTATAAAAAAGCAAGGCCAAGCTCGTTTCTGCCTTAATCCAACTCCTGGTTCTTTCCTTAATAAAATTACACTTACCAGTTTGTGTATTTCTCCGTTCCTCTGTCTGATCTGCTCC
The DNA here is from genome assembly GCF_963678635.1 of Symsagittifera roscoffensis. Taxonomy (NCBI): domain Eukaryota; kingdom Metazoa; phylum Xenacoelomorpha; order Acoela; family Convolutidae; genus Symsagittifera; species Symsagittifera roscoffensis. The sequence continues at coordinate 31,539,987 of NC_087066.1, forward strand.
TTCATCTGCTGCAACTCCTCCCTCAGAGCCTTGTTCTTCGCCTCCATCTCCCTACTCTGTGACGTCACATCTGAAGAGTAGCCCAGTTTGAGGGAGGACAGCTGGGAGGCCAGCTCCTCGTGCTCTTGCCGAAACCCAGTTATCTGGAAAAGCAGGACAAAAATAACTAACTCTAATTATGATACGTAGTTGAAAATTAGCTGATTAATTTGTACCATTTTGTATCCTTTTGATCAACTGGTCCTATGATTAGATTTTTATTACTCGTAAAGCATTTGAAGCAAGTCAGAATAGGGCAAGTTGTCGAGTGCGGCAAAATATAATGATACATTAATGACCGAATTTGCAAAATGGAAACAGGCACCTTCTAATGATCTCCCGCCCCTTGTTTAAAATGAATGAGCATCTTAATGAATATTTTAGCGCTGCGTATAAAATACTCGGTTCTGATTGTGCTCGGTTCTGTGGTATTCATTAGTAAAGCAGCATTTGTTCAGGGTGAGGATGTTAACTTGAAAACAAGTTAACATCCTCCCCTGAACAAATTATGCTATACTAATGAATAACAGGCTCGTCGGGTTCATGCACCATCTTTCTCTCCATGTTAATTGTTACTGGGTAGGGGGGATAGCTAAACATAAGTGTCCCACCTCCTCGATGAGTGCCTTTTGGGTAGTCTTGAGGGTCTGAATGGTCTTCTCCTTCAGCTCCAGCTGAGTCTGCAGTGCCTTGATCTGATCCTCAGTCTCTCCCACTTTAATCTCAAACTCTTTCTTCAATCTCGACAACTCTCTAAAGTTCGAAAATATTTAAGAGACATACATAATCTCATCTCAAAAGATTGCCAAACAACGTTACCAAATATCTAAATAACTATATTTTTGAGTTGATGAAATGTATTATTTCAGCAATCTCCCAAATTTGTTTTTATCATTCAAGCATGATGAAGTGGCGAATCTCCTGAGCCAACGTCGCTTTTTAATGCATATAATAACTTCAAAGCACTACCCTTTACTTTTTAATTGATTGAACCAACTCTAATCGTTCACTTCAAATTTTTTATTTTTCCTAAAAGTAGAGGTTATGAGCTAGATCTGAAGCGAAATTAAAAACTGACTGCGGCGTAAATCTTAAAACGTTTGACGATTTCTACGTAACTTACGTGTCCAAAGAATCTTTTTCTTTCAAAATCTTCTGTTTTTCTTTTTTCAGGTGCTCAATTTCATCTTTATCCTGAAATGCAAGGACGTGGAACAGATTTTTTCTAACAAGTAGTGATGATGATGAGAGTAACTATGAATGACTGTGTGAAGAATACCTTGCTTTCTTGGTTCTGTAGTTGATCTTTGATGCTGGCAATCTAAACGAGCAAAGTGAAAGCCCTGGTCGAGTACTCATGAGCCCATTAAAAGACTAGTTAACTAAACCTAGCTGTAACTACACATTGAATAAAAGTCTTCAAAATTAGACATTTTGACAAATTGCATTTTTCAAAAGTTGAACCCTTGGTCTAAATACAACATGAAATGCGCATACAACATGAAAACTTTGACAAATTAAATCGGTTAGAATTTAATCGTTCTTGCTGCGAAAAATAAAAAGGATTATTATAGTTTTTTTTAAATGAAGCCGAAAAGTATCAAAAATTTGCATTTGTTCCCAGGCAAAGTTTCCGAATCTTTTTCCGAAATCTTCTGGATTGATTTTGTTAATTTCCATACACCACCATAATTTCTTTTTGTTCATGGTTCTCTGAATAGAATTTTTTTCTTGGCTTGCTTAACATTAGTGGTCTCACTTTGGTCTGCAGTAGTTTCTGTATCTTCTCCGTCTCCTGACTCTTCTCCTGACACAGTGCCTTGGCCTCCCTCAGTCTCTCCTCAAGTCCCTCCACCTCCCCCCTGTTCCTCTCCACATCTGTCTGGAACTGCTCCACCCGCTCCTTCAGACTCTCGTTCTCTGCCCTCAGCGAGCACACTAGCTGCTCACTCTCTGTGTCCTGCAAAAAATTAATTCTCCTCCAGATAAAAAAAATAGCCTATGGCTGCGCAAATAGAACAGATGTATGGAGAAGTGTATGGGAAAATGTATGGGAATTGTAAGACTATCACTTTTGTCATCCCGAGCACTCGTACTCGCTGGAAAATCTATGCTCATTATGAGCAAGCAACCAATGAACATCAAAAACACTCAAAGTCGATTTGCACTATATGTTCTATGTCCAACAAGCTCTGTGTTCATCAGTGAAAGCACAATGTCCGGAAGACCTGAAATGGGTTGCCGGAACTGTCATTACTAACAGAAACCGTCCAGTATGACCAAAGACAATCTAGATTAACTTCTAGATCAGTTTATTAGGACATCGATATGTCTTTTTTGATCGGCCATATAATCTTCATCAATAATTCTGAACAATGAAAAGAAAGCTTTTCTGTTTTATCCAAGATATTAGCATTGAGAGGATCTAACCCGTGAAGAGAGGATGTTCTCCATGGTCTGATGCAGAATTGACACGTCGCTCGAGTGACTCTCAGTCGTCGCCTTCAGTTTCTCCTCTGATGACGTCAGCTGACCTGTTCACACCCCCAAACAACAGCAAAGAGAAGTAAACAAACACAACCGATAACGGGTCAAGGTATAAACTTGTCAACTATAAGAAGTATAACTTTAACTAAAATAACTCATCGAAGGAACCTTCTTCTTTGTCATGTGATCTTTTTCATTTTTGATCAAATCAGGAGTTCTATTTTTGAGAGTTTTGTCTACAATTTGTATTGTTTTGAGAACGTTTGTATTGCCTACGTATGATACCAGCTTATTCATGAAAATAAACAGCAATTTTGTTATGCGTTGGTAGTTTAAATTAGAAAAAGAAAAGAAGTACAGAAGCTGTGAAGTTTTTCAAATTCTTTTCGAGACATTTTTCTAATTAAGTGAGGTGGTTAAATCTAAATAAGAAAGCAATAAACGATAGACGCTTGAAAGATGTTTTTACGTTGAGATTACTTCGGATTAAATTTGCTGTAAATTTTCACTACAATAATTCAAACCAATTGTAGATATCAAATCAATTGGAATCATATTACCTTCTTAACTTAAAAAACATCACAGAGAAAATTTTGCAATCGAGTTCCGGTCGGAGGCGTCTCTCAAAAAACTGTCAGATTCCCAAAAATTTTAAGAAAAACCAACTAATGGCAGAAACTTCAATTATCAAACAGTCTCCAAAGATATATGACATATTTGATTAATCTTATTTTCAATAGAATAGCCTACGATTCACAGTTCATTGTTTTTCCGACTTTCGAAGGAAGTGGCGGAATGTTTTTGCGTTGTGCATTTTGTTCAAACCAATTTCGGCTTTTTAGTTTTTGACAGTTTTTTTATTAGAATATTTGAAAGACAAAAAATTTTTTAGCTGATAATTGGATAAATTACCTGCGATTTTTTATCGGAAAAATTTAAGATTCAAAAATTGGCAAATTGGGACAATTAATGTGGGCTATTTCCCGGTTTTATATTAACGCATAGTATTTATGGAAAATTTAACACAAAGGCGAAGTTGAACTTCGCATACACAAGCAAAAATGTTACTGAAAACGCTACTGGTAAAAACTGAAAGAGTAAAACTTTGAGTCTACAAATTTTTTTAAGTGACGCACGCCAATTATGAGTCTACATAATTGCTAAGTGACACAAGCCAATTATGACGCATTAGCCAGTTATTTGAAAAAAAAATTACCATCTAACATGCCTCAATTTACAGAGTGGAATAATTTTAACTAGTATGAAAAAGTTTATGAAAAATCTGATCTTGATCAGGTTCAAACCCTCTTATTATGTTGCGGGTCTCCTTCCTTATTTCTATGCTACAGATCAATGATACAATGAAGCTGAAGTGCTATATGTAATGTAATAGTCTAAGCTAATATCCTTAGGAATGGCTGTAATTAATAGCAGGTTATTGATCAAAACGAACACTTTCCAAATGAACACTAATATATGCCACTTAGGCTGGAAAAAAAAGAGTTCATACTATCACACAAGCCTTGTTTGTGTAATTTTTCCAACTTGAACTCAAATTAACTTAACGAACAAATTAATTGCTGCTCTAACTAGTTACTAGTTCAAAAATAGTTCAGTGTTATTTGATTATTACATCTGGGAGCATGTTGTAACCAGCACATGAGAATTGTTGATTTATTGTGAAAATAGTTGCATAAATTTCTTAATCTTGTTGCGGGCGGAAGAATCAGGTTTTAACTTGATACGAGCAATCTTGTTGTTTTAGTTTTAGAAAAAATAAGGAAATATCTATGTATGAAGCAGCTTTTTTGTTCAGACTTGAGAGACAAAAACTTCAAAAGAAAACTGAAAGCTTATATTTTTAAAAACAAAATTATAGGCAATTTTAAAAAACTTTCGCAAAATACAAAAAAAATTGGAACAGAAAAGTTTTGCTATGAAACGAGCTGTGATTTCGCTCAATCTTTCGAGGAATTAAAAGAAATGTATGTGCTTGAGGTAGTTTTTTGTTCAAAAAAACTTCGGCGATCGAATAAAATGTTTTTAACGAAATCGTTTAAACTAAAAGAAGATATTGTTTGCATAAAAAACGATAATATAACTGTTATAAAGTTCGATAGTGTTGTGGGACGGTAAAAATCGCCAGTTTTATCATGTTCTTCACTAACTTATAGAACTTTGAGAAGTTATCGAAGCTCAAAGTATTTAAATGTGGCGAATTATACCGCTCTCATAAGTTTTTTATTGTGGTTTTTTGGTAAGCTTATTAGTCATTTTGTTTGACTATCTGACTATCCCACTCAAATTAATAGCGCTTATTTTTGTTGTTTGGCGGTTATTTGGGAAAAACAACAAAATTTATATTTTGTAAAAACTTTTTGCACCAAAGACTATTCACTATCAGTTAAAGATTTAAAAATTTGCTATACTTGCTACCAGCAGCTTTCTTATTCGGAATTTTAAAGACAAGGGTTGAATATTTGTGCTTTGAGTGGTTTTGTTTCTCCAGATTATTTTTTAAGTTTGAACAAGCCGTTTTCGGCAGAATATTTTTCACCATCTGAAATGTCCAAGTTTCAAAACTAAAAAGAAATATCACCCGCAACTATTTGTTCTACAGTTATGGAGGATTGAATTTGGGACTACATTGATTATAAAAATCATATTAAGATACAGGGGCGGATTTAGGGGGGGGGGTGGCCGCACCCCCTCCCCCTTCCTCAGGGGTTCGACCCCCTGCCGACCCAAAGGGTCACCCCTTTGATACTTTTTCAGAAATCCATTTTTGGCCGACCGACCCTAAATTTTTTCTAAAGGCGCCTTGGGCGCCAATATATACTAATTTTGAGGGGGAGCGCGCGCCAAAAAAAACAAGATTTTTTGTCAAAATTTTTCAAAAAGTGCCCAAAAACGGCTTTTTGGCTGTTTTTTCAAAAATTTGCCGGCGGCGCAGAAAATTTTGCCAAAATAGGGGCAAAACAAAGCTTTGGGAGAGCTCGAAAAATCAATTTGGTCGACCTAAAAAAAGTCGAGAAAATCCTGGATCCGCCCCTGTTAAGATAATAAACGCAGGATAAGTTTAGAACATTGTACTTAACACAGCGTGTGGGAGATAATATGAAAAAACATGAGAAAAGAATTCGCTTATTTAAAAAAAATGAACCCAAACCTTTTTATCGACATTAAATAGTAGCCAGAATATTCAAGGCTTTGCCTTAATACGATACAAGCAGTTCTTTTTAAGTTAATGATCAAGCTCAAATTCTAATTTTCCTCCCACGGAATTTATTCCAGAGAAATCATGAAAGTGTCACCTCTTGTTCGCTGTAAGTCCTCTTCTTTGAGTTCTAGGGATAATCTCAGTTGTTCGCAGTTGTTTTTCAGGGATCTACATTCCAAGTTCAGTCTGTCTGTCTCTTCGTCTAAGTCTTTGATCGTCTTCCGCAACTCCACTGATTCTTTGTCCTTGGAGTGCTGAAGGTTTAAAAGCTAAAATGCAGGTTTTTATTAAATATACACTAAATTTTATTGTGAAATCGGCCCAAAACTTACATTTAATTGATTTTTAACTTTCATCTGATTTTATTGGTCAAGTTTGATATTAATTGGACCAAATTAAAAAAATGAACCAAGTGCTAAATTATAAAAAAAGTGATTAAAAAAATATATATTGGTGATTGGTCTCAAAAAGCATTTCAATATGAGCGATTGTTTTGAAATGCGAAAAAAACTGATTTTGAAGACATCATACAAAAAAACTTTGAATCTTGACAAAAAAAACTACCAACGATCGGCTGCGTACGTTTTTGCCCACTTTGTTTGCAATCCGGGATCAAAAGCAGATCTAGGATTTTCTCGAAGGGGTGGATTTTCGAAACAATTTCCTAATCTTTGACGACCTTTTTTAGGTGGAATTAATTGAATTTCCGAGTGCTCCCAGAACACTATAGAGACCCTATTTTGACAAAATGGATGGCATGAAATAACACCAAAATACCAAAGGGGGGACCGGTCGTCGAATCCCGGAGGGGAGCGCAAAGCGTTCGCACCTTCTCACCAGCCTTCCTTAAATCCGCCCCCTGTTTTCAATGTATGGTTTTGCGAGGATGGGTTTAGAAGAAGTCAACCTGGTTCTGTAGGTTCTTGTTCTCCTTCCTCAACCCCTTCCTCTCTTTGGAGTGTGTGCTCTCACTGCTACTCCTGTCTGTTCTCAGTATCTCCACCTCTGTCTCCTTCTCCAACTTGTACTGCTTGAACTCCTCTCTCAATCTCTTCTGTTGGGAGACTGTCTCCTCCAGTTTCTTCCGACACAGATCCGAGTCATTTTTCTCACTCCTGAAACAAAAAAGGAAACTTAACAGTTAATTTCGATCATAAATTAGGACACTCAATTAATGGAAAAAAAAATAATAAAACCGCCGGTTACTTACAAGTGCCTGTAACTTGCCAGGTTAAGCCACAAACAAATGACCCATCCATGCTTTGTATCTTTTAAATTGTAAATAGCACCATAAACAAAAGAAAATAAACTGCTAAAACAAGTTGTTTTTCTAAGTTTCCATTAAGATTGATAGTTTTTTGCGACTTAAGTCGTTTTTTTTCTAAGTTTCCATTAAGTTGTTAGTTTTTTCTAAGTTGTTTTTCTAAGTTTCCATTAAGATTGATAGTTTTTTGCGACTTAAGTCAGATCTAGAGCATGCTCATGCTCCAGCTTGCTAACCGGCATTTCACCTCCCTTATAATAATAATAATGAAAACAACTTTCAAAATCCTCTGTAATTAAAGAACCCTAGTAATCAAGCAAAAATTAGTTGAAGTCAAAATATCCTGCTCAAGCTCCTTGTTCTCTATTATATAAAGCCTCTAAACACCATGCACAATATTATATATTTTTGTTTCTTACTTGTATTTAGTATTTGTTACCTATGAAAATAACTAGGGGGCGGATTTTCAAAAACAATTCAAAAATTTTGACGACCTTTATTTAGGTTGACAAAATAGATTTTCCGAGCTCTTCTAAAGCATTAAAAAGACGCTAATTTGGCCAAATTTTCTGCGCCGCAAGCAAATTTTTGAAAAAACAGGTCAAAAAAGCCGTATTTGGGCACTTTTTAGAAAATTTTGACAGAAAAATTGCTTTTTTGGCGCGCGCTCCCCCTCAAAGTTGGTATATTTTGGCGCCAAAGGCGCCTTTAGAAAAATTTTAGAGTCGGTCGGCCAAAAGTGGATTTCTTAAAAAATACCAAAAGGAGGACCCTTTGGGTCGGCAGGGGTTCGAATCCTGTGAGGAGGGAGACGTCCACCCTTTAAATCCGCCCCTGACTAGCACGCTTGCCACGCTTGCCATGTTTTGTAACGTAAATCAAACCCATGAATCTAAGACACTTTCTATCTTCGACATTTCATTTTACAGTTTTTTCGTTAGATTTTGAAGTTGCCATTATATTTGCTTAGCTCCTTATTAATATTCAACTACTTCCTGGATCTTCTCGTAAAATGTAAGCTCAAAAGTTATGCTAACTGTTCCAATCATAATAACTGTACCAAATTGAAACACTTTTTACAAAACATACTCAAAAACTCACTGTTGATATTTCGTTATTACTTCCGCTAGGGTTTGTTTGTATAATAAAAAACCAATTTAGCATATAACAGCATTTAATTGTTTATCATAAACGTTGTTGTCCTTAACATAGGAGTTGTAATAATTATTCAAAAATTTCCTTTTCAAAATTTTTGGGGACGAAAAATCCAATCAATGAAAAAACTGCTGGGCGTACGATGATCTTTTGCTTGTATTACCTTAATGTCTTAAATCGGACTGACATGCCGTCTAGGCTTGAAATTCTATTGCAAAAACTGAACTGATAATCGATTATCAATTAAATTGCTATAGCAGAAGGTTTTCTTTGCTAGAACGATTTCTAGGCCAACGATTTTTTGCTTGTTATTTCTTAAAAATGACTGTTACTATATCAGTTATCACATATGTTTATTCAATAAAAAAGGCCAAACTGAGAATCATCAAAGATTTTGTTATTGTTCACGAAGCCTGGATTATGTTTAAAATTATCTTTCGAAAACCTTTTCCTTACGCGTCAATAAGTTGATCAATGAAGTTTCTAGTTTTTTGACATCGAATAAGATGAGTTGCACTAACTTTTGGATAAGAATAATTTGATAATTTAAACTCATTTCTCTGGAGCAAGCCATTAAAAAAATAAATTAGAGACGTCTATGTCTCAATAACTCTCAATGAAATTATTATTTTTATAAAATCAAAAAAATTGCAGGCTCAACAATTTGTTTGAAACATTTTTAGGAATAATTAAGAATTCAATGCTACTTCTCTTACTAACATGAAGGCTTAGCTAAATCATGCGTGTCGACTTTTCTGCGGAACAAAAACAATTCTGCGAAAAAATGCATCATTTTTGTCAAAAGTGAGTAAATTTTCTCAAAAATTAGATAATTTGACTAGAATAGTTTTTCAGTTCATTTTGTGTCAAATTTTTTTCTGTAGATACCTGAGCTTTTCGTGCGTCAAACTTTTATGCGAAATCAGCAATTGCGCAAGAAAAATCAATTTTATTTTTTTAAATGATTTTTCTAACAAATACTTTATGTTATCTTAAACTTATTTAACTATGCGGAATTTGGCAATTTCAAATCGGAGGCTTGTTATGCGGTAACTATGCGGATTATGCGCCGCAGATCTAAGCCAAGCCCGGTGTGTATCATCACTTGATCAATTGAACTTCTTGTGACACGTTTCTTTTTTGATCAATGATCAGTGGCCAAGGAAATTAGACGATTAGCAAATTAGACGGATGCTACAAAAACAATATCAGACAGATTTTTTTTTTACAGATTTGGCATTAGACGTCATTGCTATGAAAAGGAAAGGGCCAAAAAGTTTTCTTAAATTCAAGTTTCACAAATACAAAAAGAACAAAATGACAATACCTATCAAAACAATTAATTAAATGAACATAAGATGTCAAACCCGAATATTACAGGAGAGTTTTGAATTAAATAATATATACATAATTGACATGTTAATTTTTGGCCACCGAAATTTAACTGTTGTCTGCAACACAATTTTATTTTTCGCACGCAATTTGTCTTCAAACCATTTTAATCTCTCTTACTTTCGTCTATTTTCTCACAATTGTAGCTTTGCAAAAACGTCTATTTTCCTTCTAAGTGCGTCCGTCTAACTTGCTTATCGTCTAATTTCTCAAACGCCCCTCTTATCAAGAAAAATTTTGTACTTTTATTACACTAGTAAGAAAGTAGAATGATCGCCTATAGGGTAACAAGGAGTTAACACTCAAATTGAGTCAACCATTCGGACAGTTTTCCTGTTTTTATTAGTTTGCTACTGCGAAGGGTTAGAAATCGAAATCTTCAATACGTTTTTGCAGTATTGAAATTTTATTATGATTCAATTCATAAAGGAGACTCCCTACAGCTTACTGAACAACATTCCACCTCGAAAGGTAATTGTCGTTTTTTTTAGAAAATGTATGTTGTGTATTTGAATTTCTCTGCATCCCTCTTTGAAACCTCTATTTCAAATTTCGAATTCATCTGTATCCATCTTTGAAACCCCCGTTTTTGTTTACACGGGTCTCGTATTGCTGAAGCTAACTCTACTTTAAACAATTAAAAGAATAAAAGAATAAAAGAATAAAAGTGAATTAGTCTGAAGTTGAAACATTAAAAGGTGAAGAGAGCGTTCTCTCCGCCGGAGAGAATAAAATAGTGAAGGTCATAAATATATGACCTGTTAAAAGGTTGAGTGATAATTTTGGTAATACTAAATAAGATGAAATCGCATCATTCCTCTAAGCAGGAAAAATTTAAATTGAACAAATTAACTGATTATCTAACTAACTGCATCCTTTCTCCCCCCTTTTGGGGAACAAAATTAAATTTAAAGCATCGATAGTGTAATTGAAATAAGCTGGCGATAACTGATAAAATTTTGGGTAGTAACGATTAAGGGTATTACAAATTCGCTGGTTTAAAACGTATGATATCCAATATCTCTCGGATATTGTAAGTTAAAATCATACTTAAGAAAATTGCTGACTCAAGGTAGTGTATGACTATGGTATGGCACTACAACTAAATTTAACTATTAGTCGGCGATAAAGATTACGAATTAACTGATCCGAAGGAATATGTGCTATAATGGCTCGAGAGAAAAAAAATTAACACTGATAAGCAAGGTGATTACAGTACGCTATCATTAACAGTTTATATAGCAGTTTATAAAGTTTTCAAATTCAGCGTTAAAGATTTCGCTGTAAAATTCCGTGTGGTCGTCGAAATTGTCCAGCGCCATTCTTAAAGATTTGTCACTTGATGATGAAGAAATTTGGTCTGGTGAAGAAGGGTCTGACTCAATCGTCACTATTTTCAAAGGAGTCTCTCTGTTGTTAGTGTCTCGTTTTCCGTTGTCGTAGTTGTCCAGTATAATCGGATTTGATGCCGAACCAGAGGTCACTTCTTGAGGTAAATCTACAACATCTATGAAGTATCTCTTACCATAGAACTTTGGCGGACCTACATTTCTACTAGACCGACGAATAATAGGTGGATCGTTACCAGGTTTAGTTGGGGGTCTGCCGTTGGAGTGGCCTCATCGATTGAATCCAATATCTCGTATACTGGGAAGTCCATAGTAGCTTTCTCCTCCATTGGTGAGGTCGAATTGTTCTTAGTATCTAGTAATTGGGCAGTCGCAGAAGACTCCGCCGGAGTGGTTGAAATTGGACACTGGGAAGTAGTATTCGTCTCTGCTGGGACAATACTGATTAGGCACTTCGTTGATGTTTCGTCATCAGAGATAAGGTTGTCTTCTCTAATCCCAACCTTAATATTATTATTAGTTTCGTGAGGGTTAAGAGTGTTCTCGTCCCGATTTAAGTTTTTGAACGAGTCAGAAATAAATCGTTCCCTAGCTACGTCTCTACACGGAAAACCTCCAGCTATCCATTCGCAATCACTAGTATCAGAAATATCCGAGGGAATTATCATAGATTTGTTCGAGGCAAGGTAACATGGATGAGTTGTCCTCTTCTTTGATTGGAGAGGTTGTCTTCGAGTAGATTTTGATGAGGGCCTCGACACTCGTGTCCTTGTATTATTGTCCGATGATCCTGATTCTAATTGGTGTCTGGTCCTGGGTTGTAGTATTCGGGGTTTGTTCTGTCTCCTTGGTTTCTCGAGTTTCTGACCTACTTCAACATTATGGTTAGGGAAATAAGGAAATGAACTGTTGCCTTTAAAAGATCTAATTTTCGAAGAGTTTGATTTAGGAATGGCAATATCTGATTTTCGGATTATTTTTCCGTCGGATAGTTCTGCGGTCGAACTAGAGGATTTTATAATCTTTTTGTTTAACTCCTTATAATACGGGTTTTCGTTAATGATCCCATTCGTTTTCCGTAGGATTTTACCTTTAAACGGATTTTGAAGCGGTAATCTAGAGGTGGGGGGTTTCGTGGTGGAAGCGTAGTCTGTATCATATCCCTTCTATGTTGAAGTCAGGTTTTTCTTGGGGATCAGTGTATCCTTGTATCCATTTTCCACTCTGTCATCCGCGTTCCATTCTTTCGCTCTTTTTTTAGAGAGTATTGATTTTCCTTTTTCTAAAATACCAATGGATGGTTTACCGAAAGCCAGTTGTTTCCAAACTGTATTTGATTTTCTATTAAAATGTATTTCGAAGGGTGAGGATTTGATTTATGATTGGTATGAAGATCGGATTTTCCAGATAATTTTTGAGACAACAATTTGCAATGTACATTTTTGGGCTTCTTGAGCCATCGCCAAAAGTTCAATTTTTACAGTATGTACAAGTTTCTCGGCTAATCCGTTGGAGAGATGATCTCCTACTGTACAAAATATTATTTTTTTATATTGTTTGAGTCACAAAATAATTTAAAATCTAGGCTTGTAAAGCAAGATGCGTGGTCTACTCTAATTGAGTAAGGTATACCGTGTAGAAATATGTAATCTTGAAGAAACTCAATAACTGTTTTTGATGATGTTGATGAAGTAAATTTTGCCGAAGAAAATTTTGAAAATCGATCAATGCAAATTAAAATATATTTATTTAACCCCAAGTGTGAATGTAAAAGTCCTGCGAAATCTAGATTGAGTTCTTTATTTGGTTCCAGTAAAGGGAGAATTTCAATAATTTGCAAATTAGTAATTATGCTTTTCAAAGTCTTACCCGTCTTTGTACATTCTGAGCAGTTAATGCCGTGGAAATAGATTTGTCTTTTAATATGGGGCCACCAGATGTATTGGGCTAAATACTTCTTTCCAAATTGACCGGGATGTGTTTCGTGGAGAGTTTTTATCATTGAGTTTCTCAGGGTAAAAGATATAACTAATTTACCGTCCATGTGAAGCAACCCATCGGATTCGTGTAAATCTCTTGTGAAATGTTTGAAGTAAGGAGAATTCGCATTATTCGTCTCATCCTTGTTTTGGAGTGCCTATACAATAGGCCTCAACATAGGGTCAGTTACGAGAGCTACGAGCTTGGCGTTAAAAAGAGTATTTAAATCCAAGGGACGTTCAGGCAACTTCAAGTTTTCTTGGTATTTTTTACAAGGTTCTCATAATCCGATAAGAGGGGAAAGTCTAAGGATATTTCAATACCGGAAATTGAGAGATTAATTACAATTTTTTTATTATCCATATTAACAGTATCTACAATTTTTCTATCTACAGTTGAATTAATTAAACTACAATTAAGAAATAAGAAATTAAAAAATGCGGGATTAGAAGAAGAAATAACTAAACATTTAGTGTTCGAATAACCCAAAGGAATACATTTCGAAGTGCAAAATTTAGTTTTTTGTGATTAGATGGACAAATTGGAAAAGTCGAGTTAATCAGTTTTAATACTGAACTATAAGGTAATTACGTAATTTTGCGTAACCGGAAATTTCCACTTTTGAACCAATAGCAGAGCATGTCTTTCTTTGTTTCTCCGATCTGTTAATTCTATTTATATTCGCAACTACGAATTCTTCATCGTAATGTGATATGGGTAAAGTTTTTTTCAGATGGAATTCTTTAAATTAAATTGGTGAAACCCATATCTTTTCCTGCGAGGTGTTTAATTGTAAAAATGAACGGTAGTAGTCTATCAACCCATCTTGTTAGTCTGCTATGATAAGTTTTATTTCCGTGGTTGGTTGACAGGGCGGAAAGTAGTGCTTTATGCTCTGTAATTACTTCGAAGTCTGATCCATGAAGATAATTTTTATAATGTTCGACGGCCCAGACAACTCCCAACAGCACTAGTTCATTTGTAGAGTATTTCGACTCGTGAGGGTGAAAAAACCGTGAAGCAAAAAAGATCTCTTTTCAATCATTCCCGTGGAGTTGTTCAAGGGAGGGCCCAATCCGTTGAGTGAAGTATCGGTTTTTACTTTAGTTTTGCGTTTTACGTCGAATCGCTATTTTCAGTGAGATCGACGATCTATTGTTTGATTTTCTCAAAGGCTTATGTATGGTCAGTATTCCAATAAAAGATAGATTTCTCATTTAGCAATGGTCGAAGTGGACTTTTTAAGGATGCTAAATTGGGTAAAAATTTGATGTACTGGTTAAAAGATCCGAAAAAAGATCTCATTTATTTCAGATTTTTTTGAGATGGGTAAATCCTTTATTGCTTGTCGAATAAATAGGAAATTCCGGTATTTGAGATTTTTATCCCAATTATTCGATTTTTTTTAAAAACTTACATTTTGACCATTTAACTGTGAAGTTGTATTCAATTAACGTAGATAAAATTTTGAACACAGTATTTTTGTGGTCTAAGAAACTTCCTTTAAATGCAATTAAAATGTCGTCTAAATAACAATTTGCAAAAATAGATCGAGCCTAGAGTTGAGTCCATGACTCTTTGAAATTTGTTAGGCATATCACCTAAGCCGTAAAAGCCAGTTAAAAATTGGTATGTACCAGTAATGTCGCCGCCCACTATACTAAAATTACATTGGCTGCTAGTAAACTTGTCTAAGGCAAGTTGGCTGTATGCATTTTTCAAGCCTAAATTTGAAAACCAAACTTCTCCGACGGAATCATTTGCTATTTGTGCCGCTACATTGTCTTCCATATCATGGATATTCGGCATCTGATATTTTTTTTTGTATATCTGTTTGTTAATAAATTTAGAATCCAGGGCCAACTTTATCGATTTGTCTTTTTTACAAGTTATAACGATTGGGCTGATAAAGCAATCTTCGTTGCAATTTTCCACCTTCTTAATGTGCCCTTGGTTTTTTAATCTGTTAAGTTCAGTTTTAACTGAATGAAGTAAATGGAGGGGGACTCGTCTTCCTTGTAATTGGATGGGTTTTAATGGTTAGTGAAAATGAGTAATTTTCATCAGATTTTTTATTTTCCCAATCCGAAGGAATAAGTTTTTAAACGTTTTGGAGATGTTTATGATTTAATTTTCTGTATCTGCTGTTGAAATAAAATTTATGGACTTCCACGTCTGGTTTGTCTGGAAATGTGGAAAGTACTTCTGTGATATTTCTATCCCCACTTTGGGCAAGTTGTCATGTCCGAGAATATTCCTCTCATGTCCTTCTATCAAAAAGAGATGGCAGTCATCATGTGACCATTCGTTTGAAAAGATAGGAAGTATCACTTTCCCGGAAATGTTTATAGCGTTGTCTGTGAACCAGCAGAATAAGTCTTTGGTTGCCTTAATCACCGGATAGATTTTTAAATAAGGATCTCGAAGTTTCATTTCGTGCAAAACTTTCTTCTTAAGGAAGCTAAACGGGCTAGCGGAGTCCACTTGTATGTTTAAGATTTCTCGATTTTCTTTCCCGAGGCCAATATTCAGTAGTTTCTTTAGTTCCTTTCCGTCGTCGTCGAAAATTGTAGTTACATTTAATGCAGAATAATCATCATTATCGCTTTGTCCCGATTCCAGTCATGCGTTAATCACGCCCCAACATTCTCTATTTACATGGTACATATTTATATCCGGATGATCAGACGGATTAAAATCTGTATTATCAACAATTTGGGTTTTTACAATGTTTGAATTTTTGCGGGGAGATTTACAAAGTATTTACAGGATGTACAAGTAGCATTCTTCGCAGGGCAAACAGCTAAGTGTCATTTTGAAAAGGTTCCGCCTCATTTCATACAGGTGTTGCATCGTTCGATATTCAATGTTGGTTCTCTTATTGCATTAAAATGATTATGAGATTTGTGTACAGGTGGTCCGTTGGATTTAAAATTGTTTGTAAGTTTTAAATGGTTCAAGATTCTTTTTCCATCAATGAGTGCCACATTTAGTGCTTCTCGCGGAGGTAGTGTTTCAGTCAAAATTTTTCGTTGAATGTCGTAATTTCTCATGTTGTTTATGAAGATGTCCCTGATCCATTCCTCTTCTCCTGCGGTTATGTCACACTTTTTAGCCATTTCTGCTAAGGATCCCCAAAATTGTTCAAGTGACTCTCTGTCTCGTTGTTTTCTATTTAACAATTTGTGACTTTCAAAGGTGACGTTTGTCTTCCTGACGAAAGCAATTGCTGAGTATTCCCAAAACTCTTTGAATGAAAGTTGTAGAATTTTTACCTTTGTGAACTTTTGACCGAAAACTTTTTTTTCCCTCGTTTCCTAGGGCTATGTACAGGATCGATCGTAATTTTTTGTCGGCTTCATCTAACGCGTTCCGTTAAATTTCTTGGTTTCTGATTTAATAGATGCCGTTTCCTCCTCGTCATGTCGTCTTTGTTCTTGAATGGTCCTGTCTATTCTCGATTTTCCTAGGCTTTCCGATTCTTTTTCCGTCGGATTTTCCAGAGTTGGAGGTTGAGGGTGGCGTCTTTCCGAGGGATTTAGTAGATTTTCAATGTGTATGTTTTCTTTAGCAATAATAGCTAAATGAAAAAATCGCTCCAATCTTCTCAAGGAACAGGTGGGTCTACCGTGTGGTTCTGCCAAAATGGAGGTATTCTTCTCACGTTAGATTCGTTATTTGACTGCGCCATGATAAAATGTTACTTTGTTGTAGCGAACTCTACTTTATACAATTAAAAGTATTAAAGAATAAAATTGAATTAGTCTTAAGTTAAAACATTAAAATTGAAGAGAGCATCAGTGGGATTATCTTAAAAAGTTTTTCCGAGTAAGGGGAGAAAATGTTTAACTTTTTTTTTCGTCTATACAAACATAATTGAGTTCCACTGTCGGAGGATACAACGAGTTTTTTTTTAATCTAGTACCGGTACTCAATGTCGCTCAATATAAAAATATAGTTGATTGTCCTATTATAGACGGAACTTTATCTCAGGTTGCATTTTTAAGAATGGAGAAAACTTTATTTTGAAGAATGGGGAAAGGTCAATTCTGTTCAAATATTTGGATCTCTAAATTGGTAATCTCGTTTTTCAAAATCTTTATTTCTTATTTGTGTTATTTTTTTCATGATTTTCGTAATATTAATCTTTCTCTTTTTATGATTATGATTATGAAAAACTTATCTCAATATTTTCTCTAACTTTTACAGTTAAACGCCCAAAAAACGCTCATTCATCTCGTTTTTTTCCTTTTAGGCCACAACACAATTTTTATACCACAAAATTCAAACTATTGTTCTATACTTTTTCTGTTGAGACTGTGAGAAGGGGTACAATAGAATAATCCGTTCATATATATATTTTTTAGTTTTTGGTCTCTTGGTCCAACTTTTGTGAACGCATGATAGTTCTGCATTCTAAAACAGATATTTGAATAGAACGCATGATAATTGAATAGAATGCATGATAGTTCTGCATTCTAAACCAGCCACTGCAAACAGCCGCGAGAAGTGGGTAGGTCTTGCGAATATCATAGAAGATTCGCCTCATATTTTTAGCAAGCAATGAATGCCTTTCGAACCGGGTGGGACTTAAGCTCAAGTTGACCTACTGGTAGAGTGTCTGTAGTTTCTGGAAGCTCTCCCTGAGATTCGTCTGTTCCTCAAGCAAGAAATCAAACTGGGCTGGGAGGGGAAGTTGAGACAGGGGAAACAGGTTGTCCCTGTCGAAGTTGCCCTGCTGAAACAAACATTCAATTTTGATTTTCTTAATGCTTTTTAATGGCTTTCCTAAATGACTCTTCAGCTTTTAATGGTTTTCGAAAAGAAGAGCTTCTCGTAAGCATCAAATATTTCGTCAATTTTTCCAGCTGAATTCACAAAAAATTAATGATAATAAAAGGATGAAAAATATTCATAAACAAGCAACATGGACAAAAAATCTGAGTCAAGATTTTTGTAGGGTTCAAAATTAAGCATTGATTTTTTTTTGGGAAGAAAAAGTTTTTCTTCCGATTTCAGGAACTCGATCAAAAAAGTTGCCGAGTAGTTTTTATCCAAACTCCACGTTATGCTTGCTCTTTTTTCTGCTCGAGGAGCTCGGAAACAGACCCTACGGTTCAGCAGTGTCCTACTAATCTAGTCAATCTAAATTGGAAATTTTTGCATGTTTTCATTTTACTCGTTTTTTTTTTGTTTTTTTTTCTAAATAATTTTTTGAATGTGTTGTTTGACTCAACTGGGGAGAAGATTGGAAGAAGATGGATTGACTGACCTCAAGGTACCATTTGTTCATGCGCTGTGTGGGTGTCTTGGTGTGGATGAGTTCACTCTTCAGCAACCTGTTGTCCTCCTGCAACTGACTCACCAGCCTGTCTCTCTCCTCCGCCAACGCCCGAATATCCTCCACGTATTTCTCCACCTGTGCAAACACATTGGGGATTCCCTCTTGATAAAAGACCAAACTACTCAAAACCACGTCAGCCAATTATAAACCTGTATTCAAAATTCGAACGATATTAATGAA
Organism: Symsagittifera roscoffensis; assembly: GCF_963678635.1. Taxonomy (NCBI): domain Eukaryota; kingdom Metazoa; phylum Xenacoelomorpha; order Acoela; family Convolutidae; genus Symsagittifera; species Symsagittifera roscoffensis. The sequence continues at coordinate 31,558,397 of NC_087066.1, forward strand.
GGTGTAAACTACTCAGTTTTTGACAGCAAAAAGGCGCTGATTGGCTGAAACACTTCGGCCACTCGGTGCTATGGTCAAGACAACTTCCAATTCCAATTTTGACATTGAGCGTGACCACTATAGTACAAATACATTGAAGTAAAACTTCTGCTCCGGAAGCATTACATATTATGTCAATTTTGCTGCAATCTTTTGGTATAAGGAAAACTAAATCTAAGTTGAAATAGACATTCAGAACTAAATAGACAGTTTTGTTTAACAGAGCTCATTACACAGATAAGCAATAACTATTGCTGCGAGTAACCAAAAAGGTTACATAGCGTAAGCCTGCATAAAAACCAAGAAGATCGCTCGTATCAGGGCAGATCCCTGATTGTTAGGACAGTTTAAGGATTCTATTTCTAATTTATTTACTTCAAAAGCAGAGTGACATACTTCGCAAACCCTTTTTCAAACCCAAAAAACTTTGCAAAAAATAGCAGGTGAATAATATTTATAACTTTGCGATCAAGGCTTCAATATCATTCGAATAGCATAAAAAAAGTAGGTCATTAATTCAAATTAACAAATCAAAATTTGTCTAGGGCGATAATCACACTCTGCAGTAATTTTCTATCATTTTTTAAAGAAAATTCTGAAAAACAATACTTCTTATATCACGGCAGGGACTTGAAGGATCATGGCAAAACAATTACCAGATATTTTTTGGTTAAAAAGAATTGAAAATTCATAAAAATTAATATTTAGACTTTTTTCAAATTTTCTGCCCCAGAGGCAAAATTAAGCAGCAGATGATGATATATGTTGATTTTAATCTGGGGAAAAACTGGCTAATTATCTTCCCTCAACTCAAAACGGATTGTTGTACTGCATTCAAATTACTTGCTCATGAGCGTAGCAGCAGCATAGATAAATGGATTTGTTAGCGCTAAAGTAATCCAGGAACTCGAGCTTACGATTTTCAGATTCTCATGAAACTACGGAAAAAATTGCATGGAACAAATTATGGAATGAACGTTTCACAGGCAAGTACAGAACATTTGAAACATTTTTTTTTCTTGTAATTGTCTCGCGTGGTATAATTTGCATGAATCAGTGTTGCGTATTTTAGTTTGCTATGCACTTTGTCCCGGTAAAATAAGCCTCTGTTATAAATTTCTAAAGTACAAATGCATTTATATAATTACAGTTATTAACAAGGATAGCCGCTTGCCGTCCGACCAGATTTTTAAAAAGCCAATAAAAAGAATATACATTTTTTCAAATTACTGTCGTTTTTTGTCTTTGGTATGATAAAATGATCTAAGCGAAAATCTAGAATTGAAGCATATTCCAAAAAATGTAGTAAATTAGCCAAACTGAACGATAGTTTTGTCAACAAAGGTCTAAAAAAACTGTTTATGCCCAAGATAGAGCAAAAAAAAACTTTTCAGGGCTTGAATAAATGTTTACTGGTTTATCCTTCTATGAGAAGCTGTACTCGCACAAAATCAAACTTAAACTCCAATAATTTAAACCAATTTTTTCAACTCTGGGAAAACTTTTGATTTTTTTAATTTTTTTTAAGGTCGTTCAAATCACGACAGAAAAGGCTTTCATATGATATATCACTGTACTTTTTTCGATGATTTTTTGTGGTACCTGATTTTGCTTGGAGTACAAAAAAATAAAAGAAAAACTAAAACACACCAAATGCAAAGTTTTTCTCCATTCTTAGTAGTCGGAACAGTAAGTTCAGACAGTGAAAATATGTGGGTTTTCTTTAGCATTGAAAAACCTAGACTCATAATTAGCCAATTCTTGGTAACTTTGTTGAATGAATTTTTTTTCGAACAGAGAATCTAACGTAAACAATTGATATAATTTTCCTTGTTAATCCAATATTGGCAGGCATGTTTTAGTAAGACTTTGTTTTTTTTTTAAATATAGTACCTTTGACTAATTTTTTGTTAATCCTTTTATTTTTTCGAGCTAAAAACTAGAAAACAAAATAAGTTGCAGCCAAAGTTTGTCCGAGGATGAATATTTGAAAACTGCATATTTTAGCGTTGTTTTTGAGCTGCAAACTAATGTGGCTCAGATAATTGGATAATCATTCTCGGAACTTTCTTGCATAAAAATACTTCTAAATAAAAGTTAAGCACAAAACTTTTAACTCTCAATTTTACTTTGTCTCGGGTTCTTAAAATTAAATACGTTGTCTTCATGCGAGAAGGTGTCACAAATTTCGGTTAAATGTTTTGGCTACTAAGTAAATTTAACTGAGCAGATGAAAGGACAAAATGATTTTTTTTTTGGTACAAACAGTTTTTGCTAATCGAGTAAATTTGACGAAGGAATGCGGCAAATAAATTGAGCAGATGACTTTTGCTCAGTTACTAAACTACAAAACGAAAACATCGCAAGTTCTCGTAAAAGTTGCTAAAAATTTGTTACAAAATTGTTTTCAATCTAGGATTACCATAATTTTAGCAGCGTTTTTATTTACTTGTTTGTAAATATAAAGATGAGGAGGACGCCATTAAACTGTAAAAACGTGTTTTCAGGCGCAAGTCGGAAAAAAAGCTAATTGTTCCTGTAATTTATTTGGTTTTTATACTTTTATAGTAGAGATAACGATAGATGTCGAGAAATTGAAAAGAATTGAAAGTTATCGCTATTCTTTTCATCTATAAAGTTAATGACGCCCTTTAAATTGGAATTTTCAAAAAACTTTGGACCGCTTTTGGCTAACAATTAATTTTTTAAGGATATTATCATTCAATAGGTCAACTTATTCTGTCAAGGCTATTCCGATTAAGTTTATCCAATTTGGGAAGAAGGAAAAGATACACTGTTTTTTTATAGTGACAGTTTTTGCAATTGTGAAAACTTTGATGTTTTGCCGTGTGAAAAGTTTTTGCGCGCACGTTTTAAAACTTTAAAACTGTCTGAATTGTCTTTGGCCGAAGTGTCTCACTCATTTTGACTGGATTGTCTGAATTTGAAATTGGCTGAATTGTCTATGACCGAATTGTCTGAACACCGTCTAGTCAAGTCTCTTTTCTGATAGTTTTGTAATTAATATTATAATTAAAATCAGCATCTTACTTGTTATTCGAGCGATTTTTGCAAGTATTGTTCATCAATCAAATTTTGATGAAAACATTTCCTTCCAAAAATCAATTTTCCCATTTTTTGCGGTTGTTGAGTAATGAAACTGACCCAAAATATTTTGCGTGGGGGATGATTTCCATAAAAAATTTCAAATTTTGGAAAAAAAAAATTTCACTTTATTTTATTTCATTTAATTTTTTTTATGTTAATACTGCTGCTCCATAAACCTTAATAGGCAGTCGGAACATTCAGGGCTTCGCCCTGATACGAACAGTCTTGCTGTGTTAAGTTACGACTAATAAACTTGAAATTATCAGCTCAAAAAATTTGGCGATTGACTGTTTAGAGGTTTGGCAAAGATGAAAGAATTTTTAAACTTCTGTTTCAGAAAAATTGTCAAGAAATTAGGGTCAATTCAGCTTAGTTTAAGAAAGTAAATTTCATCTCGTGCAAGATTTTTGAAGTGTTTTTGCAAAAAATCAAACTGTCCATACATGAAACATTTAGTCATTTAGAGCTGATACTCTCTCTTTAGAAACGTATTCTAAAAGTTGGAGTGATGGATCTAATTAAAAATTTTCAGCCATGATTTTATTGTTCTTTTTAAAATTATTGTCAAAACAATTCTTGTTGTTAAGAAAAAAGTCCGAATTTTTTTTTGATTTTCAGACCAATTTTGAGCAAATAGTTGAATAATTGACTCTTCACTTATTTAAGCCAGCAGAGACTAAAGTTTGTTTCATAATTTAGCCGTAATTAGCTTTCAAATGATTCGAGTCGGAAATTTTTGTTAAATGGTTTTGGCTTTTATGATTAATGTTGAAAATTTTAGTTATGGAGAAAAAACAAAAAGTAAAACTATAGCTATAGTAAAACTTAAGTTTTTGTTTTTTTTAAAAAAAACTTATTTCATTTTCTATTTTCATCTAACTTCGAATACGTTTTAGAATTTTTGGCCGTAAAAATAAAATTTTTGCAAAATGATTTTTTATTGTTAAAAAAATTTTGGTTAATTAACTTGAGCGTTTAATAAGATTAATAAGTTGATAAGTTAAAATTTAGCGTTCTGAGATACGTGCTCAGCCTTTTGATATTCTGGCTTAACTTAGATTTTGTGCTGACAAAAATGTGTGGTAACCGGTTAAAAAATACCATCAATAAATAGGCACTGACAAAAAATTTTGGAAAATATAGATAGATGATAGAAAATGACCAAAATTGGGAACAAATACAAAATTATAGAGAAGCTAACTTTTTGCTTTTGCGCCATAAGTAGTTTTTTTCAACATTACTCATATAAGCAAACAACATGAACACAATATTACAAAACGTTCCGGCTCAATTATTTACAAATTTTCAGGTTGAAGTTTAATAAAGTTTCTCTAGTTGTTTTCGACAAATTTCCGCTTTTTGAAAAACCGGCGGGCGTGGTTTTGAAATACTGAATTTTGAATCGTGTAAGTAACTTTTCTAAATTGCAATAAAACTACGGCTATCTTTTCTGATTGTGAGTTAACTTACGGTGAAAATATTGGTGATTAAATCAAAGCTAATCAAAACGCTAGATGTTTGCTGGTGTGGGAAACACTGTGGCAGTTTTAGAGGAAGTCCCGGCATGCTGAACGGCTGCATGTGACGTAATTTAGATAAAGATTATTCATCAAGCTCAGTAGAAATAAAGACTTCATTAAAAAGAAAATTAAAATTGACATAATCGTGTTATTCTGTGTTTGAATGCAAAAAGAATCCTTCATGAATGGTATACTGTTTTTGGTTTTTACGTTGATTTTTTGTACATGTAATATTACTATAATTTTCGTTCCGCTATCCAGTTTTGAATAAAGATTATCGGAATGATTGTCTTAAAAACAAAGAAATGCTGTAGAATTTTGAGAGTTACAAGGAGGGAATATCAAGGAAACCAATATTAAAAACGGCTTTCAATATTAAAGACGTTTACCGCTTCTGAAATCAGGAGCGGATTCAGCGCCCAAAAGTGGGTGTGTCCGCTCTCACCTTCTCAAGGATTGAAATCTTTCGCCACCTATATGCAGTCATTGTGAAAGTATCTTTTCAGTTTCAACGAGTATCAGTTTAAGGGTTTCTCCACTTTGGTATTGTTTTAAGACCAGTGTTAAGGGAATAATAATAGGATTCTCAGAAATTTCATCAAAAATGAAACTTTTAGCAAGCTTTTGCAAATATGGAATCCTTTTATTGTTTTGTGAGCGCTGTAAAATCAAGGTTTAGAACTAATTTATATCACAGAAAATTTAGACAAAAAAAATTTATCGAAAAATCTGCTCTCTCAAAAATTGCTATGAATTTTAATTTGAGATAAAATGTTGATTTAACAATTAAAAACTTCAGTTTTCAGCGAGAAATGTTTCCATAGAAATAAAGTGATGGGACCAAAGTTGAGTACTCGCATTCAGTTTTAAGTGCTTATAATAGATTATACTATGATTTTAGTACCAGTCATACTAAAATTGCGGAAAAATCAATTTTAATCCATTCATAATCCATTTTACGCTTTTTGCAGACGTTGGTTTATATGAAAAAAGAGAAACTGTTTTAAAAGTTTTCAAATCAATTGAAATTTATAACTTTTTTTTCTATTTCTTCTCCATTGGAGTTGTTTCATGATGCAAACTTTGAGTTTTTTTACCACCAAATTATCAGCACATTGCTTCAGTTTCCGAATTTATTCGGAAGATATATTTTTCGCCTATCGCGGGAACTTTTCAATTAATTTAAAAAGATCTCCATAAAACCTTGGTTTTGAGGTAAAATTTTGTGTATAGATGAACAAAAGAGTGACAAAACATCAAATTTTTATAGATTTTATTATTGACAGAAAAATAATAACCCATAAAATGTAATTAAAGTATACTTTTGGTGAGACAAAACTTTGGCAAAACAAGAGAATTTAATCAACTAAAATTGATTTATCAAGTTTTTCTATAAAAAGCGATGAATTTTAATCGATTATAAGAGATTGAAACTTCCTGGGAAATATCACGGTTATAATCAATTATAAATCGTTTAAACCCATAATTTTGGTAAATATAATCAATTATAATTGTCAAAAAATCAACATAATAATTCGTTATAATCGATTACCTACGCCAAAATTTGGATGTGGGCATACCTCTTGAACGAAGGACTGAATTCGCGAAAACTTTGTCATCCAATCAGAGCTCAGTATTGAAAAATTAGATAAAAATAGGAGACAAAATTATTTAACCGCGACCGGTGCAATTTTCGTGAATGTTGCATTTTTGCTGCTCAAATTTTACATAATATGTAGAATTTATGCAATTCATTTACTGCAATCTGTAGCCAACAAAAACTTCCAAACTGGATGGAAATTTTATGTAGATAATCGAAACTTAATTTTTTGTGGCTACTGAACAGAAACTATCTTTTTTTAATTAAGATTTGCAACTGGCAATACTTTGAAGCTAATTTGGACAAGAGTGCCTTAGCAACTTTTAAAATCGTTTTCGGTGGCTTCGTGTTTAACGCAATTTAATAGTGAAAAAGGTAAGAGGTTCGTGTCAAGCGACAGGAATGTATTTTTAGAAATCAGACTAGAAATATAGTGTTTTCAGATTTCTAGTCAAGATTAGATAGAAGTAATTCTCGTCGGTGTAAGAAATTTGCCGGGTACAGGCAGTTATTAAAAAGCTTTTGCCATGCATTTAAGCAACGCGTATTTCAATTTAACAAAACGTTTTGTGCCTCGAAAAGTTTCATTCCCTTTTTTCTGAAATCTGCAGCTGACTCACAGCGATGTAAATTTTTCAAAAGCTGGTAATGTTTAATTTCTAACATGGGTTCGTTTGAGATCATAGTTTTCAAGTCTATGATCTTTTCAAGACTTCCGCAATTTATTTTCAGGCTATACAGCGACTAATTTTCAGAATATTGAGCAAATTTTTAAGAATATCGCGACCAGTTTTCAGACTAGCACGATCGAAGTTCAAAATTCTTAGGTTTTGTCGGCGACTATAAAAACTTAACCAGACTATGATTTTTTTCTCGGAATTAACGTCGGCGCGAGCCTGAAGCTCTGTAAAAAAGGCAGCAAAAAACGCTCGCGATAAATTTGCTAGAGCATGGTGCATCAACCTGCCTGTTTTATTTCGTGTTCTCTCTCAGCCTGACAACCTTTCAGTTTCTCCTGTTCATCTTGCAGTCTACTCCACAGCCACGCACACACTTCGTTGTCCAGGTGAGACGACGACCCACCTCCGGATGTTGACAACTGGCGCAAATCAACTATATTTCGAGCCCCGCCCCCAATTTTTTTTAAGAAATCGTTATTTTATTTCTTAATAGACTGCAAGGGACTGACCTGGTCAAGGAATTTTAAACAGTATCGCCCTGTGCTTGAAAACTTTTTGAGAAAAAAGCATCAATGTGAGTAACTTCAAAACTGTTTTAGGGTCATTTTTTCCATCCTGGGAGATAGATCAAAAAATCCAAAATTGAAATATCATTTTAAAGGGCGAGAAAAGAGAGAGCAAGGGCAATACACCTGAGCCAAAACTGCTTTTGTGTGCATTGTTTACCTTTAGTTTTTTCTGTTTTCGTTATTATAAGTTTCACTGAGGAGCTCAAAATAAATTAGTATCCCTTGTAAGTTGCATTCAGATCGCAATCTTGCTCCTGAAAAGAAACCACTTCACGTTCCGGCTGCAACCGAGTCGATGAGTTTGTAAGTTGCTGTTTGCTCGTTTGCTTGACTGTTTTCAGGTTGCCTTTTGAAGCAACTGACCGGCCTGTTTCATCAAAAAACTTTGCATGGATTTCGTCCATCATCTAAAATGAAAGTTGGTTTGTTGATTTGAAATCAAAACTCAAGCTTTTATTTACGAAAGAAAAAAGTTACTGAAAGAAAAAGAAAATGTTCAGAACAGTTTTACTTGAGGCTGAGCAAAAAATTTCGAAATATCGTTGAGCAGTAATCACCTGGGTCACGACAAAAAGCATTGATGTGATACCCAATCGATGCTCGTTGAGCGTTCTTTGAGGTAGCTGTTTTGTTTGAAAAAGCAACCTAGGTCATACTTTTTCCCCACTATTTCGAGTGTAGTCGTCGCGACTAGAAACATGATATATCCTTTCCACGCTAAGCTGACTTCTGAATGAGCAATGGTGTCTATCAAAAACCTTTCAATAAAATGAAACGTTGTAGCACCGTAGTTCAGACCGCCTAGCGTGAAATTTAGATAGGAAATTATTAAATATTTTGGTTGACACGAAACATTTGCGGCTAAATTTTGGCTAAAATTTGAATTGTAAAGAACGGATTGATAAATTTGTGGGCCTGATAAATTTTCAAATCGACCAAATTTATGCTTCAACCCAAATTGGAATGTTTTAATTTGCCACTTATGATTCAATGGGATGAAAAACATGGCGTTACAATTCCTCAAATTGGCCAATTGACATTTTACAAATCCCAAAAACTTAACAACAGTTGCAGGTGAATTACATTTTACATGATGAGCTTAAAGCATCACTAGTTGTTTTCAGATGATATAAAAAAAAAACGTATAAAAAGATGATATAGCACTCTGCCGAAGTACTCTGCCGAATTACAATGATATAACACTCTGCCGAACACAACAGTGCCGGAAATGAAAACGTGTTCAACAGTGCCGAAAATTGAGGCTATTTGAAAATTTTGCGTTCTGTTTGCGAATTGTTGAAAGTTTGTTTGAATACTGTTTTGTTTTGAAGCGACAGACTTTGACAGTTTGCTGAAATAATTGTTTGTTCAGAAAAAATTTAAGACGCCGCGCTTGGGGAATTTTTCTTTGCTTAACGAGCGAAATAAATTAAAATGGCCATTTTTGACTGTTCAACTTCCGTCAATTTACATTAATTTACTTGCCAAGGATTTGGAACTAGTAAACACAGTATTCAAAATAATTTTCGGCACTGTTGTATTTCGGCAGTGTTTTACTGCCCCGTTAAAACCTGTACTGGTTTGAAGGCTCATTTTAAATACAAAATTCTCAATTGAGATGCAGGGGTTTGTACATTGTTATGATTGGAGATGGTTGTAGCAAACATTTCACTTTTTAGCACCTCGTGCACAAGTTTTTGTATTTAATTTCGCAGATTTGTTTTGCCAAATTTATTGTGGCTACCCAACTATTTTGATCAGTGTAAATTGCTTAAGAGAATAGCTTTTAAGCAAATTTAGCAATCGACTTTTTTAGCAACCGACTTTAACAAAAATCCAGACTGTTTGGAGCCTTTGACAAATCAGTTAACTTTAGAACCTTTTGTTCGCAACAGTTATACCAATTGATTGGGAAACCCGAGGAGTTAAAAAACATTGACTTCTAAACATATATCAAACAATTTTTAACTGATATTCAAAAACATCTTATTTGTATTGATTTTTTCTCAGTTAATTTAATATCAGTGGGTTGCCCAAAATTATATTGCCTTCTTTCATTCGGAAGCCATTTTTGCATGAGTAAATAAGTCGTTTCAGGCCAATACAAGTTTCAACTTTTTGGGGCCTTGTTGGCTTGGATGAGACTCGCCTAATGTTTACATAACAGCAGTTTCGATATTGAAAGAAACAACGGGTTGGCTCTTTTTCTTTCCCCATCTGCGAGTTTTTACAAATAAAGCTATTGTTCACATTGTCCATTTGTTATGAGAATCGGCATGCAAACTTTTTAGGCCGTGGTAAACATAATTGATTTCCTTAATTAACTTTGTAAAACTCCTCGTTAAACCATAAAGTTGATGCGTATGTAAGGTTGTGGGAGAAGAAAAAAGAGCCAACCCGTTTACTATTGTAAAGCAATTAAGATCCATGTCTATAACGCTCAAATGAAATGCTTGAATCGGGCGCATGACTTGCCAGTTTTTTTCGTTACTTACAACAAACAAAAAACTCATGATTACTCCGGAATAGTTAAATCTACCCTAGAAAACTTGCTAAAATTTCTTAGTTGAACAAATCCGGGAAGGATGAACCATTTAGTGGTTCAATTGTTCTTTTTAATAACAAATTTCTGAGATGCATTTTTTTTAATGCAGTGATCGAAGCCTTGTCATGGTTGAAAATAAGTTTTACGGCAGTTTTTACACTTTTTTGGGTATCGCGTAGATTTTTTTAAAATTTTTTTTTATTTTGTTTTTTTTTCCTCAAATTTTTGAATGTTTTTTGGCTCTTTCCCACATTTGGTTTTGAATTTTAAAAATGAATTATTTACATTCACAAGTTATTTACGTAAATAAATTTTTTAATGTGAACAAATTTGTTATTCGTAGCTTACATCGTAGCATCATGCATTCAGCCATAGTACCACGTGACACAACTATGATCATTTAAAAAATGAAATGTGGAGGGCAAGCGGAAAAAGGCGTTTTTTTTCTAAATCTATCAGTTAATCTAAATCTGGCTCTTTTTCTTTTCCCCCAACTGCAAATTTTTATAATTAAAGTTATTGTCATGAAAATTGTCATGCAGACTGATTCGGTCATGACAAACATCTTTGGTTTTCATAATCAAACTTGTAAAACCCCTCGTTAGACTATAAACTTCATGGCCGTGTGAGTGAGGTGGGGGGGGGGGAAGGAAAAACAGCCCTAAATCGTTCAGTTTAGAGCTGAATTAACTATGAAACGTCGAAGTTTTTCAACTTCTTAGCTACTGTAATTTTGGTAATCGCTTCTCTCTAACGCCGTTTTTTTTTAATGCGTACGAGACCTAAATTGAAACAAACCCTGTTATTCAACGATTCAATAGAAAACTGATTTTTTTTGCTTTTTCATTTGTCTACCGTTTTTAATTTGAAAAAATTCAATTTAAGTTTTTCAACATCTTTTTTCGACTTTTTGGTGGTTGATTCGACTAACGTCTACTTAACAAGTAAAATCTGCTGCAAACTTTCGCTGAATTGCAGTATCGCTAAATTGGTAAAAACAGCATTGAAACGTTACACACCTTTGTATTTTCAAAAAGAATGCTGAAATTACATACTTCCCATCGGTTTTGTGCGAAATGATTGTACACGTTTTTAAATCGATATTTAAAAACCATTTTTTCTCGAGATGATTTGCGCATGCTAGTAGAGGGTCAAGTTTGCTATCCATAAATTTATGCCAGTCCGGTATTAGGTAAATTTTGAGGTAGATTTTGTGGATATTTATAGTTTTTGAATGTGAGTCATATTTTACAGACATGAGAGAAAAAAGCTGTACCAAAATCTTGTTTTTGCTAATACTTCTATATTTTGTTAGCTTTTCTATTAATTTTTAATGTATTTTAGTAAATTGGTTCAACCGTACTATCTTCCCCCTAAGAACCTACCGTAGACTCACCCCCTAGATTTTCTTTAAAATATTCATGTCAAACAAGCGCGCTGATTGAAATTTTTTAAAGGAGTACTTTTTTATACTGTTATTTCACAGAAGTAATATTCAAAATTATTTTTAGAATAACATTTTTGATTAATTAGATCAACTAATTTTGTCCTCAAAGCTAATGTATGAAAAACCATTATTTTATCTGCCTAAATTGCACTAGGCTGGGAGAGAGGGGAGGGGTAGGGTAGGGGGAATTGTACGGTTGATTTAGCAATTGCAATGGTATCTGGTATCCTTAAAAAGTGGCAGAGCGTTCGGCAAAATTTTTTAAAGTTTTTTTTTCAGATAAAGCTTACTTGATTTTCACTTGAATCACTCAGGGTGAAAAAAGTCTTCTTCGATTATCAACAACTCGGCTTTTTAGCAATTGGAAGATTGATCAAACAGATGCGAATGAAATAGTTTATACCAAACACAGAAACCTTGTTAATAGACTTTCGAAAAATGCTAGGGACGGGTTATCAGAAAACAGTTTTTTGTAAATATGATATAGTAAAAACGTTAAGTCGAGGGTCAGCAGAACTTGGTAATTTTAAAACATTATTTGTTCAGTGGTCAGAATATTTTAAGAAATTACTCGAATTCAGGCCAATTACCAGAAAAGAACTTAGTGTGTCAATTGATAGTTCACAATTAAGAACGCTACCCGTCCTATGAATATAACATCATGGAGCAATAAATGTACAAAACTTATAACGGAAAAACACCTATAAAACGTAATAAATGAATTCATCAAGTCGAATACTTTTCCGGTTGAGCTAAAAAAATGCGTTCACTACAACCATTTATAAAAAAAAAAGAAAATGAAAGATTAACAGAAAATTATTTGCCAAGTTCTGTGACGCTAAGTTTTGCTTATTTTTATGTAAAAAATTAAAATGAACTCAATTAGCTGCATTTAAAGACAAAATAAGCTTTCAAAGATTTTGCAATACGGTTTTAAGCTCTTTTTCAGTTTCCCCATAAAATAAAAAAATAAATCTGTTCAGAAGTTGTTCATACGAAGTTTCGAATGAAAGAAATGTTGTAAAAAATTGTTCACCTGTTCAAGCTGACACGTTTTGATGCAGTGTTTAAATTGAAAAGTCATTTTAAATAGACTTTTATAAATTGAATTTCAAGAAAAAATCATAGGCGAGAGCTGGAAAAGAGCCCGGTTTTTAAAAAAAGAAGTCTGATCTCGACGCTGTATTTTTGTTAAAGGAAATATTGAAAATTAATAGTTACAATGGAGATATGCCTGTAGTTATTTTTTTTGGATCTTGTTGAAGCGTTCAGTTCCCTATTACACGATATTTTTATCAAAAAAATGAAGAAATGGGTTTCTCAAAAACGGCTGTAACTCTTTTCAAGTTTTTTTTTGAAAAATCGCCATCAGGCAGTAAAATTTGTAAATACAATGTCCGAATGAGGACAGTTCTCGGAACAATAGTTTTCAAGTGATACCAGCATTTCATAATTTGCAAATGATACCAGTCTGATAGTGAGCCATAAAGCTCCAACATTTTCGCAAGAACAGGCTTAAAAAATGCTAGATGACATCGACGATGCTTGCATGAAAAAGAATAGTCTCTCTTTGAAATCAGATTGGTTCTTTTTCCTTCCCCCCACCTGCATATTTGTATGATTAAAATAACTGCTTACATTGTTCGATTGTCATGAAAATTGACAAAAAGACTAATTAGGCTATGAAAAACATATTTGGTCTTCATAATTAACCTTGTAAAACCACTAATTAGACCATACATTTGATGCTCGTATGAGGTGGTGGGGGGGGGGAAGAGCCAATCAGGTTAAATAGCACTTTTTTATTAGTAAGAATTAAAGAAAATAATTGGTGCCACGTGTAGTTTAATTTCTACAATTGATTGTTTGTAAAATTAATCAATCCATGATTTGTTTTATTAATTGAGAGTTTCTATGAAAGTAACATGTACTGCTTGAAACAAAAAATAGCAGCAACAACCGTAAACTATTAGCCAGTTTCATTGCAAATCATTTGATTCAGTACTGGTGTTTTTTGTGCGATGTTTTTGTTCATTTTCTCAGTAAAATTGTTATACTGCCATAAAACGTGTCAGCGTCAACAAATGAACAATTTTTTACAACATTTATAACATACAAGTTGCCGTATGGGCAATTTAAATTTTTTTAAACTCTTTTTCCTTTTCCCCCGACATCACGTAACGAGTAGTTTAACGCAGTCGATTATAAAGAAAAAATTTGTTTGTCATGGCTGCATGTCAATAGGTCTAATAAGTCTGCATGTCAACTTTCATGACGATCGGACAAAATTTCCTTGTAAATTTTTGCAGGTTGGGGGAAAAGAAAAAAGCCTTTTGTTATAATTTATTAGGGGAATGCGAAACTGGAGAAGAGTCAAATTTTAAAGACATTATGAGACACCGAATGGCTCGTTCGGCTCTTTTCCACTTTCCCCCTTACCTTTCAAAATACCGAACTTTATGTTTGTTTTACGCGTAATTACGGCTAAATACGTGATGTTACGCTGTTAAGTATGAAGAACAAATCTGTTCATAATTGTCAATTTGTTCACCATGCCAATTTTCATTGCATTATGACAACGTTAAATAAGGTTTTCAAAAATTAATTTGAAGGGGGGGAAACTGGAAAAATGCCGCTCGTTCGCATATTTCAAAGCTTTGCAAGTAGTTTTTTTTGTTTGCAATGTCTAGTCGTTTAAAAAATGCATGTAGACTAACTGAGCCATGAAATTACATATTTGATATTGGCTCTTTTTTAGTCCCCCAAATTTGATTTTCAAGTTTGAAAAACTGATTTAACATTAACATAATGGAATGAAGTTTTGCATGGTGAACAATCAAACTATTTTGATCAGATCTGGTTTTCATATTTCACATCATAATATCACGCATTTGGCCGTTAACCAACTATAAAAATTAAAACTATAAAATTTGGGTAAAAAGTTGAAAATAGCCTTGATATTCATACTTACTCTGTAAAATCCCTCGTTAAACCACAAAATTGAAGCGGCTGTTTTTCGATTTCCACCTTTGCATTTCATTTTTGAAAAATTAGTTTTCATAGTCATAATGCAATGAAACTAGGCGTGGTGTATTAACTAACAATTGCGAATAGATTTGTTTTTCAACCTTACGCGTTTAGCCATAAAAACGTAAAAAAAACTTTAAACAGAAAATTTGAAAGATGGGTTGAACAGGAAAAATCCCTTGGCTCTTATTCCTTTTCCCCCACATGCAACTTTTATAATTAAAATAACTGTTCAAATTGTCCAATTGTTATGAAAATTCACATGCAGACTAATTAAGCCATGAAAAACATATTTGGTCTTTATAATCAACCTTGTGAAACCAGTCGTTAGACCATAAAATTGATGCTCATGAGAGGTGGGGGAAAAGGAAAAAGAGCCAATCCCTTTAGCCGAATTCGTTTTTCCAAAGTGAAAATGAAATGTGGTGGGCGTTGGAAAATGAGCCCAAATTTCGTATACATTCATTCATCATAGGGTTCAAATTGACAAAACCCCAGATTTGTTCTTCAAATTTAATATCATATCACCACACATTTAGCCATAATAGCAAGTAAGACAACTATAAAAATGGGAAATTTGAAGATTGGGGGATAGAAAAGAGCCAAAATTGAATCTAACCTGGTTGCTGGGAACTTGAACCCTGGGGATCAAGGAGGACATCACTATAAAAATACTACACTGACATATTGATAATTATTCCCAGATACACACTGAAGTGCCAATCATAATTGAGTGAGAGAACCGTTTAATACGTCGAGGTTTTAGTCAAAATCTGCAAATATTTTTAACCATTTGGTGGTCAAAACTACAAACTGAGTCATAATTTGATTAATAATCTTTGTGCGACTTTTTTTCAAAAGCAAACTTGAAGCAAACACGTGGAGATTATCCTCATGTACACGTGCTTTGTGTGTGATTGTTCTGGACCAGCAGCAGATCTACTAATCACACCCAGGTGCTGCTTGAGCTGTGCTTGGAATGCAGATACAAACATACCAGAACTGAATGGCTTAGGCTTTTTTCCAATCCCTTCATTAAGCATCAATTTCCCACAATTTCTTAAAACAGTGCTGGCAAAGGTACATGGATAAAACACATGCAAGAGGGAACTTGTAGCTCTGGCTCTTTTTCCTTACCCCAACTCAATCGAGCATCAATTTTATGGTAACGAGTGGTTTTAAAAAGTTAACTATAGAGACTAAATGTGTTTAATCAGTAAAATTTTGGTGTCCGTCAGCCAAAAATAGATATCTCAAAGTAGTACAAAGGGGGACCCTTGGGGTCGGCAGGTGGTCAAATCCCTGAGGGAGGGGCGTCCAAACCCCCCTCCCCCTAAATCCGACCCTGTGTGATATATATGAGATATCTATTTTTGGCTGACGGACACCAAAATTTTACTGATTTTTAGGGGGGAGCGCGCGCCGAAAAACGCAATTTTTGGTCAAATTTTTCCACGAAATGCCTTTTTTTGGCCTGTTTTTTCAAAATTTTGCCTCCGGTGCAAAAAATTTGGCCAAAGCAAGGTCTTTTTGGTGCTCTGGTAGAGCTCGGAAAATCAATTTGATCGACCGAAAAAAAGGTCAAGATTTTCAAAATTTAATCTTCATAATTTACATCGTAGTATTGAGCGTTTAGCCGTAATAGCACGTAAATCAACAATAAAAAAAACGGAAAAGGTGCTCAACCTTCTTGGTTATCATTATTGAGAATTTACAGTGGTGGGATGTGTCTTCAAAATTACCCAATCAAGCAGAAGATCGCTATCCACACATATCCCGATACATTTAGGACAAAGTGAAGCAGAGCATATGCATATTCCAATTGATAACGCTTCGAAACAATTCTACGTCAGTAGTGGCGAATTAAACTCCATTATCTGCCTGAAGTTTTTTAGCGTGTCTCTCAAAACGACAAGCTTTCTATTGTCATGAAGCATGAGCTGGTCATCAGAAAGGATACAAACATTGTCAATGTGGATTGCTCTTGGGCTCATAAACTGGTAAAAGAGCATTCGCGTTGATGAGAGCTATGACACACGAGCCAACACTTTTTGACCATGGAAATGACAGAAATTGGATTTTTTCGGGGAAATCCCGACTGTCTTTTAAGCACAGCTTTGAGCGGAAAAGATTAAACGTGAGGCAAAAAACGATCATAAAAAACCCACAAGTTCGAGCACTTCTCCGGCTGCAAAGACTGGTAATATCAACTCTTGATCGCGTCGTTTTGACCATAATTGGTTCAAACTAAATTGTTCAATCAATTTGGTGGTAGTTATTTATACATCTGAAGTCGGAAAAAATTTTGTCTTGATGTGTATTCTGTCTTTTTTATATTTTTTTGCTCACAAGTCACATACGACAAGTAAACGGCCAAAAGGGTCTAATGCATTGCAACTTTAAAGCCGTTTACCTGTCTAGATTAATTTATATTCGAAATTGTTTTGGTTTTTAACCCAAATTACAGCAAAAAAAGCAATCAAGAAGAACAAAAAAAAAAATTTTCAGCATGAAAAAAAAATCTTAAAAAAATTTGGTTTTTTTTCAAACTTTTTTAGGTTTCGTTTTTTTTTTAAATTTGTGTTTGCCACTATATTCTGTCTGTACAAACAAAAATAGTTCACAGAATGTTTTTCGAAAAGTTTTCATTAACAATTAACGTATAATACAACTTTTTTGAATAATATCCCTTCATAATGTGATGATGAATTGACGTGATTAATTGAACAACCTTTCTCGCTTTCATTATATTGTTACAGATGAGAGGTTACCTTGGTAATTAGTAAACGGCTTTACATGTAGTTGAAAATTTCTCAAGCGATTTTAAGCTCTAAATTCATCGTATTTTTTTGTTGCTAACAAATTTAATTGTAAGAAACGATAAACAAGGATAACTGGTTACTGTGCACAAGTGGCAGAGAATGTTCCGACCACAGTATTCAAAAAATACAACAGTATTTTAAAATTAATAACGTTTTTCTTCGGCGTGGTGTGGTAAAAGGAGCGGAACAAAAACTGGAGATTAGTTATAATAAATTAAGCAGATTGGAAAACATTTTTTGAGAAAATTTAATTGAAAAATGAAAAAAAAATGAAAAATCGAAAAAAAAATTTTTTAAAGTCTTGCAGTTTTTTGAATTTTTGAAAATTTTGATTCCAAAGGGCCCTTATACTCTAAAAATACTCTAAGAAAAGTAACGTTACTGAAACAAAAGTAGGTTTTTACGTTTTAAATTAAGCTATTGTAAGCTTTTAAGCAGTTAAAATAAGACTGCTCGCTCGCTTTTTTCGCTCGAGTTTTTCTTGACACGGGTAAAAAAAATCCAGTCCGATGATTATTTGTGTTACCTGATTTTGCGTGGAACACAAGCAGAAAAAAAACTAAAACACAGGCGAATACAAAGTTTCTCACCATTTTCAATGGTCGGAACAAAAAATTAATAAAATTGTGATAGGCGTCGAAACATTTTTTTTCGCTCAAACCTAGACTTTTAGGTTCAGGAACTAAAACTAGATCAAATGGCTTCGACCATAACTTGTTCTAAGTTTACCTTATGAGTTTGGTGTTATTTGATTCGATATCTGACGTAGCGCACATTTTGGTCTTGGGGTGTATTTTTTTAGTTCTTTCCTGTTCAATTAGATACGAAATGAAAACGACAGAAAGAGTCGTGATTTAAGCTTCTGAAGCATTTTTCAAAGAGATTTCTTTAAATTTTCGTATGTGTCGAGAAAATGTTTTAGAAAAATTTTTACTTTTGCTCCAGATTACAGCAATCAAAGCCAGAAATTTAAAAAAAGAGAGTTTTTACGCTAAAAGTTAGCAGCTTCAAAATACTGTTTCTTGTAGCTTTAGCTAAAATTTCTCCCGCTTTAAAAACCAAAAGTAAGAAATAATTCTAAACAGGAAACGATTGAATTAAAGTTTTTGTTCTAGTTATGTTATAGCCTTTTGAAAGATAAACCGTCATCCATTGAATTCATTATTCAACTTTTCAAGCTTTGTTATTGTCATAATAGGTTTTCCCATCTCAAAAAATTTTGATTTATGTTTTTTGTTCTGATTTTGTAGGTTAAAGTTTCTTCCTTTTTCCAAACTGTAATCGGACTATTTTGAGAGCCGGCTGCCACATGAGCTAGCTAAAGTTTTACAAAAAAAATTGTATTTTTAATAGCACTATATAATATGATAGCACTGAGTTGTTCTCGATGAGAGGCTACTTTGGTTGTAACTAAAGTTTCATAAATTGCGATTTGGAACAATTGCCAATTTGGCCGATTAGGGCGCCAAATTCCACCTTTCTATTCAAGCGAAGGAATGGGGCGCCCTTATCTGGCTACAAAATTATTCCATGTAAAATCCAAATAGCCCTATAATAGAGGAAAAACTTTTGGGGCTATACTTATGCGCGAAGGACCGAATGGGCGATAAACTCGAGGGCAAAGGACCGAAAGTAAAATTAGAAGAAAATCAATTTTTAAAGAATTCAATTGCCATTCAAATAAAATGAATTAAAAAAGCAATATTTTGCTTCTTTCATAACTAAATCCTTGAATTATAAAATTTGTTCCAATTCAAAGAAACGATTTGAAAGTTTTGCAGTGCGTATTCATAGGTCCCAAAATGAAAAAAATCAGTCCCATAGCTCTCAAAATAAAAAAGCAGTCGCTTCGATCCGAAGTTTTTTCAATTAGTCAAAAGACTAAATTAGACGAGTTGCGGTTTAAGGTCGCTGGTGGGCATACTATGCGCGTGTTAGCGCAACTATGACAACTCTAATGGAAGTCATTGAAATCTTTGGGAGCTCCCTCTGCTTGAATAGATATTGTTAGTTCTTTTGTTTTCTACTTTTTCTTTTAAAAGATAGAGCGCTGCTAACAAAACAACAACAAAAAGGCACATCGCCCATCAATCGGTTGTTTAATGCAAAACTTTAATTTTGGCTGTCAAAATCAGCTTCAAGTTCACTCAACATTTTTACATTAAGCTCTACTTCGCATAGCTTCGAAAATTGCAGCAAAATCGGCAGAGGGAGGTAAAGGTTTGCTTGTGCAAGAAGAAATACACTAAGCAAAGTACCACCTGCATTTTGCAGCTAAGAAGCAATTCAAACTAACACGCAAGTAAACTAACACACGATTAGATTTAGCTAAAATGATAACGCAAAAATTCGTGGTAGGCAATACTTTGTAGCGGGGGCTATTCTCATGCGCGAAGGACCGAATGCGCGAAAAAACTCGTGAGCGAAGGACCGAAAACAAAATTAGTCGAAAGTCAATTTTTTACAAGAAGCGATTACCATTCAATTAAAATGAATCAACATTTTGCTTTTTCATAACTAAACCCTCGAAATGAAAAATTTGTCCTAATTTTGCGGCGGTCAATGACAAATTGAAAATTTTGAATATTTCTGCCATTTTTATATTCGGCCAATATCAATACTCCAGTCCCTGGAAATGCTTACATTCTTTCCAAATTTTAGATTACTGAAATCTGATTGACTGATTTTTATTTTCGAGTATTCGGTCCTTCGCGCATGAGGGATTCCACCCTTCGTAGCAAGTGACAACTCCTAACATCTATTTAGAAACCTCAACAAGGCATTGGCAAGTAAGCTAAGTTCGCCGCTTACTACTGTTACGAATTGTCGTCTGTTACGAATACAAACACTTGAAAGTTGTCGCCTCAGTATCTAAAACTTCAAAAAACCAGAGAAGTTTTTCATATTGCATAGAGTAATTTGACCACATGATTGTTGCAAAAACACTTTACAAGAAAAATCAATAAATTTTCTAAAATGAATTGGTATGAAAAAACATTCTTTGAAATTAGAATAAGGGCTAATTTCCAGAGTTAAAGTTCCAATTGAACCTTTATATGGAGAAAAATCAAAACGGTCATTGAAAAAAAATCAAAAATACAGAGTTACTTTTTGTTATTTTTCGAACTCATTAAAAATCTGGATCATTTCTCCAGATGAGGCGATTTTTTCTCTAAAAATATATCAGATATCTAAGTGACGAAAGAATTCAGTTTATTTTGCTCTTAAACTTGACATTAAACGAGCTTGCTTTGCACATTGTATCAGCTCGTTTTTACGATCGATTATTTCTGAAACCAAGAAAGAAAACTAGCAATTACTAAGCTCAACTACCGAGTTCATTTACTGAGTTCAAAGACCGCAACTGTTTCTCGGTCACTGAACCATGTTGAAAATATGCTTTTAGTTAACAAGCCAGAGTTCTATCAACAAAGTTAAGTATTCAAGTTTATTTAAGCAATGGCTATATTTTAATATTTCACCTTGTAAATTGCAGCGCACGCGCAATTTGCACCCGCAACCCTATGATTGCTGGGCATCATCACTACTAAATCTCCACAATGTCAATTAAATTGAAAATTCATGCTTCCTTTGAAACAACTCTCCTAAAAAGATACTTGATATCTGTACAAATAACAAAAATATTTTGACCATATAACTTATTGAAAGCTTTAAAAACAAAAATGCGTAAATAAATTGACATGTAACTGAAGATAATCAGGGCTGAGAGGTTAAAATCAATTATTACAACGACTTTTGCTAATTAGCGGTAAAACTAAACCCTAAGAGAGAACTGGATTTCGTGAGCACATGCAAAAATCGGCTAATTGGGCTTTCAAAACTTGCTACAACACAAGACGCTCTTAGATGATGACGCCCTTATTTCAACTCTTATGGCAAAAACATATCCACAAAAATCCACAGACCTTGCAACCAGATCTTTTCACAAACTCAAGCAGAAATTCGGCACCAAAAATGAAGAAAAACACGTGCAAGCATTACTTAATATAGGACCTGTATTTTAATTGAAGCTTCACGTTTAAAAATATTTTTACTATTAAAGTTTCTGGAAAACTAAAAAAAATAAGTCGATGACAAAGATCTGTACATTGCTACGCACGAGCACATAAGGAGAACCTTATAATGTGGTGAAAACATGGTCAATAACAAAGAAAAACACTTGAACAAAAAAATTACTCGACTCGTTTTCTAAAAATAATCAATGCAGTTTGAAGTTTGCTATCAATTGAAATGTTTCCAATCAGTGCCGGAATGCTTAGAATCAAATTTTTCATGGTTCTATGGATATCAGTAATTTGTTATAAGAATTCTTCAGAGATTTTGAAAGTTTTAGGTTTAAAAAAGACTTCAAGTAACAAAATTACAATACAGAAGCAAAGCAATATACATTTGAAAGAAAAAGTATTCTATTGAAGACTCAAAGAAAACGAAAATATGGAGTATCTACTAGGACAAAATACATATGCTTTATTTCTAAAAATTTAAAACTAAGAAGCAAAAGCCCGATTATTGTTTCAGAAGCAAGTCCCGGCAAAGAATCTTTTGTAAAAAAAAGTAGTATCTAGTATTTTCTTAATCTTTCAATTCCCATATTATCAATTTGTTTTCCGAAATCGTAATACTCTGCATGATGATAGGCAAGAGACTATGCATGACAATATGCGTACGTGTTTTGCCAAGTAACCAAAAGAACATGATTTAAGGGGAAATCTTATGTGAATTAAATTACGAAGTAATAAATTAAAGCAGTAACTTTAATTAAAAAAAACGTTTCGATGAAAATTAGGTTGTTTTTACACTTATACAAGACTGCTCATATCAGGGCGAAGCCCTGAATGTTCCGACTACCTTTTAATGTTTATGGAGCAGTAATAACCTATAAAAAAAATTAAAGGTAATAAAATAAAAACTTTTTTCTAAAATTTGAAATTTTTTTATGAAAATCATCCCCCCACACACCATATTATGTACAAAATGATAGATTTCGCTCCTTGTAACAGATCAATTATGGCAAGTAAGCTTCTTTTAACCAATTTGGAACAATTTCTAAGACGGATTAAATCTCCGCTTACGCGTTAATAGCGCGAAAGATATCGCGCGTTAATTGTCCCAAATTGGCCAAAATGGCAATCTTTAAACCCCCATAACTTTACGAAAAAGGATCACAGGTGAAATATCTTTTCAAATTTAAGCTCAGAAAAACAATACCTTTTGAATGATTTTTAAAAATTCCGTCAAAAATGGCTAGTTAAAAAGTCGAAATTTGTCAGAAGAAAAAAAACCCACCCCGAGCACAAATATTCCGTTACTTTCGTATCGAAAGTCGGAACAATAAAGTAATTTCAGCGAAATCAAACGCAAAACATAAACATAGACGTGATAACTGAAAATTAAATTGTTACTGAAGAAACCTTGCAGTTTGCAAAATAACAGTTGGAGGCCGAACTCGAACCATGCAAATTTGCCGTACCAGCATGGACGGTACATTTGCTGCAAAAGGCCAACATTGGAAATTGGAACTTAAAATGTTAACAAGACTGCTCGTATCAGGGCGAAGCCCTGAATGTTCCGACTGCCTTTTAAGTTTTATGGAGCAGTAATAAGATAAATATCATTAACAAATTAAACGTAAAAAAAATGAAACAAAAAAATTCCAAAATTTGAAATTTTTTCCATGAAAATCATTCCACCACACGCCATATAAACTACAAAAGAATAGATTTCGCTCCTTGTAACAAATCAGTTATGGCAAATAAGTTTCTTTCAACCAATTTGGAACGATTTCTAAGACGGATTAAATCTCCGCTTACGCGTTAATAGCGCGAAATATATCGCGCGTTAATTGTCCCAAATTAGCCAAAATGGTAATCTTTAAACCCTCATAACTTTACGAAAAATGATCACAGGTGAAATATCGTTTCAAATTTAAGCTCAGGACAACAATACCTTTTGAATGATTTAAAAAAATTCCGTCAAAAATGGCTAGTTAAAAAGTCGAAATTTGTCTGAAGAAAAAAAACCCACCCCGAGCACAAATATTCCGTTACTTTCGTATCGAAAGTCGGAACAACAAAACTGCTCGTATATCAGGGCAAAGCCCTGAATGTTCCTCCCTTAGTTCATATCGAATAGCTTGTGGGAAAAGAAAATATTGAAAACCTATACATTTTGGACAGAGTCAAAATGTAAAATTTAGAGCCGAACGAAATTAATACGACCAATTAGCTAGCCTCAATTCGATTTGGAACAATTTTGTTGTGCAGGATATTTCGCCACGCATAAAAAATTCGCGTTACGCTCTCAGCATTATGAATAAACTCTTCAAAGCGCGCATGATTTAGTCCACATGGCAAATTTGGCAATTTCAAACCCCCAGAACGTTAAAAAATAACAATCGGAGGTAAAATATCTTTTTACATTTGAACTCAGGAAGTCGATATCTTCAATGGGGTATAAAAAAATTCGTTGGAAATTTTTATTTCATGGTGAGAATTGACTGAATAAAAAAACCACACCGAGCATAAATATTCCGTTTTCTTCGAAAGTCGGAACAATTAACTGAAGAGTCCAAAAGAGACTTGCGAACAAATTTATAACCAAAAGAGTCTAGTACCCGGTTGCAATGCCGCTGCTAATCGCTAGAGTAATGATTGAAAACCTTTACTCGGTTAAATTATGTAACACAAAATACCGCAAAGCAGTTTTTTTTTATATAGCAAAATGGTCTCCGAATTTAGTCGATTCCCAATCTGATATCAATACGATTTAATGAGATTAGAGTGAAAATTTGGGTTCGCTAAACTCCATAATATGTTGAATTTTAAGTAGATTCTGTCTGATATCCTTAGGCTACATAATTTTCGCGAGTTGAACAACCTTCATGTTAAGTTAAAAACTCCTACGTCATGTTGAAAATTTGAAAACTAATTCGGTCACAAAAAATCCAATTGGACCAAAGTTAATTTGAAAAAGACGCCGACTGAAATTTTATTTTAATCTTGAACTCAACAGAACCATTTATTTAAAAACATTTTCTCAACATGGCGTCCTGTTCATGAGTCGTATTGCTTTTCAAACCGTAAGAAATGTCAAAATTGCACAATAGACAGGAAGATAATTAATTTCCATTCTCGAAATTAGAATTCAATCACGTTTTTCGTGACCTTTACAATTTTGCCTTCCTTTTAACAATGGAAATGCACTGAACTTGAAAAAAGTCAAAACGCGAAAAACCAAAATTGAGCGTGAACAAACTTTAAGACTTTTTGCTGGAAAAAAAAAACTCAGCAAGACCTATATGAAAGTACTCACTACGTTCATTACTCTTAAAAATTAGATTCTTAACTCAGTATTGACAGATGCTTCTTTTTTCTGCCAATACTCTTCTTAATTACACACTTTCATCAATGTAAAAGACAGACAGAGTTCCTGCTGTTTTTTCTGCATAAATTAGTTACGAATTAAACTCCTAATATTTAGCTTGAAAAGCAATATCTGTCATGTTATGACCTTTTCTCTGGAGAAGAAGTTGTTTCACCGGACGTAGTAGAGGTTTCGGAGGGAGGTGACTTCTCGGATGATGCCGGCTCCGTCTGTTGCTCTAAAGATACTGTTGTCGTCATAACAGCTGTCGTCGATCCAGTAGTGACCAAAGTTGTCGCGCCCTCAGTTGTTACGGCCGATGACATTCCAGAAACAGTTGTTGCTGCTACACATTATATGCAATCAATTCTGTTCATAGAAATTTTATATTCTGGACAAGTTAATTATTTTCAACAATTTTGAGTACCTCTTAGCCAAATCATGCTTTATGTTGATATAAACTTCTTTCAATGAGTAGGATTTCTAATCTTTTGAAAAAACAAATTAAAATCTACGGCACAGCCTTAGATAGATAAAAATTAGTCATTGAATTGGTTTTTAACGTAACTGTTTTCATAAAATATCAAGTTAAATCACGTATACGCTGCTTTTGGATCGAACTATCAATTTATACACAAAATAAACAAACAAAGCTTGAAACAGAACTGGTGGGAGTTGATGTCGTGTCTCCTTCAGGTGATGGCGAAGTCGAACTAGCAGCAGATTCGACAACCGATACTTCAATAGTGACATTGATCTCAACAGACGGAGTTGTGCTGGTTGTTTCAGGAGGAAGAGATGAAGATGAAGTGCTCGCATCATCTTTCGAGTCCTCCGAGTCACCACCACTCGCGTCATCGTCCTCAATTTCGTCGTCATCACCATGGTCTTTATCATCCTTGACGTCAGTTTTAGCGTTGCTATCGGCGTTTTCGCTTTCGCCTCCATCTTTATTTTTGTCATTGTCGTTTTCTGAATTGTCTAATTTGTCGCCCAATACCACATCGCCAATCTCTTTAACCTCGTCTACGAGGTCCTCAGATATGTCAACATCAATGTCACCTTTGACATTTTCGGTATTATCGTTGTCTTTGTTCTGTTTTTGTTTGATATTGCCGTTTTTGCTACTATTTTGGTTTAGGTTTTCATTATCATTAGCTTTAGAACTCTCTTCACTATTATTTTGGCCTTCAACGGCATCCTTGCCTGCAATGCCATCGTCTTTTTTGTTCTTCTCTTTTTCTCCTTTTTTGCGGTTTTTCTTCCCGACTTTAATTTTCTTCTCTTCAAGCTTCTTGTTGCCCTTGATGTCATCCAATGCGGATGAAACGAATTTTCCAATTTTGTCGAAATCGATATTTGTTTTAACTTCAACTTCAAATTCGCCTTTGGATGACTAAAATGAACCCAGAAAATCTAAATCAGTTTTTCTCGACAATTGGACAACTTTTAAAAAATTTTTAATGCCGTTAGAATCACGACTTCAATATATATCACTCGACACATTCCGATGATTTTTTGCGGTAGCTGATTGTGCGTGGAAAAATAACAAAAAAGAAAAAAGTAAAACATAACCGAAAACAGCTTTGCAATGGTCTGAACCAGGGGCGGATTTAGGGGGGGGGGGCGGAGGCCCCCCCTCAGGGATTCGACCCCCTGCCGACCCAAAGGGTCCCCCCCTTTGATACTTTTTCGGTAATCCATTTTTGGCCGACCGACCCTAAAATTTTTCTAATGGCGCCTTCGGCGCCAATACATACTAACTTTGAGGGGGAGTGCCCGCCAAAAA
Source organism: Symsagittifera roscoffensis (assembly GCF_963678635.1). Classification (NCBI taxonomy): domain Eukaryota; kingdom Metazoa; phylum Xenacoelomorpha; order Acoela; family Convolutidae; genus Symsagittifera; species Symsagittifera roscoffensis. Next base: position 31,584,926 of record NC_087066.1, read on the forward strand.
AAACGCGATTTTTTTGTCAACATTTTTCAAAAACTGCCCAAAAACGGCTTTTTTGACTGTTTTTTCAGAAACTTGCCTGCGGCGCAGAAAATTTAGCCAAAATAGGGGCAAAACTGCTTTGGGAGAGCTCGAAAAATCAATTTGGTCGACCTAAAAAAAAAAGGTCGTCAAAATTTTCGAAAATTTTTTCAAAATCCGCCCTCCCCCTCGAAAAAATCCTAGATCCGCCCCTGGTCTGAACAACAAGAAAACCCTTTTTTATGTGGACTAACTAGCCAATTAGTCGAGCTTTAGCGTAAACAATAGCAAAAGTTAAACTTGAGCATGAACAATAATTTTTTTGAAATAAAAACAACAAAAGAACCACACGACCTCAGCGAGTGTCTTCATTCGGTTCGTTGACAATTAAAATTCAATCTTATTAGTTTTAAAATTGATTGTGGTTTCTTGATATAATCAATTTATTGTTTTTCGCGCAAAAACTTATCATGTTAAACCTCTTGAAATTTCGGGAATTGTTTCTGATTGATATTTTTTCTAATAATTATCCCATTTAAAGAAAACTGGATCAAAATGTTTTTTTTTATTCCGCTGGGAATTCAGAAAAACCAATTCAAAAAAAGAAGTACGTTTGAAACTTAAAATCAATCATGTTTTTTGTGACGTTTAGACAATCGCCGTTCGATAATAGGGTTTACCTTCTTTTCAAAAGCGAAATAAATTGAAAATCAAAAGAAATCAAAGTCAAGCCGTAAAAAATTGAGCGTGAATTTCCCGAAGAAGAAAAACATCACTACTTATATAAGTAACAATCAATTTTTCTTATACACTTAAAAACATAGTTACTTTCGAAAGCACATGAGACATAGTGAGTTCTTCCATATATCTCAGGCTTTTTCCTATATTTCTCATGATCTAGGACTTGTGTCCAGGGGCTTTTGTACGCCAGCGTATAATCCTCAACAGACCTCCAAACTTATGTAACTTCGACTACTAGCAGGCGTCATGGACCCAGTATTTAGCAAAAACTAATTGAATGTAATTTTCCTTAAAATACTACTACACACCTTTTCACGTGTCGCGATTCCCTTGTTTGGATGATGATCATTGCCCTTATCCGGCTTACCACTGACATCTAGATCTCCAGACACCTTCAAATTCTTCTCTGGAAGCCGAGGAATGACAGCTCTATTCCCATTACGTACGTTGAGAAATCTACTTGCTCCGTTGATCACTTTACCTACCTCAGCGGTAGATGATGTCAGTGAGAAGAACAAAAGAAGAATGAAAGAATATAAATTCATTCTGAGTGAATTTTAAGAAATCGTTGTTTTAAAAGAATTTAGGACGCGCTGGGAACTTGTTACCACGGAAGAGTTCAAATGTTGATAAGTATTACTTTAAAAAAGAATGCTATCTTTACCCAGATTAATACAAAACTCTTAATTCAATTTGTCATTACGTTCCCTGCTGTAAAAACTCCATTTATCTATGTTGAGCAAACATACTCGACCAGATTCTTCAAATAATTTAATAACTTTTAAAGTGACGCCCGAAATTTGCTCTTAAATTACACTTATGACTAGAAAATTTCAACAATATAGCAACTATTAAAAATCGTAATCATGTTATCAAAAGTAATGACTAAGCAAGTTAATCATTGATCAGCAAGGATTAAATTTCTTGGATATGTTATCTTGAAACACATATTATTCCATTAAATCCGTGGTAACGGCGAGATAAAAAACGAACAAAAAATAATGAAAACCTCAATATACAGAAACGAAGTTCAATAATACAGTAACTAGACTCAATTGAAAATATGAAAAGGCAACGAAAATGTTTATCGTTACAGCTAAATCCCGATTAAAAATAGAAAAAACTAGGAAAAATTGGATGAGCAAGTGGATAATTGTGCTAAAACCAATGATGGTAAAGTTATTCATAATAATAAAAAAGGATAGCTGGTTGCTGTGCAAGTAGCACATGAAGTTCCGACAACATTTTAATCTCTATGTTTCGAACTTCCATTGTTTTGTGCTCGTTGTAATAACAGGAACTAGACAAAAACTTTAAGCGATGGGCAAAATTGACTACAATTGCTTTCAAAACATTTTTATAACAACCTTTTTTTTCAAATTTCATTACGAGGCCAAACTGTGCATTTCGCGCATTGAAAGCGGATTCCGCAACAAGGACGCTCCCTTTGTTCTTCTTTTGTTCTTTACTTTCCTTTGATCGTTCCGACAAAATTCAAAATGTTTAAAGACTTGTCCATGGAACCCAGGAACATACAGACAAAAAATTGTGCGCCTATCCAGTGCACAGTTTGGTAATGTTTTTGCAGATTATTGAATTTTTTTATTATTGCCAAGCGCTAAATGAAGCTTCCAATATTAGTTTTCCTATAGTAAAAACAATTTTTTCGTTTAAATTATTGTACACAGGCGAAGTTGCACTTCGCATACAAAAGCAAAATGAGACCGATAACGCTACTGTGAAAAACTATAAAAACTTTGAGTCTTCAAAACTTCATAAAAGACGCACGCCATTTATGAGTCTACATAATTGCTAAGCGACGCAAGCCATTTATGACGGCTTAGCAGTTTCAGTCAATTTGAAAAAAAGGAATTTATCAATTAACATGACTCAATTTATAGAGTGGACGCATTTTAACTAATACAAGAAAATGTTCATTAAAAACATCCAACCCTGCCCAGGTTCGAACCCGCTTATTTTGTTACGGTCTCCTTCCCTACCTATGCGCTACAGATCCATGATACGCTCCATATGCGCTCCATATCCTTAGCATTGGCTGTACTCAACAGCTCGTGATTGATCAAAATGAACACTTTCAAAATGAACTTACTTTGTCGCAACAATATTTGCGACTTGGGCTGAAAAAAAAGAGAGTTCATACAATCACACAAGCTTTGCTTCAAAGATAATGTTCACAAACACTAGCTTCCCAAATAATAGCGAGAACCCGACAAAAAAGCAGCTACATAAAGCAATAAAAAAATTTGAAATAAGCCTAAAACTAGTTTTAAAAAATTGGCTGCGGCTTTAATATATATCACTCGACTCATTTTGATAATTATTTATCACTCGAAGACAAAGTTCCTCGACCTTTCAACGGTCGGAACAAACACTGCTAGCTTCGATAAAAACCTTTTACAAATTGTTATTTTTCAAAAATAGCACGGGCACCTAAGCTATTTTAACACAGAGTTATTTAAAATTTCCCAAAACGAAACACAGATTCACCTATCTCTCTAATCCCCATAAAACCATCGCTGATTAACATCCGACCCAGATAAAAACATTCACAAACGTATCCTCTTTTAATTATTCGTACACAGAGGCGAAGCTGAGCTTGGCCCCACTTGCGATACACAATTAAGCTCCAAAAATCAAAAGATAATGCATCTCAAACTTGAATGGATTTAGTTGAAAAAATCTCAAATCGACTCAAAACTCAAATCGAAAATGTTAAAGACTTTAATTACCTTCGGCTTAACTCTGTCCATTTCCTTCTGATAACCAATAGATGAAAACGATAAGAAAACATTTCAATCAAAAAATTGAGATACAAAAAACCCCAAATTTACTCGAAAACTGTTCATTAAATCTTGCAACCAAACAACCCGCATATCCAACAAGAACAATCGGTGGTGAAAGGGCCCACTACGCTAATTGCTATAATATAAAACCAAAAAGAAAAAAAAACAAAGTTTCAAAAACATGAATGCAAAAAATACAAACAATTGTCACAGAAAAGAACTTGCCGTAACTCTGAAAAAAGTCAGAAAATCTATAAAAATAACCCAATTACATCAAGAATTATCAATTTTGAATATTATTCGCAACGGAAAAAGAGCACACTTCAATCACCTAAATCACACTTCAATAATTGAAACTTAACGTACTTTTAGAACAAAAAAATCAGAAACTATGCATCCAAAAAAAAACTAAAATTTTTTGCAAAAAAAAATCCAGCAGAAAAATTCAAAAAAGTTTTTATTTCTAACAGAAATTTTTTTGGCGCCTATACAAATCAGAAAACGATGAACTATACTTACCCTCATAAAAATGAAAAGATTACTAAAAAATCGATCAAAAAATTACAGAATTAATTACCCGGCAAGTAAGCCGACAGAAATTGGGTCGAAATCAATGAAGGTGACAAAACTTTCAACTGTAAAACAATTATTTATTCAGTCATTGAAGCCAGCTGTTGAATTATGGCTGTTACACCGGCAAGTTGGGTAGAAAAAGAGATATGAATTTGGAGATGATCACAAATTTCATTCATCCTGTGTACTATTTTCAAATTAAACACTGAGACGAAGTTGCGCTTCGCATAACACAAGCAAAAATATGACCGATAACGCTACTCGGAAAAACTAAATGAGAAAAACTTTGAGTCTACTAAATTTCATAAGTGACGCACGCCAATTATGAGTTTACATAATTGCTAAGTGACGCAAGCCAATTATGACGCAGTAGCAGTCAATTTGAAAAAAAAAGAAACTTACCAACTAACATGCCACAATTTATAGAGCGGACGTATTTTTACTAGTATACGAAAAATTACATTAAAAACAATCGACCGTGCCCAGGTTCGAACTCTCTTATTTTGCTGCTGGTCTCCTTCCCTCCCTCTACGCTACAGATCGATGATGCCTTGAAGCTTAAGTGCTATTTGTAATATAATAGTCTGTGTTAATATCCTTAGCATTGGCTGTACTTATTAGCTGGATCAAAATGAGCACTTTCAAAATGAACACATTTTGTCGCAACAATTGCATCGCATCAATATTTGCGACTTACGTTGAAAAAAAAAAGAAAGTTCATACTATAACACAAGCTATGCTTGTGTAAACAGCTTAATCTTGGACTCATGAATGAAGTCAAAATAAACTCAAAACTCTTGGGTATAATTTTTATCAAAATGATTAAGATGTAGTTTTCATGTTAAGAAACGATCAAGTTCCAAGTGCTTTATAAACCATCTGTAAGTTTCCAAGTAGAAATTAGTTGAAGCTTTAGGCAGTGCAAGCGGGTGGCAGTCTTCCGGATATTCGTAGAGCACCGTCTTCGCCTTACCCTGGCCCAAAAGGGCGTGGTAATACTCCCGTCCTTGGGAAGGAGGAACTCTTCTGTCTTTCAATCCCAAATGCACCTGAGTAGGCGTGATCACTTTATGAACATGACTCATGGGCGACTTGGACCAAGCTTTGCTGTAGAACTCCGGGTCACTGACTTTGTTGAACTCAAATTGGGTTCCAGAGGCCTCAAACTCGCACCAATCGGGAATGTCAGTGACTCCAAGCATAGACCCAATGTTAGTGACTGGGTTTCTGACTGAACAAGCTTTGAAAGTGTCCGGATATTGACCAATCATGTGTAGCGACAAGAACCCTCCGTGCGATCCGCCTGTGACTGCTAGTCTTGCGCGATCACACTTCCAATCTGGACAATCCAGAGCCGCTTGAAGAGCTTTGAAGCAATCTGACACGTCTGACGAGCCAACTTGACCTGGATAAGAATGAAATCAATGCATTCAAAATCTCGAAAGTTGTCAATAAAATCGAAAAAGCAACTGAAAACAGGACACTATTCGAAAATTTGTTTCATCACAAAATGCTTTTTTCTTGTTTTAGAGATTAGGTTAAGTTAAGGCCATTTATCCACGAGTGAAAGGACCAGCCGCTGTTGTGCCCCTGCCTAAGAACTACATTCAATTTTTTTTGCTATTTTTCTGGGCTGGGTGATTTTGCCTCACCCTCAAGCAACGAGCACGGATCGTGGTGGGCCTCGAACATCCGACCTTTCGATTGAGATGCGAAGACGTAACCATTTCATCACCTCTCCATATATATAAAGGGCGCGTAGCCACAGAGCCGCATTCCCGGATAGCCGAAAAAACTAGAAGTTTCTTGTTAAGATAACTAGCAACAAAACCAAATTTGACTAAGAAGGCAAATTCGACACAAAATAAAAATTAGACTACTTTCATTCGAACGATAATCATGTTTTTTTTTCGGAACTAAGCTAACAAAAAAATCCAATGGACTCAAAAACTTTTCTATGCGTAATAACTTTCGCGGTAGTTTCATGGAATTAGATAGCAATAGAAGTTGATAAATACTTTGATAACGCAATATTTTTTTTTCGGCTATCCGGTAACAAATTTTTTTTTTCGGTTATCGGGGAACAAAATTTTTTTAGCTTTCCAAAAAAATATCATTTTTGATTATCAGGGAAATTTCGGCTATCCAGTAAACAATTAAAGAGCAAAATTAAACACAAAGGCGAAGTTGCACTTCGCATGCACAAGCAAAAATATGACCAATAACGTTACTGGGAAAAACTGAATGAGTAAAACTTTGAGTCTACATAGTTTCTTAAATGACGCACGCCAATTATGAGTCTACATAGTTACACAAGCCAAATATGACGCATTAGCAGTACCAGTCAATTTGATGAAAAAAAATTTACCAACTAACATGCCTCAATTTCAGCGCAGACGCATTTTAACTAGTATACAAAAAAAAGTTCAATAAAAACATCCGATCCTGCCCAGGTTTGAATCCTCTTATTTTGTTGCGTGTCTCCTTCTCTACATCTACGCTACATATCCATGATACCTTGAAATTAAAATGCTATTTGTAATAAATTAGTCTGTGTTAATATCCTTCGCATTGGTGTATTTAATAGCTGGTTATTGATCATATGCACATACTGCAATGAATGAACACTTTCAAAATGAACACTAATATTTGCGACTTAAATTGGTAGAAAAAACTAAGAGAGTTCATTCTATCACACAAGCTTGGCTTGAGTAATTAGACTCTTGAGATGGACACAGGGAGCAGGCGCCAAAAAGTGTTCAATACCTCAACTTTCTGCGAAAGTTTTTTGAAATATTTGCCTCCGTCACAAAGTTTGGTCAAAATTCAAATCTTTACAGCGTTTCGGCATCGCTCAATTTTAGCCGATCCAATGAAAAACGTCGATAGAATTTTCGGTAACAGTCTGATCGAGGGGCTTTGGTAAAAACCAAGTGTGAGAGAGGGGTCCCGAATCACACTATTTGAAGCTATAACAGCAATTAACTAATCTTTATGCGCCGTTCGGTTGTTTCAATTTTTTTCTAAAACGTAATTGATCTGTCTCTTTGCGCGTACTTATTCGGTACTTTGATCATCTTCATCAAAGCACTAAATTGAATAATTTTGTGGCAATATTTACATTAGTGACCCGGTTAGTTTCTTGGGACCCCTCTATCACACTTTTACCGAATTTTTCAAAAACAATTCTTTTCCCCATCATATTAGTTTCTATTCTGAGGGTCTATAAACTACTTGGGATGGTGGCTATAATGAAAAAAAGCTTTTTTCATTATATATGACAAAACAAATTAACATTTTCAGCAATAAATTTTTGGGGTGGATCGAAACGAATTTTTTGGCTATCGGGAACAAGAAACCAGAGCGAGATATAGAAACCAGCGCGTATCAAAACATATATTTAGGGAATGCACAAGCGGAGAATACTCAAGGCATCGATTTTTTCTACTCAACTTCATCATTGCCGCTAATTAAAAAAAAACAATTATTTTATTTTTACTCTATACTCGAAAATGTTTCCTTCTTTAGTCAACTCACCGCCCAGGGATTTCAAAGACTCTTCTGTAAACCCTAACGATCCCGTGTAATTGACCAGTACAATGTTGAAACCCAATTCAACAAAAAACGCAACATTCTTGTCAAAGTAGTTGACGAATAGAGTATGTGGGCCTCCGTGAATGAACAGAATACAAGGTCGAGGTTTTGATTGGTCCTTGGGACCCACCAAGTAATATCCTTTAGTCTCATACTCGACTGTTCGGACAAAGAAATCGTAATCAGTCGTTTTAGTTGGCAGCAGACTTTCACTGAATGCACTTTTCTCCAAATCCGAACATAACACTAATTTTTCGGGTTCCGAGAATGAAGATTTTGCAAGAACTAGTAGGTTTTTGAAACAATCCAGTACTCTCAAGGAGCATTTATCATAACTTGAGCAATCAGCACCTATAAATATGACTTCAGAGGTTTCGATGTTAAAAGTCTCAGGAACTAATCGCGACTTTCTATATATGTTCACACAAAAAGTGTTTGCTGTGATCCAAGGATGCCTCGGAATAGACTCTATGGCAAAATTTCCAAATGAAGTTACATCATGGGAGTTCAAATCAAATTTAACGATTGCTTTAAACTGCATATGAGGTCCCATTGGATCATTTGCGACTGCAACCAAACTTTTGGAATCTGGGGTTCCTATAACCCAACTGTAGCAACTTGGTCTATAGTTTTTTGAAGGGCATGCAACTTCTTTTGTAGTCAGATTTACGACAAAAAGGTCACTTTCTCTATTGTTACTATAAAGCACTCCCAACTTGAACGCGTGGCACTTGTATCCTATCGCTGCAATGGTGTCATCTGAGATCCAAGTTGGCGAACAATAATCGTATCTGGAGTCAAGAAGGTCCAGCACTGTGACTTCTTTTGAACTTCTGTTAAAAATGCAGACGTCTGTATTTGTTACATCACTAAATCCCTCGCCCCAAGAGTCATTGATTTGGAATTCATTTAAACCGGAAGCACAATCGCCCTAAACACAATCAAGCAACTTATTCGAGCAATCTTAAGGTTAAACTAGGTAAATTAATACTGAAACTTAATGGCCTACATGTAAACTATCTTAAGACATTTTCTACATAAATACTTCGAACTGCGACACCTTTAACTAGCACAATTTCTACTCTACAAAACTTCCTACTAGAATACTTCCTTACTAGAAGGAGAATTTACTTCACTCAGATAACATCGTATACAATTTAATTAAACTTGCACATGACTTGCACCTAGGGAGCTTTAAATAGATTGTTGAACGTCAACATAATTAATTAAAATATATAAAAAATACGATATTTAATAAAAAACTAAAACTAAACCTAAATTTCATTCATTGAACGATTTGCGAAGTCGAGTTTTACATTATTTTTGACCACGAAAATCAATCTCCAAAACTACTGAGTTTCATCAGATAGTTGAACTTTAACTAAAAATAGGACCCTAAAGGGGCCTACAGCTTACAAATGCACTTTTAATATTGAAAGAAGTTCAAAAATACTACCATCAATCAGATTTTTATTGAAAACCTCTCTAGTTTACTGAAAAAAGAATTAATTAAAGTTGTCAAATTTGGAAAGAAAAATAAAAAAATTCAAGTGTGAGGAACCTTACAACCCCTCGGATTGCCCTGACCCACCAAAAAGGTTGAATTTTCAAATTTTCCTAATCTAAGTTTGTGAAAAATTTGAAAAAATCATAAAAAGACCATAACTGAAACCAACAGGATTTGAGCAACCGTACTTGGAGGCCAGATTTTGAACCCCTAGTTTTACCCTGACAGAACACCACTTTCGGGTTCTGACAGCATTTTAATCTAAACTTTTTGAAGAAAAAAACTGAAAAAATCATTAAAAACGCTCATATCTCGGAAACCAAAAAGTTTCAGCAGTAATATTTGAAGGCCATACTTGCAATTCATGACTGCACCCTTACAGAACCCCACAGTGTTGAGAATTTCAAGTTTTGTTAGTTTCTTCTCATCTGAGTTTTTTGAAGAAAAAAAATTCATAAAATCCATAAAAAACGCGATATCTCGGAACCTACAAAGATCGATTATTATCATTTTTAAGCTTTTAATGTCTAATTTAGATAATTAGTCTAATTTCAATTCATTTACTAAAAGAGAACAACAGCAAAATTTTGTACAGGATTTATTGCTGTTGTCAGGACATTTTGTGCTGCTTTAACACCAACGGACTACTCTTGTTATGAGTAACCGTTAAGTTTCATTTCACTCACCTTTCCATAATGCAAGTATTTCTCAGGCCGTTTCTTCTCCGCAATGTAAACTACTCTCTCGTTCAGAGCCCCACCCAGAGCTAACCCACCCATTCCACTGAACTGGTCCCCATTAACAATCTGTTCATGCTTCTTCATCAGTGACATGTTGAACACTTCAACACCCCCTTCACTGCTCCAGAACTCCAGATAGTCCGTTTTGTCTCCGCTAGTCTGTTGCAGATAACAATTATGTAATCTAAGCGACATTCGAAAAACACCACCATCAAAAATCGTAATTAGCTTAGAACAATTCTTGACTTTGAGCAACATGAAAGCTTTCCAAGAAAACCGGATGTTGAAAACGCGACTGGATTACTTTTGAAACACTGTATCCGATACAGTTTCTCGAGTGAAAATTATAACTGTTAAAAATTAATAACAGAATTAATTTTCTATTGTTAATTAATTTTCTAGTTAACTTTATTGTTAATTGAGATTGAAGTTTGAATCCTCTTCTCACTCGTTGCAGCATCTCAATAAAACTACATCGGGGAATGACTACATTGTCGACAACGACAACGGAAAACAGACAACGACAATCTACAACTCAACAATCGGATGTACACGAGCCTTCTCTCCACTGCCTTCACTACACCGTGCACACAACTGCCCCAGGAAAGCACTCTTTTTCAAGAGTCATAAGTCGGCCGATAAAGCCTGTATAAAGGTGCTATTGGAACCAAGTCCCAAACCGGCACTTGCAAACCCAACGGTGCGCAGCCAACCTGGGTTCTGACTTCGATCGGTCGCAGTCCTGATTGACTTTTTGTCCCTCCAAGAAAACAAGATATCTGTGTTGGTGCCGGCTCTCGGATAGGAGAGTGTCACGGCCGCAGATCTAGAAGTTGGTTGGTCCCTATAACACCCTAGTCTAAGCAACACATTGCGAAAGCAGTGCTAGCATTCTAGGAGGCAGAGATACGTTGCGACCGGGTCTGCGATTGCTTACTTGGACAACCTCTACTCTGTCGTTATTGTTGGACCTACCAAGAGTAACCCGACGGAAGAGGGTCTAGAGTGAAGAAGAAAGTGCCCAGAAGGACGAAGAGGGTGCAAGAAGAAGGGCTACCAAGAGTAACCCGACGAAAAAGAGCCTAGAGGGAAGAAGAAAGTGCCCAGAAGGACAAAGAGGGTGCAAGAAGAAGAAAGTACTAGACGAAGAGGGTGCAAGAAGGAGCATTCCTGCTCACATAGTGAGCGAAGAAACCCCCCCCCCCCCACAATGCCATCATCCCTTAACTCCCAAATGGCATCAGCAATCGAAAACTACGACCAAAGCGATGACGAATCTAATTCCGAGTTAATAATCGAAGGAAGCCTGACACCAACAAGCAATGATCAAGAAAAGGCCTCGCCTCAAAGGCAACTGACAATGGGACCAAACCAAGATCAACATGCTGATTACATCACAGTAAAACGAAAGCAGTTCAAGAATGTGCCCAAAGGGCAACCGACAATGCATTCAGAAAACTGGCAAGAAAATCTTGATGACGCTTCGCCTAAAAGGCAACCGACAATGGAGCAAAGTCAAGCAACTAATCGAAAGCGCAAAGCGGAAGAATCACAAGCTCAAAGCAACAAAAGACTAAATATCACGAACATTATCTACATAAGCTTTGCAAAAGACAAAATTCCAAGCCGAATGACTTTCACCAAATCAATACGTAACCTGACTTAAGTACAATATCCTGGTCAAACCAGGGACCTCAAGACTGGCCTAGGCTATTCAATCAAGCCTGAATCGCCTCAAATTGCCCAAATTATCACCCAAGCCAACCTCGAAGTCCTGTTTCCCGACACAGAAGTAAAAATCGGAGGCAGACAACACAAGACAAACCAACCCAAGAAGAAACAAACTTCCAGCTTTGTTATCTCAAGAGTCAGTGAACAACTCAGCGAAGCTGACATCCAATCTGAACTTGAGGAGATCAACAACATCAAGGTAGCAAAGCTCTTCCGAATCCAAAGCAGAAGCCTAGACAAGCCAACACAACTCAGAGTTTTCACAGATGATGACCTCGCCTGCAGAAAGGCAATCGACAATGGGGTCTACATCTGCAACGAACTGAAACGATGCGAAGCATCCAAAACAGAACCACGAGTAACACAGTGTTACAAATGCCAAAATTTCGGCCACATGGCCATTAACTGTCCGAACCAGCAACGATGCCTCAGATGTGGCGACAACCACGCAGTCAGAGACTGCAAAATTCCAAAGCAGCAAGTTAAATGCATCAACTGCAGAGGCGAACACCCGGCGCAGTACAAAGGCTGCCCGGTTTACAAGACAGCTCAAGTCGAAGCCCAAAAAGCACAACCAAAAGTGCAAAGCTACGCTCAAGTAGTCAAACCACAACCAACCACAACCAACCACAACCAACCATGAGCAAAGAGGACATACAGCAGTTCATTAAAGAAACTGTTGAAACTACAATAGCCGATCAAGTCGAAAAAGCAGTGCAGAAAGCCATGGACGAAAAGATAACCGATGCAATCACCAAAGCCGTCGCTAAATCATGTGAGAAAATTAACGAAACAGTCAGCAATGCAGTTAAAACTCAATTCGAGAAAATAGATTTCACTGAACTGTTAACATCAAATATCAAAGCAAAACAAAATACAAAAACACACAGAGAAGCAAGCAGCAGCAGACATAGTAACTCCCGAAATCAAAACAACAACAATAAACCAAAATGAATAGACTCAAGATAGCACAACTCAACTGCAGAAGTATAAACAAGCACAAACTGGAGATCCAAGATCTTCTAGCGAAACACAACATCACTATAGTCTGCTTCAACGAAACAAAAACCAAATATCCACCAAAACTACAAAACTTTAACCTTGCAGCAGCAATCTGTGACAGTGTCACAGGCTCGGCAATTTACATCAGAGACAACATACAGTACCAAGTACTGGAAAAAGCACAACACATAAACCAAAACCACAGAGAATGCAGAAAAGTATGCGAGACGATCAAGATCAACACAATGGGTATCACTGTAACAAGTGTTTACCTTAGCCCAAACGCAGAGATAGAGAACGTGACTTTCAAGGGAATAGATCCAAAACACATCATCGTTGGAGACTTCAACGCACAGATCAAATCTGTCAACCCAAAAGCAAGAGCAACCAACAGCAACGGAAGAGTTGTAGACGCTCTCATGCACAACTACTTCATCTTGAACGGTTCCGAACCAACACACCAAAGTGACTCAGTCCTAGACTTACACTTTGCATCACCAAAAATGGCTTGCCTATGCACGAACTTTGAAGTGTCAGACACAACACCAAGCGATCACTACATGACAATTGCAGAGTACGAACTAACTGTTCCAAAGAGAACATGCACAAAACCAAACTGGCGAAAATTCAGAGGTACAGTAACGAACTACAAGTTCAACCCTGACTCAATCAAAACTGACGAAGGTCTAGCTCGAGAAGCTGACCAGATAGCCAAACACATTGACAAGTGCTACCAAGGCAGCCTAAAAGAACACAAGCACCAATTCACGAACCCACAACTAGTCGAACTAGTCAGAAACAAACACAAACTTGAACGACAAAAACAAAAGATGAGACGATATGACCAACAAGACACCAGTGACTACAAAGACCTGTGTACAAAGCTAAACAAAACAAAGAAAGACATCAGACAGCTAAAACAGACAGTAGAAGGAGAAGACCAACTCAAACTACTCAGTGAAATGAACAAAGGACCAACACAACAGAATTTCTGGAAAGCAGAAAAAAAGCTCACAGGCACAAAACCTAAACGAACGAGTAAACTGAAAATGACAAATCAAGACGCTGCGAACCACTTCGCTAAGATGCTCAAAGCAAACATGACGACAAATATAACAAACTCTCAGGCAGCTCTAACGCATGAACAGGAAGTACATGACAAGGTGTCCCAGGCGAAAATCCAAGATTTTCAACTGGAACAGACAGGTTTTGCACAAACAGAGATTAGCTTAAAGCAACTCAAAGACGTGATCAAGCACAGTAAGAACACTGCCCCAGGACAAGACAAAGTTAGCTACAAAGCGATGAAAAACCTGCCCAACAACGTACTAGAAGTACTAAGACAAATCATAGTACAATCGCTGAGAAGTGGCTACGTTCCTCTAGGCTGGAAACAAGCGACAGTATCAATGTTACCAAAACCCGAGAAAGACCACAAAGATCCCAAGAACTATAGACCACTCTCACTTACAAGCTGTATCGGGAAGATCTGCGAGTGTTTTGTCAAAGAGCAGCTGCTAGTACACTACGAAGATCACGACATCTTCGGACACTTTCAAAGTGCATACCGAAGCGAACGATGCACCACCGACAATTTACTCTGTCTAACAGAGACAATCTATAATGAGAATAACTGGAAGCAACCCGTTGCAGCAGCATTTCTGGACGTGCAACGAGCTTTTGACTCTGTCTGGCACGAAGGCTTATACTACAGACTACTAGAAATCAACTGTCCGAAGTGGATTGTAAAATGGACCAAGAGTTTTCTGACAGACCGAGAGTTAACAGTAGTATACCACCAAGCCAAAGCCGACAGTTTTACACCCATTGCAGGAGTACCACAAGGAAGTGTAATCAGTCCAATTCTTTTCAACATCTATGTAAGCAAACCAGATGCAGGTCTAACAACAATATCACAATATGCCGACGACATAGCAATTTACACAAGTTCAAATACAAGCAAGAATGCAACACACAGACTACAAGGTGGCCTAAACAAACTTGAAGCATGGTGCCAGAAATGGAAGATAGACGTGAACCCGGAGAAGACGAACTTTATACTTTTTACAAGACACAAGAAGAATGACTGCAAATTAATGCTACAGAACGAAGAGATCGAACCATCAACAACCACTAAATTTCTGGGAATTACATTAAATGACAACATGACATGGAAAGACTATCTACAAAGAATTGAAGACAAATCGACAAGGAAAATCAATTTTCTACTAGTACTACGAGCCAAAGGCATCAAATCCAAAGTCTTAAAGTTTTTGTACCAATCAACAATTCTACCAGTATTCACATACGCATCCCCTTCGTGGGCAAACGCATCTACAAGGCACTTACAAAGATTACAGAACAGAGCACTAAAAATAGCCTACCATCTACCAGTAACAACAGCAACAGACGAAGTACATAAAATCACCAGGATGAAGACGATTCAAGAAGAACTAACAAGACTAAACTCAAATTACCTCAAAAGAGCTGCACAGACAAACCCCAAGATACAAGAACTAATCCGAGACACTCTACAACAATCAACAGACACATACGCACACAGACTCACACCAATACAAGCAATTTTCTAACAACACCTTTCCGCAAGATGAACAACACCCGGAAGTTAACAGCTTAAATAGCAGCTGGTCTGCTTCAGAAGCTTAATTGGTCACAGACCAACACATACTTATTACTCAATAAAACTACATCGGGGAATAGCGCTACTTAGAATTTTCAGGGAAACATTTCGAGAAAAAATGAATTTGCTGCACATCTACAAGATGAAACTTATCGATATAATTTCTTCCAGGAATCAACAAACAAAATTGGAATCATTCCAAGGCTATCCAGTAATAAAGACTGTTGTATAACTCACCAGCTTCGTAGTTTCAATTACATTAGCTAATCAGATGGTATATATTTGGTTCAACTCAAAATAGTCATAATCAGTCTGTTCTTTCCGCTTTCACTTCTCTATGCGCTTTCCAAATACTGTGCTCTTCGCCCTATTCAATTAAGGAACGTTCCTGACAGCTTTTTCTGAAAATTACTTAATCACAGGCCAAGTCTTTTCTGTGGCAACTAAGCCCACAATTATAAGCAGACAAACGATAGCCATCACTTTTTTTTCAAGCGGCAGTTTTTTCAGGTATAAAAAAGAACAGGTCCTAGCCAGGTAGGGACATTACCTCCAGGCTAAACGTGTTCGATGCAGAATTTGAATCGATTCAATGATTCTGTCAAGCAAATTGTTTAACTGAAAAAAATGCTCGGTTTTAATAACGCTTTCTAAATCTATAATTTGAAAAAGCCTGAAAAATGGAATAACCAAGCTCATAGTAATAACTATAGTAGTAGTCGATAAAAAAATCCCCATTGGAAGAGCAAAACCGAAAACTTTGGCCGTAACGCAATATATAGAAAATATGATTACTAAAGGAAAGAGTACATAAAAGATTTCCACCTCAAACTCTTTGCAAAACAAAACTAGCAAATTATAAGCAACGCAAATTAATCAACCGAAACGCCGATAAAAAACAAGCCAAAACCTTTATTCCAAAAAACTACATACAAGAACAAACTTTTGAAAAAATATATATGTAATTTCGATTCCGGTCGGAGTGTTCCCGATGTCATCCGCCTCCCCTCCCCTAGGACCATACTGCAGTGGGTAGCGCTGAGGCCAAACTGTGCGTGATGACTTGTAGACGAAATACTACCTCACCGATTCACATTATGTACAACAGAATTGGTCAGTAACTTATCAGCGAGCGGTTGCAGCTTGTTTAACAAAATATTTACCGAAAAAACGCTTTGTGTCCGATTACATTAAAACCTGTTATGATCGCAAGTATAAGTACTTTGCAATGTCTATCTTTCTTTTTGAAAGAATTCATCTCCTGTTTTCATGGACTTACTTCTGAAACTGTGTGAACCACATAAGCTGAGCCATCTTTGGCGAATGCTTCAGCTTTGCTTGTTTCTCTCGATGTTCGGCCGACAAAGTTCAGTGACACTTCAGATTGACTTTCGGCTACTGCATAAGTCTCAGTCACTGCTCTGCTTTGCAGCTTGACAGCATCGGAGAAGT
The DNA here is from genome assembly GCF_963678635.1 of Symsagittifera roscoffensis. Lineage (NCBI taxonomy): Eukaryota > Metazoa > Xenacoelomorpha > Acoela > Convolutidae > Symsagittifera > Symsagittifera roscoffensis. The sequence goes on from NC_087066.1 coordinate 31,601,729, forward strand.
TGGAAAAGCTGATAACAGATGTTCTACAGCCAGTTTGGTAGAGCTTGGCAGTTTTCGCATTGGACGAATCCAAAAACACTCGTTTTAAAATGTTTTCTGCCATTGGTTGTCTGAAAGCAATTCTGAATACCTCAGGAAAAATTGAATCCAGTATTTTTCACGCCGGGATTAACTACAGCCCATGTTTGGACATAACGCTAACCTCAAGCCAAAAGAATAGAAAAAAGATTTGAAAAAGGAAGTTTCAAAAGAGAGGGTTTAATGGGGAAAGCAGGATGTTTCATCATGAAGAATCTTGCAATACTCAATAACAAAAAAATCCAATGATGATTATTGCGAACAAAGAAAAAATCCTGTTGTCGTTGTTGTTGTAGTTGCCTCGTCAAAATCCTCGGCAGCGCATAAAATTCCGTAATTTCGGCAGCTTTCCTAATAATGGGCTTCGTTTTAGTTTGGAATAGTAAGAAGTTAGTTCAGTACTTGTTCAAAGCAGGTTGAATTATTCTTAGTTTAGGTTATTTTCAGTACTTCCAGTGGAAGGTTGTTATTTTTGTCGTCTCTTCCAAGTCTAACACAGCATTTTGTACAGTTTGAAGTATTCGAATGGGGCAGCGTATTCTAGGACTGCTCTTAGCTTTGTGGCCAACTAGAAGCGTTTCCTTACTTTGGCCCGTTCTTGCTGGCTACCGCTTTCAAGACTGAGCTACGCTTCTCGCCTTTAGTAGCTTGGATCTTGCAGTGTAGTGATTATTTCATGAATGGCTCTAAGTTGAGTCCTAGGTTTTTGGGACTGTGGTCTAATGGGAGCAGAGTGTTCTGAATTTTGACTTAAATGTGAGTTTCATAGTCTTTTGAGTCAGGCGAGAACGGAGTTACTGCGCATTTGGAGGGGGAGAGTTCTAAGTTGACACTGAAAAAAAGGTGTGGATTGACTATAGGTGAGCGGAGAGTTTTGATATTGGTGCCTTGGATGTAGACATTGAAGTCGTCCGCTTAAGATATAATGAATACTATTTCGGGTGGAGAGGGGCAATCGTGGACTTGGGATATGACTGAGCCTTGAGGGACTCCACTAGAAAACAAAGCCTCGACTCCAAGTAAACAATTCCTCGATAATGCTGGTTACAGCCTAATATAATTTAATTTATGAGGTGATTTAATTGCCATTTTGACGCCCTTCGAATGCAATTCTTCTTTTATGTTAATGCTTCTCTTGATCATAAAGTCCCCAATGGAACAGGGGAAGTGCTTTCATTGCCGCGTTTAAAATTCAAGTATTCTTTATCATTGGATTCATCCTACAATGGGTGGTTTCGTTGCTAGATACTACTGAAAATTTCAAAAAGATTATTTCGCATCAAACAAACCCCTCCGATATGCTCGTGAAACCTCATCAGAAAGAGAAAACTGCAGAGTAAGAATTTGTGCTTATCTAGAATACTCTTTAGAATCATACTTGTCATTGGTTGTTGTTCCGACCACGAAGAGGGAAGGAATTTTGTAAACGGGTTTACTTCCGTTTTTTCCATGCACAATCCCGTACCACACATAAACGTCAGGTTGCATTGCTATAAATATAATTTTCAAAATTTCTGTCGTGGTTCGACCAATAATTTAAAATAACTCCTCCGAGCTTCATTGAGCACTTTCTGACACCAAAACTTATATTTGCAAAAAATTGAAAAACTTCATTTTTTTCAGGTTCTGTTCTGATTATTGTTCTAATTTTGGCTTTGTTCTTATTTTTGCAATTAAATCTGTAGTCAAATAAGCATTTACTTAAAATCTAAAAAAAAACTTTTTATAGTTCCTCTCTCAACAAGTTGTGAAAATAGCACGGAGTATTAGCAGCTTTTTTATTAGCCCTCGGTCCTGCTCATTAGCAGTCTTATCTTTGTAAAGAAAAAACGAAAGAATTCACAATAATTCACCTATTGATCGAATCAAGACCGTACGGACTTTCGTATGATACATCACTCAAAATCATACGACGTTTATTTATGGTATCTAATAAATTTAAACACCTCAAGCCTTGTTTCCTTCCCACTTTCAGTGTTCAGAACAATAAAAAAAAGACAAAACCTTAAAAAACGAATATATCGTGAACATCATTCAAACATAGCCAACAAACAGCTGAAGAAGTGCCAATGAGCTCAGCTCAAGCTGTATTTTTTATAGGTTATTTTGACTACCTTAGAGAAAGCTCGAAGGGGTTCAAGGCAAGAGTCTTATAAAACCCCTTTAAAATCGTGATCCAGATTCTGAATGAAGCGCATGAAGTTTTAGCTATTCGGAATCAGTGTTTCAGAGAATGGATACTTTCTCCTCATTTCTACGACGATCTTTTTTCACAATATAATAAAAAAAGTTGCGAATCAAAAACAAGGATAGCCGGTTACTGTACAAGTAGCACAGAATGTTCCGACCATAGTCTTTAAAAAATAAGAAGTTAGTTTTTTTTTCAAAATGGTTATTATGCGTGCGGTGACAAAAGTCTGATGTATAACTATATTTTATGCATATTTGACATTCATATTAAAGAACTCACATAAGATAATATCTTTTTTTTTAAAACTGACTAGAAAAACAAAAATAAAAAAAACTCCAAATTTCAATTTTTTTTTTTGCAGAAAACTTTCCAAGTTTTTGAAATTTTTGGTTCCCAAAATGGAGCTACAAAACTCCAAAAATTAAATTCACTTGTTTCTAGTTAAATTTTTAGGCTCAAATTTATCCTAGTTAAGTTGCTGTAAGCCTGCTCGCTTGCTTTATTCGCTCGAATTAAGACGAAAAATCTAAAACTTCAAACCGGTTTTTCCAAACACTGAGAAAACTTTTTCAACTTTTTAAGGTCGCTCAAATCACGACTGAAGGGGTTTTAATATGCTATATCACTCAATCCAGTCCGATGATTATTTGTGGTAGCTGGTTTTGCGAGGAAAACAAAAAAGAAAAAACTAAAACACACCCGAATACAAAGTTCCACCCCATTTTCAAAGGTCGGAACAAAAACATAGCTTGGCAAAAGAGCCGACATAAAAGAAAAATGAGACTGGAGTCAAAAACAAATTCGACCCAATTTTGCAACAATAAAACGAAAGCGTTAAAATTCTTCAACTATCGATCGAATCAGCACCACACGGGCGTTTGTGTAATATATCGTTCGAAAATTTACGGCGTTTACTTGTGGTATCTTGAATTTCTAAAAAAAAAAACACCGCAAGTCCTATAATTCTTTCCCCTTTTTAATGTTAGGTACAATAACTACAGCGTCATTGCAAACTAGCGAATAGAAAATGAGACTGAAATAATTTGAAAATATATATTTTGGGAAAAAGGAAAAAAATCAGAAAAGTTGTCAAGAAACACAACGAAAAGCATTAATAAAGTCTTTAATTTTTTAACGTGAAGCCATTAAGCCGATGATGCATTCATGGAGCCAAAAAGGCCACTGTGGGCCGCTCATTGAGCCGAAAACGAAAACAATGTCAAAAGGAACTAATGAAATAGAAAACTTTTGAGCAAGTCAGTTTCAAAACTTTGAACTTCTGCAAAACTAGATACCTAATTTTTTTAATCAACCTTTTTGCCCTTGAAGTGATACAAATCAAGGAAATTAAGTCGATTAAACATATGCCGAAAATATTTAACAAACTTTTATGCCGAACAAACTTTTAAGCAAAACAAAAACAACAACAAAAAAGAAAATATACAAATTCAGGGCTTTTAATCTTATAAATTGCAGGAATACTTCACAAACAATAGCATTTACGACAAAAACTGTTGGCCGCAAAAAAAAATCCACAATGTGGCAACTAAGTCGACAGAATATAAGTAGACAAACAAAAGTCAATCCAATTTTTACCGGAAATGTTTTAAATAATTTTATACTAAAAAAAAGGTCCGGCCAGGACTCGAACCCTACCTTAGGATACAAAGACAACTGCGTTACCTCTAGGCCAAATGAAAAGCACGGGGAGCAGTCTCGAAATTGCTAAGATCACTAACTAAGTAACTCCAATTTCAACTTCAGATGTAAGCAAAGTTGTTAACGTGACAAAAAGTCTAGTTCCCGATTACAAGGCACTTGCTTTCGCAAGTGTAAATACAGAAAAAGACATCGAAAAAGGAATATTTCATGATAAACATTGTTTTCAAAAAACTAGTCCAACTAAGTAAAACTGCAACAACATGCAGTTTGCTGTATTCTAATGAAAAATCTATAAACCTACATCTATTTTCAAACTCTCAAGTAATTCATGTTTTCACTTTTTTAATTGGAGAGACTTATTTGCTTTCGATTTGGTAAAAATTAGATTAAATCGAATTTTAAAAAAATAATTCCAAAAGTTACGGTACGATAATCAACTGCCAAAGCAAACGAGACTCAACTACGAAAAAATTGATTAGCACGCTCGCTTATGGTTAACTGACATGAGGAAAAATCAATCCAGTAATTTTCATTCCGGGATTTACTATAGTCAGACCGTAAGAGCTATGTGGTTTCTTTAAAAGTATTATCGAGACTTCTTCATGGTAGTGATCATAAGCTTAATAGGCCCTAGATCGAACAGCAGTAACAAGTAAAATTTAAATAGCCCAACTTATGTTAATTAAAAATTAATTATTTTATTCTATTTTTTTTATAACAACTCTCGTAGAGCGTGAAGTAATTATGACGTAGCGTATTTATCAGCTATTTTGACTAACTTAGAGAAAAATCGAAGGGGTTCAAGGCAAAAGGTTTATAAAACTCTTTTAACCGTGATTCAGGTTCTGATTCAAATTTTCAACTATTCGGACTCAATGTTAGCAGAGAAAGGATGTTAGCAGACGAGCCCTTTCTAGAATACAAAATCAATAAACTTCCGAATCAACCACAGCATAAAAGAGCCGGCAGAAAACAAATGCAGCTGAAGTCGAGAAAAAGGGGCAAAATCCACTCACCTTTGCCAAAAAACGATAGAATTCAAAATGCTTCAGCTAACGATAAATTCCGGACCACACGGGCTTTCGTATGCTCTATCACTCGAAGTCTTACGGCGTTCATTTGTAGCAAGTACCTTAAATTTCTGAGAAAATCACCCCAAGCTTAATTCCTTCGCCTTTGCAGAGTTCAGAACAATAGATTACTGTAAAAACTAAAAATATGAAGATACCATGAACATCATTCAACCATAGTCAATAAACAGCTGGAGAAGTGTCAATTAACACAATAACAACAAAAAGCAATACCTTTTTAGAAACGATCCAAGTTCAAAGAAGAACGTACTACGATTAAAGCTTACTTTTTGACAGAAAAGGAAAAAAAGACCGAAGTAGCAACGCCGGAAAACAAACAAGATTATCAAAAATCTGTTGCCTCAATTTGTCTTGCATAATTCCATTTTCAGATTAGAACTCAATTAGAACAAGGACCAATACCAAAACTCAAGTAGAACAAAGACCAGTATTAAACACGGAGGCGAATCTGAGCTTCGCACTGCGTGCGATACAAAAACGAAAGAAAAACTGCTGCAAAAGCCCAAAACATCCGGAATAAAATTACTTGCAGCATTAGCAACTTTACAAAGAGCTTCCGGGAGGCTAAAAAATCACAAAATTAAAAAAAACGTAGTACCTCAACGCCAGATGCACCGAATCATTGATTGAATATGAACTTAAGATTACCAAGCGGTAATAAAGCCAAAATTACCAGACCATTCTAGCCGAAAAAAAACTCTTTTCTAACTAAAAGAAAAAAGTTCAAGTGCATTTTCCCCAGCAGATCACACACACGCACAAACACTTTTTTTGGTCCTCAAACGACACAATACGAGGCCACTAAGTCGATTTAATTTAAACCTATTGAGCCAAAAAAAAATTGAAAAGAAAAAATGAAATTTTAACAAATCAAGTAGGTGAAATTAAAATTGGAGAAATTTTAACCTACATAAAAAGCAAATTTTGATTATGCCGCATATTTGAACGGCTAACATGTTTAAAATATGTTTGTTGAAACAGAAAGGCCTATTAGATAAAAGGGTCTAAGAAATGAGTGAGTCGTGTCAACAAAGTCATTTGGGAAAAAAAGTCTAGTACCCGATTAAAACTCTTGCTAATCGCAAAGGTAATTAGCATTGGTTCAGAAAAAAAACTAAGCAGTAACAAGCTGACAAAACTTGAGCATGCATTTTCAGAGCCGCAAAATTTCTACTATCTTTTCAACATACACAGACGCGTAAGTAACTTTTTCGCTCATGAAACGACGCAATATGAGAACACTGCGCCAAAGTTTTTGAGGCCGAACATTTGAAACAAAACTCAAATTTCACCAATTCGGAGTCGTTTAAATTTTAATCGGCCTAAAAAACTTTGAATAGAACGGGTATTTCAATTGGACAGTCAAATTATGCCTGTTGCTTCCGTAAAACACAAACTTAGAGAGCTCAGCAGAAAAAGAATCAGTGGTTTTACTGGACAATGTTTAAATGGAAAAAATCTATATTCCGATGTGACAACTCTTATTAAAAGCAAGTGTAATAAACTGCTAGTTTTAAGTGTTTCAGGCTAATTCTTTTCGAAAAACAAATTTTAACACAAAGACGAAGCCTCATTTCGCAAAAAAGCGAGAAAACGGCAATAAATAACTTTAAAAACGTTCAAATTGAAATAAAGAAAAGGTTAAAAACAGAAAACGAATTTTTTTTCCAAATTGAACCCCCGACCTGGAGACTACGAGCCTCACTTCTATGCAGCAAAATTGCCACAAAATAAAAATAAAACTATTGCTATGTGCCAGAATTCAACCTCCAACCTGAAGAGTATCCACCAAAAACTTCGCATATGTGCCATAGTCTCCTGAAGTTTTACCAAACTAGCCACCAATAAAGCAGCTTAAGATGCTATTTAATTGCCGATGCTAAGCATTGAAGCCAAAAACGCTTCAAAAAGAACACTTCCGCGTGTTGTGGGCAACTTCTCCAGCGAGCAATTATGAGATTACTCAAAACTTTCTATGCGCTTAGCACAGCAGATGGATATTCTTGCTCAATTCAAAATTTGGCACGTAAAGTCTTCGATTTAAGTTTGGCCTTAAGGCTTAACTTTTTAAAATGTTATGATTGACGCTTTTCCTATCAACTACATCAATTTAAAAAGGACAGCCGGTTGCTCTGCAAGTTACAAATTATGCTTTTATCATGCTGATTTGAAAAAAAAACTTATCTGAGGAAAATATTACACCGAGAGAAAGCTGAAAAAATTCAAATAGGTCGAAAAAAAATAGATCTATTAAAATGATCAGGGCTAGTTTTGATACCAAAACGTGCCAACAATAAATTATGTTGAATAAGCATCGAAAAAAAAATAATTAAGCGGTAACAAAGCCGGAAACAAAGACTTATAAAAACTTATTCAGTCCCCTCACCCTCTAACTCACAAAAACTATACTCGCGTGTCAAATGAAACATTATGAGGCCACTAAGCCGATATATTATAGGCCGAAACCTATTCAGCCGAAAATAAAGAAATAAAAAACACAAAAACAAAAAAAAGAAATTCAAAAAATTTACGACTAATAAAAAATTATTCAGTCACCCTCAAACTCAACACACATGCACATAAAAAAATTGACCCGCCGAACGACTCAATATGAGGCCAATTAGCCGATATAATACAGGTCGAAACCTATTAAGCCGAAAAAAAAGAAACTAAGCCGAAATAAAAATTAAAGAAAAATTAGTACTGAAAAGTTATTCTCCCCCTCACGCTCAAGGCACATACAATCAAAAGAATTCACCCATCGAATGATATAGCACAATATAAGGCCACTAAGTCGATATAAAATCGTTCGGAACATATCAAGCCGAAAACAAATGAAAACTTTATAAATCGAGTAAGTAAAATTACAACCACATAAAAAGAAAATTTCGAATAGGAGAGATATTCAAAATACTAACCGCTCCAAAAAACATCTGTAGTGGTGGATTTGTTGCTAACATAGGCTTCCAGGAAATGAGAAAAGATTTTAGAAAGTCCAGTGAAGAAAGTTATTTACGGGTAAAAAAAGTCAAGTACCCGATTGCAATACCCTTGCTTATCGTCAAAGGTAAAAAAAATCCATTTTTCATATCTATTTGCAGTCCAAAATTCAAGTTTTTCTCGAAAAATGCGATTAAGATAGGCGATTGGTTTGAAATGTAATAATAGCTAAGCTAAAAAATGTTAAAAATGTAAAAAAAAAATTAAATTTGTTGGAGGTCAGCTTCTTTTCAATTCGTTTATTTGTCTGAAAAAAATACACTGACAGACATTGTTTGTGATTTAAATTACGACAAAAAAGTCGTAAATTTTGTACAACACGTCTTTTTAATGCTTTATGGACAAAAACTAAATCAGTGAGCGATGGTTTTATTTCGCTGCAAAATCAAAATTAACTTTTGAATTTAATAGTCATTCATGTTTTTAGCTCCACTTGTTTTGCTATTGAAGAACGCAAAGACGAGCGAAACATTTTACGGGCTAAATACACTTAAAACCAGCTTCAGCTGGTGTACCGTAACAACAAAATAGCATTGTATTCAGAAACAGAATCTATTTAAAATATGGAGCTTTGCAAGTTTATTCAAATCTAATTTGGACTTCGCAATCTGTATAAAATACATCCAACTATATACAAAACACAAGGAATGGGAAATATTTCAAATTAATTTTTAAATTTTTTCAAAATTTTCAAATCTTATATTAATTTGAATGTTTGTTAATGCATACTGAGCTCACGTACAATGAAAATGAGCAGCGAACTCATACTTATCACTAAGTTCAGTTCCGCATAAGTTACAGCTGAATGGATTCTTGAACCCGTGTGACCCTCTATGAACTGTAAATAGAACTTTGTCTCTGAAGGTTATGTCGCAATGAACACAGGTATACTCTTGTATTGCTTTATCGTCGCTACTTTTTGTCGTATTGTATGTAGAATTCACCGTGCTTTCCAACTTTTCGCCAGCCGTTTCTGGGCCTTTAGCATCTGCATTTGAAGCACCAATTATTGCATTCATAATTGTAGAGTTGCTGTTGCCATTGTCTGAACTTTTAGTAACAACTTTTTGTGTTCTTTTCGAGTCACTGCTTTCCGACAACAGAGAATTCGTTTGAGCCTTCGTAGAAATTTCTGAGCTCATTTCTGTGCCTCGAATGAGCTCATTTGTTGACATTTTAGCTAAAACCAAAAGTGTATATGAACTCGAAGAGATGGAGAAAATGCGTTTTGGAAATTGTTTCAACTTTTGAAAAAATATCATGTTATACATAGTTCTTCGAATTTTAAGGATATTTTAAGATTGAAACCAAACTTTACAAAGCTGGATCATTAGCTGACTTTTCTATGCCGCTATTTCAGAAAAGCTGTTTTAGGGCAATTTGGAAATTGTCGACAGCAAAATCTCATTTTTTGTTCACACGCTCCTCATGTAGATTTTAAAATGCCACCAAAATTAGTATGGGAAAATGTTAACTCCTTTCGGCCAAAAATGTTGTCGAAAAATAGTACCAACAAGGGGTGGTTGCTATTTATGAGGGTGTCAAATTTTCGAAATCCATGTTGACCTGTGGTAGCTCCCTCCGTTTGCGTTTCCACGTTACATGTTACGGAGTCGATGCACATTTCAGTTTCTGTTGCAGCTCCAAGCACAGAAGGTTGCATATCCATTTTCACGTCCGATTCCTCCATCATTGTTGTTTTTGAACTGGGCGCGCTGCATATTCTTGAAGTAAGTGAGCTGTTGAAAACGGAAGGGGATATATCTTGAACCAATGGGAGACTCCTGCTTTTACCTTTGGAGAAAAACCACGAAGAAGCATTAGTACGAACTTCAGACTCAAGTAGAGCAGCTTCTTTTAGAGCATCGTGTAGACTACTAACTTTCTTCGATTCCACATTTTCAGTACCAGAACATTTTATCGGTGACACAGAAATTCCACTGAAGTGAAGTCCGAGATGATCCAGATATTGCGAATTCCCTTCAAAAGCCTCATTACATATTTGGCATTTCCGCTCGTAGTGACTTAATTCATTAAGATGGGCCTGCAATAATTGCCGTGAAGCAGCGGAAAAATGACAGCGTTGACACATAAACGACTGTGGCTGAATCAAATTAGTGTGTTTTCTCTTGACGTGAATGCTCAAGTTCGAAAACTTATCAGCGGTGAACTTACAATGCGGACATACTAGCTTCGCAGTTTTAGGTAAAACTAACTGTGAATTACTAAGTTGAGCGTTCAACGTTAAATTGGTAGAATGCAAACGAAACTTTTTGCTTCGAGAGCCAATGTTGTGTTTTCTTCTTACCCGCCCTGATCTGACTTGCTTTTTTAAGGCTATATCCACGACAAAATCATTATCCTGTTGGTGTTTTTTCACATGCGCACTGTAGACTCTAAAACTTGACGTTGAAAACTTTTTGCAAATGTCACAATTAAGTGTGACTGCAGCAATCTTCGCTTCTAAATTTTGCTCTTCAGCGTTTGCCTCAATGCCCACTTCAGCCTGTATGACATCCATTTCTTGATACGAACCAGACGCTGTTGAATTAGTGTTGCTTAGTGACATTCTGAAATTTAAACAATGAGCGGTGAATTTGAAATATGGTTTGCGCTGTTAGCATTTAACCTCAATTTTAAAGCGTACATTTGAAACACAGAGGCGCAGCAACAACTGAAGGATGAAACGCACTATGACCCTCAATAATTTTTAAAAAAAAAACTTAATTACAAAAGAGGCCCTTCCGTTTAGTTAAGATAAGTGCACAAGCTGGATACGGCCATACCAGCGTTATAAAAATGGAAATATATCCGCAAAAAATATCATCTTATCAATGAAGTCATAAATCAGCATTAAATGCATCGTTGTAATGTTAATTTATCTAAACCGTCCTTACTCTACAATAGCGCTAATGGAGATGTCGATAAATTAAACTTTGCGCAGCGAACTGCACCCCCTTATACTAAGTATAGAGCTCCTCAGGCGCGCGAAGCTTATTGTAGTTTATCGACTCTGGGTAGCTTTCTTGTTTTTTTTTCAATTAGTTTTTCGGCTAATCGCTGGATCGTCCGCGAGGCTGTTGCAGCAGCGCCACCGGTGCATCCGAAAATTAGCGGCAGAATCTACTCTGCTCTACGTTTAAAATTCTTTGCTGATATTTGGAATTCATCAGCGTTTCGTGGTATTTGTATGCGTTTTTAAGCACTTTTTGCGATGTTTTGGCATGGGGGCTGAAAATTTTCACATCAAAGAAAGCGCGACAAAATCGTGAATCCCAGAGTCGATTTGCTTTAATGTCAAGTCAAATCTCATCTTCAGTTGTAGTTCAATTGTTGACAAAGCTTTCGCCTTGCGACGGCTGAAGTTTCGGCTCAATCTTGACGTCATGGCAAACCTCAATGATGAGGTTGGCGAATGTATGTCTAATTTCATTGTGTCTTCTGTGCGTGTAACCCTCCTATGCACAGTGTATGGCATCTGTCAGGTTAAAATTAGCCCACATGCACACGTTAGTGCGGTTTTGGTCGGTTCCCAACCCTATCTTAAGTAAATACCATCTTTGAATTCCGATTTATTCAGGTTGGAGTTGTATCTGTCAGTGGTAAAGCATTGAGCCAGTTAGAAGCTCCCTTTTCAGAGGCCAGGTCGATTGCGTATTTATCTGTTTCATTTGAGGAAATAATGAGGTTTGTTTTCTTTCGGTTTGTTTTACCAGTTTTCAATTTTTTGATTTTTGTAGAAAAAAGTTTCCCTCAATAATTAGTAAACATAGCTTCGAAGGATGTGACACTTATTTGAAGAGGAAACTGAAAGCTTTAAATAATTATTAATTTTAAAGAGGTCCTAAATCATTGGACTTTGGAAATTTAAAAATTGACGTATAATGATAAGTCCTAATCTTATAGTCATATAATCCGACTATCGTATAACTTTTAAACGCATATTTTGGCTTCGGTATAAAAAAATGTTTAATGGTATACGGAGGGCCTCCAATGTTAATAACTTCTCAACGTCACTGTTTTTGTCAATTAACCGCACTACAAATGCCTTAGATTGTCCTTAGGTTTTTGATGTTCCGTTTATGATTCTTTCCAATGTAGTATTAACAATTTTTGTTAAATTGGTTCTGAGTTCTGAATTCTCTTCCAAATTTCTTTGTTACTTTTAATGATTCGCCAAAATTGTTCCAGTTAGGTGAACAGCGAAACAACCTATGTAATGTTCCTTTCACAATTTTTTGCTGGAAGGGTTCGCAGCTATGAAAATTCAGTTTTTCATAATGGTTTCATTATCAGGTGGTTTTCGATACCATTTGCATGTGATCTCCTTTTGATTTACTACAATATTCATGTCCAAAAAAGCAAGTTCACCTTTCTTGTAGCTTTTTGATAGTAATTTTAAGTTCTTATGCAACGAGTTCACTCTATCAAGCACGTGTTTGGGTGTCCTTTTACAGTACATATTATGTCTACGTATCTTTCGAACAGTTTTCTTTCTTTACTACAAGTTCAAATGTCTGGTAAATTAAAACAGAATTCAAGGTACCAGAATATAATGCCCATTTTTAGATATTCGTCGTTACAGATTTTTGACACTAAGCATGAAACCAATTTTCACATTTTTCACATTCAACACCTTTACTGTTCCAGATGAACTTTTTACTGTAATTTAGTTATTTTTTAGATTTTTTTTATTTGCTTCATGCCATCGTTTTCTGCTTTCATTACTCCTCCGAACGATTGCATATAAATATTAGCCAATTCTACTGCCAGGGATGCGCCCAGAGCTAACCCATTTCTCTGACATTATCAATTTCCCTTTCTTTTGAAACGAATCTTTGTCACGGCTAACTTAAGCAGCATTTAAGAATTGAACGCTCAATATCTGGTGCGATAATTTTGTCTTTCCATAATCCAAAATCTATTGCCTTTATCATAGAGTACAGTAAAAAGATAATTTTCTTTCAAATATTTTAACACCTGAAAAAGCACAAACAATTAGTTTTTCCATGATGTTCCTTGCGTAACACTTTGCCGAGGCTTCACTTTCGCATAGTTTTCCCCCTCTATTCTCACGCAGGTTTCCTACCATATTGTCAATATCGGTCTGAAAATGAAATTTATTAAACTTATCCTTAATAGGATCTTTTGGACCACACGAAAGAAACTGTTCTGCAAAAACTGGCAATTTAATATCATCTAATGTTTTACATCGAAGTCAGTCTTTCGTAGAGGTTTTTCCTAAAGTTTGACAAATTTTAGCAATTTGACAATCGTTTCGTTTTTGTTTGTTACTGTGATTGTTTGAGTTTATGAGGTAAACTACCGATGGCAGCCACTTTTAATCAATTTTTTTAATGATAAAGCGATATCTGCTTTCACCAACATTTATAGTAGCTGAACAAAAATTCCTTTCGTTTTCTCACCTCATCTTTCAGTAGCTTTTATGAAAATTTAGCACAGCTTTCTCAGAGAAAATACAAATTTTTGGAACACGGAGCTTGAGAAAATCAACAATAATCGTATAACTTGAGATCAAAATCCTTACTCAGTTATAGCAACCGCTCAATAATATTCAAAATTTTTTGATGCTCGATTAAAATTTTGGTCAGAAAACTCCTTTTAATTTCAGCAAAGTTTTTATGTTGGAGTTGGGCAGCCCCTCATATCGATATTGTTGAGGTACTCAATTAAAAAAAATCCGACAGAAAAGTGGCCAATTATCGGTTTCGAATACTCGTTATTTAGTCAGCTACTCGTTACTGGAGTGCTCTTTTTTCCTGCAACAAAAGTGTTACTCTCGAAGAGCAAACAAAATCATCCACAACAGCTGATGGAAAACTTGAAGCTACGCTAGAGTGCACAATTGGAGCTAAAATATCTGCAATTGGTAGTAGCACACAAAGAAAGACTGGCAAGACTGAATGGCAATACCAGGGGCAACCAAAACAGACCAGTGCAGACAAGGAGTAAGGCAAAAGCACTGGTCTGTTTTGGTTGCCCCTGGTATTGCCATTCAGTCTTGCCAGTCTTTCTTTGTGTGCCACTACCAATTGCAGATATTTTAGCTCCAATCGTGCACTCTAGCGCAGCTTCAAGTTTTCCATCAGCTGTTGTGGATGGCTTTGTTTGCTCTTTGAGAGTAACACTTTGGTTGCAGGAAGAAAGAGCACACCAGTAACGAGTAGCTGACTGTTCCTTGCGTAACACTTTGCCGAGGCTTCACTTTCGCATAGTTTTCCCCCTCTATTCTATTCTCACGCAGGTTTCCTACCATATTGTCAATATCGGTCTGGAAATGAATTTTATTAAACTTATCCTTAATAGGATGTTTTGGACCACACGAAAGAAACTGTTCTGCAAAAGCTGGCAATTTAATATCATCTAATGTTTTACATCGAAGTCAGTCTTTCGTAGAGGTTTTTCCTAAAAGTTTGACAAATTTTAGCAATTTGGCAATCGTTTCGTTTTTGTTTGTTACAGTGATTGTTTGAGTTTATGAGGTAAACTACCGATGGCAGCCACTTTCAATCAATTTTTTTTATGATAAAGCGATATCTGCTTTCACCAACATTTTTAGTAGCTGAACAAAAGTTCCTTTCGTTTTCTCACCTCACCTTTCAGTAGTCTTTAATGAAAATTAAGCACAGCTTTCTCAGAGAAAATACAAATTTTTGGAACACCGAGCTTGAGAAAATCAACAATAATCGTATAACTTGAGATCAAAATCCTTACTCAGTTATAGCAACCGCTGAAATATGTTCAAAATTTTTTGATGCTCGATTAAAATTTTGGTCAGAAACCTCCTTTTAATTTCAGCTAAGTTTTTATGTTGGAGTTGGGCAGCCCCTCATATCGATATTGTTGAGGTACTCAATTAAAAATAAAAACTTTGTCGCAAAAAAAGTGGCCAATTATCGGTTTCGAATAATCGTTATTTAGTCAGCTACTCGGTACTGGAGTGCTCTTTTTTCCTGCAACAGAAGTATTACTCTCAAAGAGCAAACAAAACCATCCACAACAGCTGATGGAAAACTTGAAGCTGCGCTAGTGCACAATTGGAGCTAAAATATCTGCAATTGGTAGTGGCACACAACGAAAGACTGGCAATACTGAATGGCAATACCAGGGGCAACCAAAACAGACCAGTGCAGACAAGGAGTAAGGCAAAAGCAAGACTCGAGCAATAGCTGAATGCATAGGAAGAGTTTGCGCTTCAAGGACAGGGATGAGAGTGGTTTGAATTGTTTTGCTATGCGCCTTGTGAATTGTATAACTCGTTGCGTGCAAAACAATGACCACAGTAACTTTGCCCACCGTATGGCTCAGACAGAATTAACGGGGAAACTTATTTGGGAAAATGTGTTAGACAAAATTAATTTTTTATAAGTTAAATGTCTGTACATGGACTGAAGTTTATGAAAAGATCTGAAAAACGAAACAAAACTGGACTTTTTGAAGCTTAGGGTCCCCGAAAGACTGAAACGTCTAAGGACAGGAAAGGGTATGAGAAGATAGCAGTGAAAGCCTAAACGCTGGTGCACACAGAAATCGAAGAACAATTATGAGCAACCGTTTTGCGTTTCGTGATGCGTCAAGTTGATGCAAGCTTGAAGACAACATCAAAAAATCATAGAAAAACAAAAGGCGTGCAAGTTTTTATTGATACTTTTGATTGAGCCAATACCGGAACCAATACTAACGATGCCAGAGAAACCATTTAAAAAACTGCTCTATACCCGGATGAAACTATAATATCTCTTGGTATGAACAATTTATACACCAATCTTCCCTTGAAAGAAGCAATTGCAGTTGCCTTACAGAAGCTGTACAGCCAAAAGACTTCTCTTGGAAATCAATGAGCGACAAGGAAAAAGCTTTTCACTATGGCGGTCAGCAAGGTGTTTTTTAAACAAAATGATTTATGGTATATTCACGTAAATGGTCCAGCGATTGGCGCTTCCCTTGCTCTAACTCTTGCAACCCTATAGCTGAAAGAGTACCACTCCAATTTAAAAGACAAAATTCCGGCGGGAACGGAGATGCAGCCAGCGGGTGACCATAACGGTTTGTACCAATGTTGCAGCAGGAAAGTAAGATATAGATCAAAGGGAGTTGAATGCTTGAGAGGCCGAAACTGGTCGATCTTAAATGCGGGAAACTATCCGCCGATGTATACGTATTAATAACCGAGATAGTCTGGTATTGTAAAAACTGCTGCCGCGCTAGGAGCAAGGAGGAGGATACTCCAAAATTATAAAATGTTTTTCAGGCTTGTCGATGACCTGGTTAGAACAGTCAAAGGTAAAACAACTCGTGTTCTCGATGCTACCGATTCTCTTCATCCGAATCTTCAGTTCCTTCTAGAAGAACCCAATTCAGAGGGGAGTTTGCCGTGCCTCGATTTGAACCTAAATGTATCGCAGGATTAGGGGGTAACCTGCAATTGGTATCAAAAACCATCAACCACTGGGACTATAATGAACTATAGGAGCTGTGCCCCAAAACAGTAGAAGCGTAGTGTTATTCAAGGCACTGTACTTAGAGTGTTAAGGAGTACTTCTAACGAGGACCAATTTGATAAGGCTACGGTAACTAATAAGGCGCAATGACAGACAAATCACTACCCTAAACATTGGCCTGCAAATGAGCCAATATTTTGCAAAGAGGTTACAAAGTAAGACCAACGTTCAAGTAGTTTTCACCACAATCAAAAATAAAATCTTGATTAACATCGAAGAAACCAGCATTTTCCAATGACTTTAAGTCAAGAGTGGTTTTTAAACTGCAAGTAGTGCATGTAATTTCGCCTATGTCGGACAAACTGATCCACATTTGACAGTAGATTTGTAGAACATAAAAAACAGTCTCACCGGTAGGCCTCCAACTTCAACAATACAGACATAAGGGAAATAGCGCAGATGTTAATTGGGAAAAAATAGATATGTTGAACAACCAAACGAAATCGTTAACACTAGAGGTAAAACATATCCAAAAAAAGCCGTTATTGAACACGCACTATGAGTTTATAAGCAAAGAGTTGACAATAAAAATTTAGTCACGCTACAATTTTTTTAAAATCGAAAACTTACACGTTGAAATTAAAGTTTTGACTCAAAAACTTTCAAAAATAATAACAAATTTTTTAATCAGTTTCAGAGGTAAGAAGTGTTTTTGTTCTATTTGATTCATTTCACAGGTCTACTGTGATTGGCTTTTTTCAACATGATGGCTTAGAACTAAACTTTATGTGAAATATTGATATTTTGAAATAAAGTTCGATTTTTTTGTCATTTAGTTTAGTTTATTGTGAAGTTTTTAAAAAAGACCACAGCTTTGAAAAGTTTGAAAATTAATTTTCATCGAAAGTTCCTTGATTTTAACAGAACGGAAAAAACGCGAAATACGACGTCCTGGGTCCTTAATGATCTCCACCTTCAAAAATGCAGACTTAGGGTAAATAGCACAGATGTCAGCCAGTAAATTATAGAAAGGTCGAACAACCGAACTAAGATGTTAACACTTGAAGCAAAACGCATCAGGAAGGAGAAGCCTGGCTTGAAAACACGAAGAGAGTCGAAGTAGGGAGTTGACACTGAAATTTTGTATTCTTGGTTCCTTTTCGAAAAACCTACATGTCTACATCAAAACTTTGACTCAGAAGCTCCCATACAAAATAAATTACAATCTCTTAAATTATTTGACAGTTTAAGAGTAATTTGATCCTAATTTTTTATTCTTAGATCATTTCTGTGAATGAATGGCTATTGTTTAAGCATGATGGCTTGAAACCAAATTTTATGTGAAGTTTGGTAATTTACTTTTGCTCATTGATGTTCTATTGTCATTTTGATTAATTTTTTGTAAAATTTTTTCTGACGATGCACATAGTTGTGAAACTTTTCAAGTCATTTTTTTTTCAAAACTTCTTTGTTTTTATCTTTGATTTTAATAGAACGGAAAAAACCTCGACTTATGACGTCAGTAAATTATAGATAGATAGATATATATATATATATATAGATAAATAGATATTTTCAGTTAAAAATGAATAACAGGGCAGCCGTGGTGGCCCTCTATTTCTAACTACTGATTATCACTACACCAAATTCAACAAACCTGGTCTCTGGGAAAACAGCTTCTTCCTTCTTTTGTCCATCTCCAGTACCAGCTGAGTTCTTTCCTTATTTCCTTATTTTTATCTCTATGTTAGAAATCATAGCCGCAAGTTCCCTTTCTGACTCAATCGAACAAGGTCTAACCCCTGAACAGAAAAATATAGTAAAGCAAATTGTCTACGCCGAGGGGGATTTAACCTGAACCCAAGGACGAACTTTAAATTTAAAAACGTTACCGATTATATATGAGCAACGAGTAAATCTATTATACTGTGGCACGATCTTATCAACAATTCGATCACAGAGTTTAAAAAGATCAAACCCCTTACGACTCAGCAACTCCTGGATACTCTCAGAAGCTTTAACAATCTGTTTGCTATTGTCTACTGTCACCGTACGGGAGCAGAAAACATATTCGACGAGCTACGAACTCTTGACACGATTGTCATCGACGTTACAAAACATCTTATCAGTAAATCAGAGAGTCTAGACGAAAACATCACAGGACTTTATCGCGAGCTTCACCAGTCATCTGATCTAGAACTACGATCTCTCTCGGTAGTCTTGCACTACTATCCGAACCTTCACGCGATCTTCAAAACCTGCTCCACGAAAAGCAAACCATCGAAGAATCGACGAAGAGCCAAGAAGAGGCAACGCTCAGCAACCCCACAATAAAACGGTTAGTAAAACTCGTACTGGTTGTACTCTTTGAGTCCTTTGACTCGGAGTCCCCTTTCTAGTTTTACTACATTAGTATAAACTGAGTGTACTCTTTGAGTCTTTTGACTCGGAGTCCTCACCAAACAAATATGACACGAAATCGTGAAATGACCACTGATTCCGTATGCGAAACTTGCCAACAAAAAATCAAAAAGAATGAAGATACTTTCTGTTGCATCGTGTGTAATTGCAAAATGCACCTGACGAAAAGCTGTACCAGCCTAAGCGATACAGCAATCAATGGTATTACGACACTGGGAAAAAACATTGCTCTACTCTGCAACAAATGTGTGGATTCCAACGGATATGAGAGACTCCGAAAAGCAGTCAGTGACGCTGAACAAACCTCGCCGAAGCAATTCAAGAAGATTGAAGAGGACATGGACGAACTCAGAAAGAACGTACAGGAGATTAAAACGCTGTTCTCCCGCACCACAATGAAGCCAAATGAGATCAAATCAGAAGCAAAAACCAAGGTACCGATAAACGCAACGCCGAAACAAGAAAATCAAAACGGAATCCGCATCCGCGGCATCCCTGAACTAAACGACAAAGATCAAAGAAAAAGACAAGAAAATGACCTCCAACTAGTAAAGGAAATCTTGGAGCACATGCAAATTGTGCCAGAGATAGTTGATCTGTTCCGGATGGGTCAACGACAGGAAGGCAAGGACCGAACCATACTTGTAAAAGTCCCAATTTGGCAGAAACGACTAATACTATCATCCGCTTGCCGCCTAAAAACATATGACAAACCTGTGTTTGTCAGCCGCGAGCTATCAGTGGATGAAGCAAAACTCGAAAATCAAGCACTGCAAAAACGGCGGGAGCTCATAAACGAAAACATCGATAAACAAAACCTGCGCATCCGCGATGGAAAACTCTACCAGAAAATAGAAAACAGATGGACAGCAGTTGCAACCGAAAAAACCGGAGAACTCAATCTCCAATTGACTAGAACTCTTTCCTAGCCTACTCATCTACAACGTCCGAAGCATACTCGACTACAATCGAAGATCAAACTTCGCAAATGCGATAAACACAAGCTGTCAATACCAACTACTTTGCCTAACCGAAACATGGTTAACCAACGACATAACAGACAACTCCATATTCTTGCCTCAATTTGAACTCTATCGATCTGAAAGAACTTCAAAAGCCGGTCTATCAAAACACGGAGGAGTTCTAATTGGCATCAACGCCAACATACCACATAACCGCATTGATACAGGCATGCAAGACTGCGTAATGGTTCAACTCAAGATATCTGTACCAATACTTGTCTGCTGTATATATTGTGCCCCTGTGTATAGCCCATACCGATGGTCACTAGATCAACTTAACTCATTGCTGAACTTAATAAAAGCAACACAACGCGAGCAAGGCATACAAAATCTTGTCATTGTTGGAGATATCAACTTCTCGTGTACAAATTGGAAATCACTCTCATCAAAATGCGAGTACGAACAAAGCATCCTAGACAACTTCCAGGAATTAAACCTGGAACAATTCATCATAACCGATACTGGAAAGAGCCTGGATATCCTGCTCTGCAACAATCCTGATATCATACTAGACGTATACATGGACAATCGGCTCAAAAACGACTTCACCTCAGATCACCCACCTTACGGCTCAAAGTTACATATGAATCGCAAAATAAATCACGAAAGGGTCCCTCTACCCTCCCAAAAGTACGACTTTTCAGGCTTTGCCTTCAAAAAAGCCAACTGGAACGAAATCAACGAATATGTGCGAGAGCAGCACTTCAACCCATACTGCTACAGCAACGTTGATCTCCTGGTAGATCAGTGGTATAATTGGATCTACGGTATTATAGTCAAACACATACCCCGAACAACCCAACATAGGAAACATCTAGCGCCCTGGTTTTCTCCCACGAGCTCAAACCTCATGAAAAAAGTAGAAACTCTCAGACGCCAAAGTAAAACAAATACCCTAAAGATCCAGCAATTACAAACTGAATTGTCCTTATCGCTCTCAGCAGACCAATGCAATCATGAAACAGAAATTTTCAAGTCTGGAATCTTCTCAAACGTCCAAAAATACCTCAAAACTATCATGAAAACAAGCTCAATCCCAACTGAAGTATTTCTTGACGATAAGTCAGCTAATACCGATATCGAAAAAGCCGAATTATTTAATCAGTACTTCCAATCCGTTTTCAGTAAGAATCACCACGATTATACTCTCACAGAGGGACAGCCCAAGCTGTCGATGATTCATTTCTCAGAACTAGAAATACAACTCGTTCTCCAATCGCTGGACGAGAGCAAGGCCAACGGACTTGACCGTATGGGGAACACTCTGCTGAAAAAATTATCAGACTCCCTACCAAAGTCACTGCATCTCATATTCAACACAATTGCAAACAAATGCTACTTCCCATCATTCTGGAAAACAAGCGAAATAATCCCCATATTTAAAGAAGGGAACAAACAAATGGTAGATAATAACAGGCCGATCAGCCTCCTCGTAGCAGTATCCAAAGTCCTCGAGAAACTTATTTTCGACAGAATGTACCCAATCTTATCCACCGCATTGTCCCAATCTCAACACGGTTTTCGGCAAAGACGCTCATCTATAACAAACCTAATCGAATACCTGCACAAAATGTTTGTGAACTTTGACAATAGCAACTGCCACTTCCTAGCGTCATTTTAGTTCGACTTCCAGAAGGCTTTCGACAAAGTAAATCACAATATAACGATCGAAAAACTCAGCAGAGCTGGAATAACAGGCCCAATATTGGATCTAATCAAAAGTTACCTGACCGGTCGAACCCAAACAGTACGCATCGGCAGCTTGGTCTCAAGCCAACTGCCAATTTATAGTGGAGTGCCGCAAGGATCTATTCTAGGGCCACTCCTTTTCTTAGTATACATCAACGACTTGCCAAAATGTGTCATGTCATCGTGCTACGGCTATGCGGATGACTATAAAATTATGGGCACCGACCCGACTACCCTTCACATTGATATTAGAAAAGTCTTGAAGTGGTGTGAAACCAATGAAATGCGCCTCAATATGACCAAGAGCAAAACACTAGTAATTAAGGGCGAGTGCAACCTAAGTATATTCTCGTACAAATTCGAACAGCCTAACGAACTTAAAGATCTTGGAAAGATAATGTCAAAAAATCTTAACTGGACTTCTCATGCAAACAATCGTGCGAGCAAAGCACAGAAGGCCCTATACTGCATCAAAAGAAACTTATCACCTGCCACAACCATGAACAACAGGAAAAATGCATATAAAAGCTATGTAGTACCTATCGTTAGCTATGCATCATCAGTCTGGAAACCCTCAAAGCAAGATCTTGTCACCTTAGAAAAAGTGCAACAGAGAGCAACGAAATGGATACTTGGAAATAAACAAATTCCTTATAAATCGAGGTTAACCACTCTTCAAATTCTTCCCTTGTCTCTTTACCAAGAAATGCATGTACTACTTTTGTTCGCGAACATTCTAAGAGGAAAGACCGACCTGGAATGGTGGCGATTTATAGAAATCACTGAATCAAATCGACCGAAAACAACAAGACGTTTCAACGCGAAGAACTTTGGACTTTATAAATGCGAATCTGATTTCTGGCAACGCGCCTGCAGCCTGACAAACATATTTCACGATCACCTGAAATATGAAGTCCTATTAAGTGACTCGTTTAAACCAAAAATATCAAGAGTGTACTGGCAATTCTACGAGAAAATCTACAATGAAGTCGATACCTGCACCTGGAGAATCAACTGCGGATGCACAAGATGCTTAAACTTCAAAAAACTAAACTCATTAAACTAAAATATGATTGATCTCATAAACTTGATTCGGAAGCTAACTCCCATGGATGTATCCTAAATTCTGTTTTATTATTATATTATTATTATTGGGGCAAATAGAGCTTATAGAGAGATATATTGAGAGAAAAAAGTATTGAATCGCAAAGAGAGAAAGAGCATTTTTTTCCAACAAAATATCTTTTTTCGGAGCGCTAAATAAACTATGAGAAAAATTTTTCACTAGTTAAAAAAACACCCTAGAATAGCCGACGCCGAATATTTTAACCCACACTAAAACAAAATTAGTGTAAGAGTTCCTACTTTATAAAAGGGCGCTACTACATCGAATTCGAATACCTACCTAACAAGATCGTTGATGATCTTGGAGTTCAAACAAATTTGAGTTCATGAAACTTTGCCTTGATTTTCTGGTTCACTCCATCTCATCTGATGTTATGGCATCAAACCGAATCAAAGTACAGAAGTCTCTTTAAAATCTAAAAGCTCCAACTTATGTAAAAAAAATTCAGCCGTTGAATGGTTTCTTCAAATTTTTCAAGAGGTACATTCCCGAATTCTCACGAACACTTCTACTATTCTATCGACTGCTGCGCATGAATGAAGAACTGCCTGCGACAACGGTGCATATTAGCAAAATGGAACATTTGAAAATGAATTCAAGCGAGCACAGCGACTACCAATTCCAGATTGTGATTAAAACGGATGCCAGCTATTATACAGCAGGTTACATGCTCATGATTGAACACTATACGTTGACCAATAGGACAAAATTACAAAAGTGTATGCGCCCGTTTCGTTTAGCAGCAAGGTTTTCGACCCCGGGCAAATTAAGCTGTCCATATACGCCAAAGGATTCTAAGCAGTTCATTTCGATTTCACGTCGTTTGCTCGTATGTTGGGGGAACATCATAACAAACGGTTAAAAATCTCTGATAAAAAACTTTTACTTATTTGTGTTCAAATAAAAACAATGCCATTCCAATTGTGCCATTCCAAACGTGCTTGAACAATTGATGGCATTCACGTTTGTTTTTGGCCAACTTCCTGGAAAACGAACGCAGCAGCTGACTACCTCTCACGGATAATCATTAATCTTGCATTGAAAATTCAGCCCTGAGTGAGTCAGCAATTTCGTGTTGTAACAGTTGCAGTAAGTTTTGATCCTAAGGTTCCTGATATTTTGCTCTCTCAAAAAACGAAGATCTGTTTATAAGTAACCCAGAAAAGAGCTTCATAGCAAAGGATAGATCCTACATTTTAGGATATTCTATCGTTTTGCAAACAAATTCATTGTTAGCATCGAACTCCATAAGATTTTTTTTTATTATTTTTTTAATATAATCAGAAGGTCAAAAGTATCATAGTAACCGAGGTTACAGTCAGGAGTCCCTTCATCACGTATTCCAGTCAAAATCCTTGGAATTTTCTAGCAACTCGACACGAGATAATATAAAATACAAGTGTTACAAATAAAAAATTTCGTCGAAAGTTATTTTGTCATTTATTGTTCCGAGTACGCAAGCGGCGTTCGCAATCTGTATTGCCAGGGAGATTCTCTGTTTTAAAAAGCTTCCTGGTCTGGGTTCCTCACTGCATATGCTTAGGTTCTTACAAAGCTTGCTCAAAAAAATTTCTATGCTGGGGCCGGCCGCGCCCTGAATTTCGAAAGCTAGCGGTTGAAAAAGATATCAGTGACAAGATATTTATACTTGTCAATTTTTTGCTCTTCCGCTTCAGCGGCAGCCGTACCAGGGTTACAAACAGACCCGGCATTAATCCTACAAGGAGCTAAGGAGTCTACTACCGTTACATCCCACAAGAGCTGCTTACCAACAGCCCATGGAACGAGCGTCAAACCGTCTGGTCGCATCTGATCAGTCCTGTAGAGGTGTCGTGGTTCTAAAACGGACGGAATGTGAGGAGAAGATAAACTCTGCTTTATAAGGGCATTCTGGTTTGAATGCCTTGAGAATCTCCCTGCACTTTTGAGGCAAGAAAGACCATGCCAACCATCCTCGGTAATGTCTTTTCCGCACACGCATTTATGCCGTTCGCATATTTTTGATCCTAATCGAAGTCCTATCGCAAGTCTGAGTTGTTGGTTCGACAGTTTTAACCTTAAATTTTTGCACGGGATGACGTTCAACCATTGGGAGCCAAATCTATCTTGGAACGCGTTGAATCTTTTTTACGTCCGTTGGTTCGAGTCGTAAAATCAAGTCTGCAATTTCGCTGTCAAAAATTGGCTCCGTCCATTTTTTTTGGATTTCTATTTCCGGAGCCATTTCAAGTTTTCTAAGTTCAAACCACCGTTTAAGCGCATCATCATAGTTTCCATCCGCATGCTCCAAACCGAAGATCTCGCTCAAGGCATCTTTTGCTCCTACTGATGAGGCTAAGAAAGCGGGTAAAGCGAGTAGATGAGCGGAAGAAACGCCCAAGCCACCTTTGGCTGCCGGGAGAACTGCTTGCAAAAATTGGTTATCATCCATTTTCACGTTAGTGACCTTGCATAACGAATTTCTTAATTTAATTATCGTAGTGTTCCAAAAATTCATTTTGCAAAAAACAAGGGCTCGTACGCAAAAAATATAGGAGTTTTGGCATGCTAAAGCAATTTTTCAGGAGGTAAAAACCATAATGCGCGTCTAAATTGTCAATGACATCCCAGATTTTTTCAGGTTCCTTAATTTTTTTGTCGAGCAATTCTTTTCACCAAAGTTCGCCGATGAGAGATCCTAAAATGAGGAGATCTTCTTTTGCTTTTATTTTTATTTTGGGGCATATTTTTGGCAATTAAGTTAAAATTGAACTATACTGTGTACTAGTAGTCGGTCCCAAAAAACAAAGTTCGCACTTCTCAGTGTTCAAGCTCAGGCCGTAAATTTGTTCCGATTTCAGAATGTTTTTAAGGTCCCGGAGTACTACCTTATAGTCGTCGGCTAAATTCCCATCATCTAAATACCAGATGTTATTTTTCGACTCCAATTGTTTGACTAGTGTATGAATTGTTTCCGCAAAAGGGGTGGGGCTTCAGGATCATCTTGCTGAGTTCCGTCTTCTGACATTATCACAGAGCTTCCGTAAAAAAGGTAACTAGGTCTTCAATTAGAGTTTTGATTTGAAGACACTATAAGATGACTTCAAATCAAAACTGAGAAACTTCAAAAGCAATTCTTGATACGCCCGTTTATAGCAATTTCACAGTCTCCAGTAGCATGCAACGTGTGTCCCAAGTAACAAAACTGACTAACACTCTCTAACTCGTCAAAACTGTTACGGGGTGCAGGATCACTTGCAGCTGGGGTTTGGCATGTTGTGCCAGTCGGTCATATTTGGAAATTTGACCCTGAGGAATACGGACAACGTAATTTTGGGGTAAAATATAATTTTTCAAAAATTCGAATTGAGCCTGTCATGCTCTCCTTTCTCGCGAAAACTGAAAATCTCAGAAATACAAGATCAGAACAACCGAGATACAATCGCGGGAAAGTGGTGAAAAAAAAGCAGCTGGAAATTGCTATACGCATTTTCCAGATAGTAATAAAACACGAGTAGAGCTGTCCTATCCTGAATAGGAAGCAGAGCGATTGTAAACAGAGCAGAGACAGATAAGAGGTGAACCAGAGTGAAAACTCAGTGGAAAGGTGGACAGCAGGGGTATCCCAATGGTCCAATTCCAAAACTTAATTCTCGAGTCAAAACTCATTTCCCTTGCTGGAATTCATTGATTACAAACTTCTTGAGTTAAAACTTAATTACCTAATGCTAGAGTTACTGATTAATTTAGTTACCTCAATTCTCGAGTGTGCTGGTATGTCAGTACCCAATTTAATTTTCTTGAGTGTATTTTATAATTGTTATGATTGTTATGTTGAGATAAGGAGAGTTTTAGGTTGATCCATCTGAAATGGATCAAAATTCCACTGACTAACAAAAACTAAACATACGGACTGTTCCGACCCCGTTTTTAACGGCGTTCGCGTATTTTGGGTATTTTGAGACCTAAGTATGGGGACGTTCTTATTTTCTGGAGTGGGTGGGGGGGTATTTTGGTAGTGGCCTTTAAGCTGTACCGAGGGTTTTAGTTTCATGTCGCAAGTGACCCGAATGGGCTCCGACCTTTCGAGGTAGCAAAACACAAGAGATAGTGTCCCTGACTCTTGAGCCAATGGTTATAGGGCCTATTTTTCTTTAACCTCATATGTGACTTAAGTAGGCGACTGTTACATAGTGTTTTTAATGGCGCTTCTGGGCGTTTTTACGACATCATGACTACGGAGTAGAACCCACTTGACTCAGCTCCGGGCTACATGCCCATTATAGAGTACCGGTGGTACGGTTCAGCGGGAACGTGTAAACCTTCCGGTCGTACCGTGATAGCTTTTTAAGAAAATTCGAGAAAATTTCCTGGTACGCTCTCCGAACGAGGCCTAGCTAACCGAGTAAGCGGAGGTAACTAGGGGACTAAAAAACGAGCAAAAAGTCAAAAAGCGAAACAAAAACCGAAAAATAATAGAAAAAGGAACAAAAACCATAAAACAAAAAGTGACAGTGACTTTGACACCAGATTAGTTGGATCAAAACCTTAATATTAACTAAATAGTATACCCATACTGTTTTCATAAGACCGATCGTTTCAACCATTTCAGCAATTTAAAAAGGTGCCCGAGTGTGGGGCGTTGTCAAGGGTTTTCAGATAGCTTGCAACTTAGCTGGACCACTAGGAGACTTGACTGGAAAAGGTGACCAGCCAAGCAGGAAAGTGGTTCACAACAAGGGAACCCGACACGTGCTGGATACTACAAGGGGACATCCAGCACTGACGGAACCGAACAGAGAAGGCCCACAGAGGTGTTTTGTTTGGTCAATCTACGAACCACTGGGAGACTGGACTGGAACAGGTAATCAGCACAGTGGGAAAGTGGTGCTGGAGAGAGGTGCTGGACGAGCCAAGGAGACAACCATCACGGAATAATCAGAACAACCAGAAGGGGACACACAGAGGAGTTCTGGTTGGTCAATCGGGTTTCGTTAGAATCCACATTACATTATAGGAGATAAGTGTAAAATTGGATAAGCGGAACCCCACCGTTTTGAGGAACGTTTTTACTTGAGCAGAGCTTGGAAACAGGTTCTACGGTTTTCTCTCGAGAGGTTTAGCACCCAGCGCTTAAGGTAATTTTCGGCTTAAGAGGGGGCTAAAAAGGGGGAGGATAGGAGGGGGCTGGTTAGGTTAGAGATTGGCGGTTGCAAATTGTAAAAAGGGGGAACACGTTATAGTAAGTAATCAATCGATATCGTCAATTTAGTTACATTATAATCTTACACGCGTGAATTATAGAGAGAGGATATCTAATTCTAAGATCGAAATAAGGTAGGTCTCCTGGTAGGGTCGGGTGGGGGAACTGAAATAGACAGTTTTTGAAACCCGGAAGGACAATACCACATAAGAATGTTAAGAAGGGGGGAGGAAAACGCGTGGCAATCAGGTACCAGACATTTTTTTTTACGAAAGGGCGACATTGGTCACTTTTAATTTTAGGTGGGTTCATCTTTCTGTTTTTATAACTTTTTTATTGTTTGTGTTTTTACGTTTTCGGTACTAATTTTATCGGTTTTTTGAACGGATAGGTGATCACAAAACACCAGCGAACAAGTTGAATTTCAACTTGCATCAGATTAATAAAGGATGATAATTCAGGGGTGTTAGCATTTGAAACTTTTGGCCAGTAAGGTTGGTTTTGGGGAAATTTTTACATCAGAGCTCAAGTGGTGGTACCGGGGATAGTGGTTCAAGACTACCGGGGATAAGGTTCAAAGAAGAAGAGGAAATCAGTTTGTCCCAACACTAAGGAAGAAGGGGTCTTCGGACAGTGTGTGTGTCCCAACACTATAGTGACGAAGTCCTGGGACAGTACGAAGAAGTCTTGGGACGGTACCAAGAAGTGGTACCGTCTTCTTGGTAATTCAGGGGTGTTAGCATTTGAAACCTTTGGCCAGTAAGTTTGGTTTTGGGGAAATTTTTATATCAGAGCTCAAGTGGTGGTACCGGGGATAGTGGTTCAAGAGTACCGGGGTTAAGGTTCAAAGAAGAAGAGGAAATCAGTTTGTCCCAACACTAAGGAAGAAGGGGTCTTGGGACAGTGTGTGTGTCCCAACACTAAAGTGACGAAGTCCTGGCACAGTACGAAGAAGTCTTGGGACGGTACCAAGAAGTCTTGGGACAGAGCGGAAAAGTCTTGGGACAGTACCAGGAAGTCTTGGGACAGAGCGGAAAGTCGTGGTACAGTACCAGGAAGTCTTGGGACAGAGCGGAAAAGTCTTGGGACAGTACCAGGAAGTCTTGAGACAGAGCGGAAAAGTGTTGGGACAGTACCAAAAGGTCTTGGGACAGTACCAGGAAGTCTTGGGACAGTACAGAAAAGTCTTGGGACAGTGCCGAAAAGTCTTGGGACAGTACAGAAAAGTCTTGGGATAGTACAGAAAAATCCTGGGACAGTACACAAAAGTCTTAGAACACTACCGCAAAGGCTTGGGACAGTACCAAAAGGTCTTGGGACAGTACAGAAAAGTCTTGGAACAGTACAGAAAAGTCTTGGGACACTATCGCAGAGTCTTGGGACAGTGCCAAAAGGTCTTGGGGCAGTACTACGAAGTCTTGGGACACTAATGAAAAGTCTTGGGACGGTACGAAGAGGTCTTGGGACGTGCTAAGTGTTCCGACATCTGAGCCAAAAGGGTCTTGGGACAGTGCGAGGTAGCCCAACACTGGAGTGGTAGGCATTGGGACAGTGTGAAATATACAAATACTTAAGTGAAGAGTTCAAAGGAGCGGTCAGAGCGATAGAAATCAAGAAAAATCTGCTCTAATAAGATCACGAACTGAAAAATTTTTTACTTAAGAAAATTAGAAATAATTTTTAGAAATTTTATCCTTAGAAAAGAAATTTGTAAATATTAGTATTGTACATAGAAAAAATTGTAAATAAGAATCACGAGGCGAAGTAGGGTACCGATTGCAAAAAAGAGAGTACAAGAGTCAAAGACTAATCATAACTCTTCGCAACGAAAAGCAATGCCGTCGGTCCAAAAAGTAATGAGAAAGAACTTTTCAGTGAGCATGGTCAATACAAGAAGTGCAAAAGAGAACAAAACGAGAGTAAGCGCTGAAGAGGGACGAACGGTACCTGCTACAGAAATTTACCTAGAGACACCAGACCAGAGCGTTGACGAAGTGGACAGGGAAATAACAGAGTCAACACCAATGCCGAAAGTGGAAGAACAATAAAAGAAGACGATGAAGTTCTCGCCGATTGACATTGTAGATGATACAACGAGCAACACACCGGAAACGATAAAAGATGACTCTCATGCAGAAAGAACGTCGTTCACAGAGAGGATTGCAATGATGGTCGGGATGAAACCAAGAGAGAATGTTGAAATAGCACCTACGACCGAGAAAGGCAAGACATTTGGAACGGTTTCTGCAGTAGCAACAGAAGACAATCGAGACGATGATCATGCCGATCCTGTAGCAACAGCTAGCCACGAGGCAACAATAGAAAATGGGACAACAGCTAACCAGCAGAAAACACCTTTACTTGAGCAGAGTGACTTGATGGCGAAGCTGGAACAAATCGATAAACAACTGAAGTACAGTGAAGATGATCGACAATTGCTAAAAAGAGGAAATCAGATATAATAAGCACGAGAGCCTGGATCACTGCTTCAATCTGGCGAAGGCAACTGAAAAGAAGCTACAACAAATGGCAGATAAAATAGAGGCTACAGACAAGGAGAGAGAGAAGCTCATCAAAAAAGACATGCAAGAAATGAAGCAACGGTATGACACTGTGAACAGCAAGTCAGGGAGTCTGGAGACGAGAATGGACACAATGAGCAGAGACCAGGCTGAAAGTTCATGTGTCTTACAAGCCAAATTGGATGCCATCTTGAGAAACACTACATCACAAGACAAGCCGGTAACAGATCGAACGCAGGGAAACAGAGTCGATTTTGTGGAACCACAACGGAACAAGCGGGAGTCAACACCGTTACCGTTACCACGGGGTGCAGCGAGCATAGGATCAGGGGGGCAAGGACAATTATGAAGAGTGGAACCTCAGACACGACAAGTGGTCCGGGGGACTCCACAACAAGCAACAATGTGGGACCTGATGCCATAACGTGGACTAGCACCTGGGAGATGATGATTAGGACATTGGAAGCGTTCGCTACGAGGAAGACGGACTCGAGTGAAAGAGGAGGAAGCAAATCCAGGAAAACCTTCAAGAAGCCAAAAGATATTAAGGACGCCTCAGACGGATGCATTGACACTTGGGTAGAAGTCATGAGACTACACTTGGAACAAGACAACTTGAACGACGAGAGACAAGCCTGCACAGCGATACTCAGCAATTTGGAAGGCACGGCGTTAAAATGTGTAGTTGCAAAGAAGGAAGAGGAACGTGATACTGCAGACAAAATCTTCGAAATATTCTTGAACCTATTCGGATCGGGAATGAAGGGTCACCAGGCTATGATGAGATTCGAAAAGAGAAGACAGAGGGACGATGAATCAATCGATCGGTTCCTGGACGATTTGAGAGCTTGAGAAGAAGGAGTGATCCCGAAGAATCAACAAATAGAAGGAACTTCAGCATCGCCTCGAAATTTATCGATGGGGTTAAAAGTGACGACTTGAAAACAATGTTAGCAACATATTATGCACTATCGAAAGACAATGCACCGACGCCGGAAGGAAGAGATGAGACAGAAATCAAGGGAGTACATGTTGATGAAACCAAAGAAGTACTCGTACCCAGAGAATAGAAACATGCAAGGGGGAATCAACCGCAGAGGTCATCATGGTACAAGACTAGAGATGATATGGACAAACGCAGGTCATGCGCAAATTGCGGTCAGCGGATCATCATGTGGCGGATTGCACGACAAACAAGCAAGGCATGAAGAGTCTGGGATATGCGCTCGATGAGGAAGATATGACCCAGACGGAAGATCATCAAGATAGGTGCAAGATGCTTCTTCTGCAATCAAGAGCGCCACTTTAAGATGGAGTGCCCCTTGTTTTGGGAAGCAGTGAAGAACCAAAGTCACCAAGTCACCCCAAACACAAGCTGGCCCTGGCGGCGGTACAGAACACAAGTAACAGGCAAGCCGAGGGTAGTGCAAGTTAAGAACGCCATAGAAGCCGAGAACAAGAATCCTCTAGCAATAAACTATGAAAAGGCAGCGGCGGAAGCCATCAACAAAGTGAAACAAGATCTAGCGACGAAAGAGATCGAGCAACGACTAAAGCAGGAAATCGAAAGGCAGAAGTTGAATGAGACGTTAAGTATGTCGATGCCGATACCGGAAGCCGAAGTGGGAGCGACAAGGGGTGGAAATTGCAACAATCTAAAATTGGTGACGAGCAAGCCATTCGGCATAACAAAGATCGGTGCCAGAATAATGTCAAAAATCACTGTGGGCGGCCATGAAGTAACGAGAAACCTGAGTGAACCGAGCGACCAGACAATAATGCACATCGATGTGTACGCAGATTACTTAAGTGCAATAAGTCCGCAGACAACTTCTAGAGCCTTGAGGTCACTACTCAAAAGAGGTGACAGCAAGTCAGTCCGCGTCGAGAATAGGTACACGGAAGCCTATGGTCCGCATGAGGTGGTGTTAAACATAGATGGGATAAACATCTACACGAAAACTATGATAACATGTGACGAAGACTTAGCGGGACAGATCTACGTGGGCAGGGAAGAACTAAAAGTGAGATCGATTGGACACTGCGCCATGTTGGAGGAGGATGCAATGCACATCGGGACGGAGGCGGACGTATCAGCACACGTGCTTGACATAAGTGGCAAGAAAACACATTACGCGGGTTACTTGATACGGGAGCGGTCTTGAGCATTATACCAATCGAAACTTGGGTGCGAATGGGTTTTGACAAAGATGATTCGATAGACTCAAGAAAACGGCTATCAGCTGCAAACAAACACCAGAAACTAGGCAGAACACCAATAATAGCCCTAAATCTAGGGGAACACAACCTGTGGATGAGCTTTCTTGTGATGGAGAATCTAGATGAGTCTGACCAATTCATTTTAGGCAGAGACTTCATCAGGAATTTCGACGTAACGATTGATCTGAACAATGCCATGTTCAGGATTCGGAACCCGGATAGGTAGTACGTAATTAAACCGGTAAATCTGATAATGGCAAGTGAGAATAAAGCGCCGGTATTCTTGAGTAGGAGGGTAAGGCTGAAAGCAAATGAAGCGGCAATTGTGAGCTTACGGATGGAAAATGATAATGAGTTTAGTGATAACAAGCATGTATGCATAGTCCCAAATCCAAACAGTCAAAGTGCTGCTGTTTTAGGAAGATCCTTCTCGATAACCAAGAGCGGCCTCTGCGTCAGTGTCTTGTTGAATACTCTTAACATACCCATCACAATCCAGAGGGAGAGGATGCTTCTTTGAAAACTCGATATGAAATGACTGAAAACGTAAAAGAGAATGAAGTACTTGAATCCCAGTCACAGGGACAAGATTTGTATCTTGAGACGATTGAAGAAAATAAAAGATTCATCAGGTCTTTTGAAGTCATTTAATTCAGAGACAGACGATGGACTTTCGAGCTGTTCCAGTTCCCCAGAAAGATCCACACTAGAGGAAATGGAAATGGATAAACCAGTTTTACCTGAAATAGAGCACTTGAGGGGCAAGGTAACGGATGAACACCTCGAAGCCATCAAGGATGTACTAGAGAGGAATGAGGATGGTTTTTCGAGATATAAAGCAGATATTGGATGTTGTAATTTTGTTGAACAAGAAATAGAGCTTGAAGAGACGGCGGTGCCGCATAGGGAGGGGCGAGGCGAATGACCCCACACAAATCGGATGCATGTAGAAAGGAGATAGAGACCTTACTAGAGTATGATATGATAGAACCATCCAAATCACCGTGGGCGTGTGGAGTAGTGATGGCTAAAAGGAAAGGCGACCAATTAAGGTTTTGCTGCGACTTTTGATCTCTGAACTCCGTCACGGTGAAGGATGTCTATCCCATACCTAGAATATATGAGAGCCTCTCAAAGTTGGGGGACGCAAAATTTTTTACGACTCTTGAGTTAGGATCAGCTTTTTGGCAAGTACCACTGAGGAAACAGGAAAGGGACAAGACAGGGTTTGTCTGCGAGTTGGGGCTGTTCCAATGGAAACGGATGCCGTTTGGTCTTTGCAACGCCACGGCCACATTTCAAAGATTGATGGCACACGAATTGATCGGCGCAACAAAGAAATACGGCAACCTGGTAATGTGCTACGTGGATGACGTGGTAATTGCGACGCCGACACTAGGGGATCATATCGAACGACTGGACGAGGTGTTCGCCTGCATGAAGAGATCGGGACTAAAATGCAAACCATCAAAATGTGAAATACTCAAAGACTCGTTAAAATACCTGGGGAGAATGGTGGATAGACATGACATCAGACCAGACCCAGATGCAGTAGAAGCGGTTCTGACGTGGAAATTGCCAAAAACGGAACATCAATTGATGAGTTTACTGGGTTTTGCGAACTACTACAGGGAGTTTATCAAGGCTTACGCGGACAAGGTGTACCCGATGCAACAACTAATGAGGCACAAAGGCAAGAACTTCACGTGGAACAACGCGGCGGAAGAATCATTCCAGAGAATAAAGAAGGAGTTGTGCGAAGCACCGGTGCTAGAGATGCCAACGGAAAAGGGAAGGTACGTACTACATACGGTTGCATCGGCAGTAGCGATTTCTGGCATTCTCCATCAAGAGCAAGAGTGGAATGGGAAGACAGTCTTGAGACCAATAGCATACGGGAGTAAAGTCTTGAGTGATAAGGAGATGAAGTACGGGGCGCCCAGAGCAGAGATGTTCGTGGTGTTTACCTTTGCTTTGTCGAGAAGTGCAGGGCATACCTAGGCAGCGAGCCGTTCAGGTTACGAGTTGACAACAGGGCACTCAGCTGGTTGGAAACGTACTCAATGTATCAAAGCTACATAGGGAGATGCATAGTTTGCCTTGATGGGTACAACATGATAATTGAGCATAGGACGAGAGACAAACATCAAAATGTCGACAACTTGAGTAAGAAGACAGAGTTCTACGAGAGACAGGACCAGAGGGAGGCGGATAGGCCAGAAATCAAAGATGGCTTTTACTTCATGGATAAGGAAACGTATGATAGTCTTCCACTCACGAGATGGCTCGACAAGTCTGGTAAACCCATAGAAGATCACTCCGAACTACCAAAGGAAAGTCCAGAGAGAACAATCTGGAAAAAGACCTGAGGGATGCTAATGGGGATGATGATCAAGCCAAAAAGTGTGAGGGAGACGCTCAAGGTAAAAGACTATGATCTCAACCAAGTAGAAACGGGAAAAGCAGAGATAAATGTAGACTTGATGAGGTTACTCGAGAAACCGGCAGACAATAAACCTGTGGTACAGGGTGAAGAAGAACCAGAGGTCACAATATTGAGAAGAAATGAGGCGGATGGTGGCGAGGACTCCTCGAAGGAAAGGAAACCTGATGGGAAAGAAGTTGTGCAAACACTGGTTGAGAGGATCCCTTAAGACACACTTGACAGGGGAGTGTGAAGAATGGGTTGAAGACTCAGAGAAAAGCAACGATGATCAAGATAGTCTGTGCATGATACTGGCTGAAGAGAAGATGAGGCACCGAGATAGGGAACTAAAAACGGATCCCTCATCAGGAACATACAACTTGGATCAGCAGGAGGTGCGCGGAGGTGAAGATCTTGAAAGAATCGCAGTATCAAGGAAGCCGTTCCGGGAGCTATCATGTAACTCGAATGTCAGAACAAACCTGGTGCCAGAAGATGACTGGAAGATCCTGACGAGGATAGTTTGCGTCAAACTGAAAGATGAAATCCACAGTCCTGGAGAAATGAATGGTCAAATATTGGCTTTAAAGGAGCGCGTCAAGGCGAGATATAGGCTGTCGGATCTGATAGAGCCAAAAGAATGACAAGATGACAAGCAACATCTCCAAATGGATCCGGATGGGAGTCAAGGAGAAAAGAGACCTAGAAGAAGACAGTTACAAGATATTGAGCCAGTTCTACAAGGAAAAGAAGGATTTGCTCTATCAGACGGCTGATGGGGTGGTAGCATTCAGGAGAAAAGATGAAGAAAAGATACTACACAAGTATAACCTCATCATACTACCACAATTGTACCAGAAGGAGGTGTTATTCAGATTGCACGATCAAATGGGACATCAGCGGATAGACAAAGTGCAACAGAGAATATTACACAGATTTGATTGGCCGGGATTAAGGAAAGCCTGCGAGAGATGGATGAACGCATGTCTGGCATGTCTACAAGTGAAAGACCCACGGAAGATGAAGTTCCCAGTCAAGTTCGTTGAGAGCTCGGAATTCAACGAGGTTGAGCAGATAGACCATCAAAAGATCTGCATGACCGAGTCGGGCTAAAACCAGATACTGGTCACAATAGATCACTTTACTAAGTTGGCGGAAGCAGTGCCCTGTCAAACAGCCTCAGCGGAGGAGACATGTGACCACTTGATAACTCATTGAGTATCACGATATGGTTGATGACATTTCAGTCGGACAACGGGAAGGCCTTCGTGGGTGACCTGACAAAAGAATTGATGAAGAGGTCACACATTGCTCAAGCGCACTCGACGACTTACCATCCTCAGACTAACGGGTTAGTGGAGAGACAGAACAGGACATTGGTGAACATGCTGAGGGTATATTGCTCGAGATACTTGACAGATTGAGATAAGTATCTACCGCAAGTGCTGGGGGCGTACAACAGCACGCAACACTCGACGACAGGAATCAGTCCCTTCATGATGTTAACGGGCAAGGAGAGGGCAATGCCCCTAACCTTTTTTTACCCAGAATACGGAGGGAAAAAGACGTCGCCTCAAGCTTATGTGAAGGAGGCGGTCAAGAGACAATAGGAACTAAACGAGCTCTGCAGGAGAAACATGGCACAAGCGCAAATGAGGCAGCTGAAGAAATATGATAAAAAGATACTTCAGGCTAAACCGTATGCAGTGTGCCAATACGTCTCGGTATTCCAGAAGGTCATACTTCCCAAGGGGACAAAAAAAACTACTCAAGAAGTGCAGATGACCATTCATGATCACAGAAGTACACCAGCAGGGACGGTTCTACCGTTTGAGTACGGGGCGAGCAGCGCATTATGAAAACCTGAAGCCACATGTCCCATCTCCGGAGGACTGGTGCGTACCGCAGAATATGGAGGGACTAGAGTACCTGTTGGTAGAGCCAGCATGTGAAGTGAACGAAAAAGGCACCAGGGAAAAGAATGATGGCAACGAAGACGTGAGCATGGTCGATAATGAAAAAATAGAAGCAAGCTCAGATGCGGAATCTATTGCGGAGGAAGACTGGAACGACCCGGAGCAGGACGAGGCCAAAATGGACGGAACCAGACTTGTCGATAACAGCAGGAACCAGGAGTGGTAATCGCAAACGGACAGGCATGAGGTACAATAGGTATGGGGATGACTTCTTGATTGACAAGATACAGCCGGATGAATTGAGCGACGAGTTACTGAGTGCTGGAGAATTGGTGGCAGACGATGAATGGCAAATCATCAACGACAGCGAACACTACCCGCAAGAAGACTACTCCATTCTAGAACAAGAAACAGATCTGGAGCAGAGCTAGATAGAGAGGAGGGAGAACACAAACTTGAGAAAACTAGAGTGGATGCGTGATGTCAAGAGCAAAGGAGAAGAAGAGCAGAGCATTCAGCAGGTCGACGTGTCAGCAGAACAACATGTGAAAGCGGAAGATCCCCTCCTCGGTTGGACAGCAACCGACAGGCCGCTCGAGATACCGCCAGACAATTTAGAATCAGCATCATCGACGGGGACATCGATAAATATTTTTGTCCGGGGAGTGGGGGTAGGAACTACCCAGAACGAAAATTTGATAATAAAGAAACTCAGAGAAGTGAGAGAGACCAGCGGGCTAGATCTGGACGAAGAAAAAGCCGAGCCTACCATAGGACGGAAATTGAAATACCCAATGAATACTCGGAGAACATCCTGATAACGGACAGCGACTTCATTTTGTCAGGCAGGACTAGCGCGATCTGTATAACGGCGGACATGAGCTTCAAATCGAGGCTAGAGGCTGACTTCAAGAGAGAATATCAGAACGTGGAGTTTCTATTCAGACAGAGACCGGGGCTGTACAAACACTTGAGGGATTTAGACTACACCCAGATCGATGAGAGGATGGCGGTGATGTTGAATGCCATCCTACAGTTAGAGGCGCTGGGTGAATGCAGGGAATCAGCGACAGAAGCTGTTCTGATGATTGGCTACACGACGGAAGGGATATCCAATCAAGAACAGACGAGGTGGTTGTCCTGGAATGTGGATGGAGGCGTGAGGGGGTTCGAATTGGCAAGGAATCCTGGCTTGAGTAAAAACACAGAATATGGTGCGGGAGAATTTCCACTCCCCGCCAGACAGCCAGAAGGGCTCGCGGCCCAATCCACGAGCAGGCCGTCGTCCATGATACGGTCTCAACAGACATAGGAGGCATACCCGGACCTCAGCAACCTGAAGAGGTAACTAGAGAGGGCACAGAGGCGAACCTTGACAGGAATGGTGCGAAGCTTGAGAGGGACCAGGCAAACCTGGAAAGAGATCAGGCGGTCCTCGAGAGAGATCAGGCGTGGAGTGATCTCAGCATGCTCAGGGCGGAGTACCTGCAAGAACAGAGGGTCCACGAGAACGAGGTGAACTGCGAGCAGCTGAAGTCGGAAATGGAGAAGCTCGCGAGACAGAGAGCTCGCGAGACAGAAAGAAAAGAGGACACGGACAAGAGAGCCAGCCGCCACGGCATCGAGACCTGAATCACAAACGGAGGTGGATGAGGCTCCTAGGCCCAGCGGCCGGTTCAACTTAGACCGGGCGGCCCAGGAGCACATGAATGAAGGCCTGGAGGTGTGTATACCATCCGAACCGTTACCCTCTGTGTGCATAGCCTGGATGCGCAATCGGTGCGACCGTTGATGGAGGTCAAGCTCCCAGGATATACCCCTAGTTCAACCACAAGCAGTAGCCAAGCTGGGTCGGGTTCATCTCGTCTCAAGGCACTACAAGAGAGGTTGCAGTCGAGAACCCGTGACGATTCAGAGAAAGAAGGGCGACCTCCTACTTGGAGGGACCATCCAGTTAGGAGCGTGACAATCGCGAGTTATAAGAAGAATAAAGATGGCGCATACCACAGGCACAACTGGATGGATTGGACGGCAGCGCAGCGGGCCAGGAGGGACTGCTTCCATGACGCTGCTTGGGCTGAACATTTCACTCAACCCAGGATACCGGATGGTGCAGTCCACCTGATCATAGTGGACAGCTTGATACGGGTGCTCACGCGGATCCAGTCACACTGGCAGGTTGAAGTCTTCAGCTTTTCTGGAGCTGCGACACCGCAGATGTTGGCGTCCCTTGAGATGTTGGATATGGTGAAGATGTATACGGTCACTCTGATGATGGGGACCAATGATGTGTCTAGAGGAGAGTCAAGGAAGGTAACGAGGTTGCAGGAGAAGATGAGTTGTATCCTTCAAGAGCTGAGGATTTGGTTTGATCCCGCAATAGTCACCATCTGTACGGTCCCATAAAACATGATGTTTGACCAGCATGCGATGGAAATGAATGAGAAGGTGCGAAATATCAATGGGGAAATCAGGCAGATTCAGCAGAGAAGCGTGCTCCCCGTGAGTTTGCTGGACGTGGCCGGCCTGATGGAACACTCCCTCCCGCGTGATGCATCCTCGGATGGCATTCACTTCGACACGCCCAAGGGAACGGAATGGCTAAATGGTGTCTTCCAGAGACACATAAGCCAGCTGGAGTCGGACATGCTAGAAATGGCCCAGTTCGCCTTGGGTCCACCCCGATCCCTCCTTTCTAGTGTTCTACGCGAGAGTGTTCTACGTAGAGTGTTCTACGCGAGAGATACCATCTTGGACGCGTTCGTGCAGGAATTGCTGCACATGCCCATAAATCTCTTGTTGGCCCTATACTTGGTCTACCCCTGATATCTGTTTAACATGGGTCCGGCCTACATGTTCAGTAGAGGTGTGGAAACACGAATTGACGTGTATTTGACACTAGTACTCTGGACCCACGTAGAGCTGACCGCATATCATAGATTGATGAAGTATGGAGAGCCTCTGTCGATGGGGAAAGCCCATCCCAGCACGGAGACTTACTCGTACAAATGCAAGGCCGGATTGAAAACGCTGTTGGTGGAATACCTCTTGATGCAGAATCGATACCTGACGGGAGAAGAGAAGAATACTAAAACGAAAGAGGAATGGAAGGAGGCGAATGGATGCATGCCTCTCTTGACGGATCTATGTCTAGCCATGAGATCTGACCCACTAGGGATGAGCAGGGGGCTTGAGGAGGTTGTGACCTGCATCCACGGACCGGCAGTGGCATTTGCTGAGGGCAGGGATGAGCGACACAGTGCTCTTCGGGAAGGTGAAAGATCCCGAACTAATGGTATTCAACTTCCGGGGGCAGTTGCAGTGCAGAATCGGGGGGAAACGTGAGGGTCCCATTGAGGCCTACCCCAAGTTCTGGAATTTGAACCCCCTGGCAGCGGATAAGCACGAGATCTTGAGAATCCCGGCATGGAAGAAGAGTTGTGATCTGGTGAAGATAGAGCTAGAGACGATACTTGAACGAGAGGTTCTGCCAACCGTGGTCCCGGAGTTCCCGATAGTCAGGAGACTGACACTGGGGATGAATAGCCCGTTGATGGTCCCTTCCCTATACGCGAGAGCCATGGCGGAGAAGCAACAGAGGGAGTTCACAGACGGTTGGGACCCCTTGTTCATAGGGTACACAGCCGCAGTCTATTTTCACCCGTGCGACATCAAAATAAACTCGTGGACGACTCAAGCGAAGAAGATGAGAGGCTCAATGCCTTCAAAATTCGATGTTCGGGACATCTTGAGAACGCTCAATCAAGCGAATCTAGAGAACATGTTGCCGGTATGGGACGACGGAAGAATGATCGTAGAAGAAGGACACATCGCGCTAAGAGACGAAATGAAATTCGCTACACGAAAGTACCGGGCGCCCTACGGATTAGAGCGAGTGGAGATGAAACAGGATTAGAAAGAGCTGGACGCGGCAGATTCCTTATATGTAGTTCTTACGGAACACAAGAAGCAGAATCCAGCAACACCCTCACCGCTATCAGTGGGCACCCCTGGAGATAAGAGGAGCGGTCCTGTAGAAAACAGATTTAGGGACATACTTGAGAAAAGGCGAGCCGAATCAGAAGCGGAAAGCATGGATGAGACTCTCAGTGAAGCAGGAGAGGAAATGGAAGTGGGGATACGCAGAAACCAGCTGAGGAGGATTTCACCGCTCAGGAACTGTTTCAGGACCTAAGCGGAGACGATTTGGCGGCACGGCCACGCCACCTCTGACATCATCCCCTCGGAAGAACCTGGAATTACCCTTGACCAACGAAACTTCCAACATGGGGATGATACTCTTGAGTACAAAAGAGAGTAAGAAGAACACTTTCGAAGAGAACAAGAGCATGTTTCTGGGGACTCTGGATGAGAAGGCATGGCGGGAATTCTTGAGTGAATTTAATCAGGAGACGGAAAGTGAGACCACACTAGATGACTTCAAAGAAGAGCTGTGGAACACAGTGGTGAAGTTCGGGGAACCTGTCTTGATGGGCACCGGGCTGGATGAGAAAGCAAGAAAGGAGTTACTGAGCAAGATGGTCAAATTAAAGGAGACGCGACAGAAGACCGGAAATGATGAAGGTGAGACAACTCTACTCTGAAACAAAAAACTGATGATAAAATGATTAAAGTTAAAGGGGAGGACAAGCTTAAGACTAGTAATATGATTGATGATACTAATATCCTTAAGGCTCGAGAAGGGAGAGGCAAGAGTCGGGAAGGTTTGATCGGGACAAACAGGTCGAATCAGTGATGATAGTGACGACGCCCCCAAGCAAAGGTATGAAGTCTCGAAAAAGGAAACGGGAGGTAGAGGAGTTGAGCAGCCCGTCGGCGGATGCTGTCTCTGAGAAGAACTTGAGGGAGAATGCCCCCATGATTCTAGCGCGAAGGAAGACTGCGGCCTACAAGAGTAGCTCCGAACCAAGGAAGCTAGCCGAAGTGGTGAAAGAGATAGAGGTCTCGACAAGTCTGGCAACGGAAGAAGATTTCAAACCTCAGAAGGCAAGCTCGAAAAAGGGTTCGACGAATGGACAAACATGGGAAGTGGATGTTGGCAAAGAATAAATCTCGAGCGAGCATCAGGTTTTTGGCAAACAAGTGACCAGCGACCCTCAATCAGGGGATAGACAAAGTGCAACAGAGAATATTACACAGATTTGATTAGCCGGGATTAAGGAAAGCCTGCGAGAGATGGGTGAACGCATGTCTGGCATGTCTACAAGTGAAAGACCCACGGAAGATGAAGTTCCCACTCAAGTTCGTTGAGAGCTCGGAATTCAACGAGGTTGAGCAGATAGACCATCAAAAGATCTGCATGACCGAGTCGGGCTAAAACCAGATACTGGTCATAATAGATCACTTTACTAAGTTGGCGGAAGCAGTGCCCTGTCAAACAGCCTCAGCGGAGGAGACATGTGACCACTTGATAACACATTGAATATCACGATATGGTTGTCCGATGACATTTCAGTCGGACAACGGGAAGGCCTTCGTGGGTGACCTGACAAAAGAATTGATGAAGAGGTCACACATTGCTCAAGCGCACTCGACGACTTACCATCCTCAGACTAACGGGTTAGTGGAGAGACAGAACAAGACATTGGTGAACCTGCTGAGGGTATATTGCTCGAGATACTTGACAGATTGGGATAAGTATCAACCGCAAGTGGTGGGGGCGTACAACAGCACGCAACACTCGACGACAGCAATCAGTCCCTTCATGATGTTAACGGGCAAGGAGAGGGCAATGCCCCTAACCTTCTTTTACCCAGAATACGGAGGGAAAAAGACGTCGCCCCAAGCTTATGTGAAGGAGGCGGTCAAGAGACAATAGGAACTAAACGAGCTCTGCAGGAGAAACATGGCACAAGCGCAAATGAGGCAGCTGAAGATATATGATGAAAAGATACTTCAGGCTAAACCGTATGCAGTGGGCCAATACGTCTCGGTATTCCAGAATGTCATACCTCCCAAGGGGACAAAAAAACTATTCAAGAAGTGCAGAGGACCATTCATGATCACAGAAGTACACCAGCAGGGACCGTTCTACCGTTTGAGTACGGGGCGAGCAGCGCATTATGTAAACCTGAAGCCACATGTCCCATCTCCGGAGGACTGGTGCGTACCGCAGAATATGGAGGGACTAGAGTACCTGTTGGTAGAGCCAGCATGTGAAGTGAACAAAAAAGGCACCAGGGAAAAGAATGATGGCAACGAAGACGTGAGCATGGTCGATAATAAAAAAATAGAAGCAAGCTCAGATGCGCAATCTATTGCGGAGGAAGACTGGATCGACCCGGAGCAGGACGAGGTGCCAAAATGGACGAAACCAGACTTGCTTATAACAGCAGGAACCAGGAGTGGTAATCGCAAACGGACAGGCATGAGGTACAATAGGTACGGGGATGACTTCTTGATTGACAAGATACAGCCTGATGAATTGAGCGACGAGTTAGTGAGTGCGGCCGAATTGGTGGCAGACGATGAATGGCAAATCATCAACGACACCGAACACTACCCGCAAGAAGACTACTCCACACTAGAAGAAGAAGTAGATCTGGAGCAGAGCGAGATAGAGAGGAGGGAGAACACAAACTTGAGAAAACTAGAGTGGATGCGTGATGTCAAGAGGAAAGGAGAAGAAGAGCAGAGCATCCAGCAGAACGACGTGTCAGCAGAACAACATGTGAAAGCGGAAGGTCTCCTCTTCGGTTGGACAGCAACCGACAGGCCGCTCGAGAAACCGCC
Source organism: Symsagittifera roscoffensis (assembly GCF_963678635.1). NCBI lineage: Eukaryota > Metazoa > Xenacoelomorpha > Acoela > Convolutidae > Symsagittifera > Symsagittifera roscoffensis. The sequence continues at coordinate 31,645,489 of NC_087066.1, forward strand.
AGACAATTTAGAACCAGCATCATCGACGGGGACGTCGATAAATATTTTTGTCCGGGGAGTGGGGGTAGGAATTACCCAGAACGAAAATTTGATAATAAAGAAACTCAGAGAAGTGAGAGAGACCAGCGGGCTAGATCTGGACGAGGAAGAAGCCGAGCCTACCATAGGACGGAACTTCAGAACAAAATTTGAAATACCCAATGAATACCCGGAGAACATCCTGATAACGTACAGCGACTTCATTTTGTCAGACAGCACTAGCGCGATCTGTATAACGGCGGACATGAGCTTCAAATCGAGGCTAGAGGCCGACTTCAAGAGAGAATATCAGAACGTGGAGTTTCTATTCAGACAGAGACCGGGGCTGGGAGGAATGGCTGCGCTTCCCCCATCAGTTTCACAAGTCCCGGGCAAATACTTGTGTTTCCTGGTAAAAAGAATCAATGAAAGGAATACGATAGATCCTGAGCACGTGATGTTAGCACTAACAAGGCTGAGAGATTTGATGATGGAAAGAGGGATAGTGGAGGTCTCGATGCCTGTTTATGACCCAAACAAGGGCAAGTTGAGCCCAAGGGAGTTATATGCCATCTTACACGTGGTCTTCTCAGAAACGGAGATAATGGTACACCTACAAAAGAAATACTACTTGAGTATCGCCTGAGCTACGGGTGGACAATGGAGATCTTGAGTTAGGGGTACATGGGGATCTCGAGTAAGGGTACACGGGGATCTCGAAGCAGGTAGATGGATTTTAACGTAATAGGAATGACAATTATAATTTAAAGATTTGACGGTGCTAAAACATTAAATGAATCTGCATGCTCTTATAGAACGTCCAAATGAACTATTTTAGCGAAACAAATGTTGGGATAATGTTTTAACCACAATGATGGGGGGTGGTTTAGGTTAGGAACAGAACATCGTAGTCTAAGAATGAATTTTATTTTCAGATTGATTTTTAAAATTGAGTTGACAACCTAGCCTCACGCATTTGAAAAAAAAGAAGTTCTTGAGCAAGTTCACGATCAACAACATTCAAAGTGAGACGTTTCTCAAGTTCTCAAGTTGGTTCTCAGGGTAATTCTCAAGTTGGTTCACAAGGTAATTCTCGAGTTGGTTGATACGTGAGATCATCTAAAGACTGTGACAATGGCAGATCGTTTTTGGAAATCTATGCCTGCAGCGCTCAAGAGACCTACGCTCAATGAGCTGTACAAACACTTGAGGGATTTAGACTACACCCAGATCGATGAGTGGATGGCGGTGATGTTGAATGCCATCCTACAGTTAGAGGCGCAGGGTGAATACAGGGAATCAGCGACAGAAGCTGTTTTGATGGTTGGCTACACGACGGAAGGGATATCCAATCAAGAACAGACGAGGTGGTTGTCCTGGAATGTGGATGGAGGCGTGAGGGGGTTCGACTTGGCAAGGAATCCTGGCTTGAGTAACAACACAGAATATGGTGCGGGAGAATTTCCACTCCCCGCCAGACCGCCAGCAGGGCTCGCGGCCCAATCCACGAGCAGGCCGTCGTCCATGATACGGTCTCAACAGACATAGGAGGCATGCCCGGACCTCAGCAACCTGAGGAGGGAACTAGAGAGGACACAGAGGTAGAGGGACAAGGCGAACCTTGACAGGGATGGTGCGAAGCTTGAGAGGGACCAGGCAAACCTGGAAAGAGATCAGGCGGTCCTCGAGAGAGATCAGGCGTGGAGTGATCTCAGCATGCTCAGGGCGGAGTACCTGCAAGAACAGAGGGTCCACGAGAACGAGTCGAACTGCGAGCAGCTGAAGTCGGAAATGGAGAAGCTCCAGAGAAGACAACATGAGCTCGCGAGACAGAAAGAAAAGAGGACACGGACAAGAGAGCCAGCCGCCACAGCATCGAGACCTGAATCACAAATGGAGGTGAATGAGGCTCCTAGGCCGAGCGGCCGGTTCAACTTAGACCGGGCGGCCCAGGAGCACATGAATGAGGGCCTGGAGGTGTGTATACCATCCGAACCGTTACCCTCTGTGCGTAGCCTGGATGCGCAATCGGTGCGACCCTTGATGGAGGTCAAGCTCCCAGGATATACCCCTAGTTCAACCACAAGCAGTAGCCAAGCTGGGTCGGGTTCATCACGTCTCAAGGCACTACAAGAGAGGTTGCAGCCGAGAACCCGTGACGATTCAGAGAAAGAAGGGCGACCTCCTACTTGGAGGGACCATCCAGTTAGGAGCGTGACAATCGCGAGTTATAAGAAGAATAAAGATGGCGCATACCACAGGCACAACTGGATGGATTGGACGGCAGCGCAGCGGGCCAGGAGGGACTGCTTCCATGACGCTGCTTGGGCTGAACATTTCACTCAACCCAGGATACCGGATGGTGCAGTCCACCTGATCATAGGGGACATCTTGATACGGGTGCTGACGCGGATCCAGTCACACTGGCAGGTTGGGGTTTTCAGCTTTTCTGGAGCTGCGACACACCGCAGATGCTGGCGTCCCTTGAGATGTTGGATATGTTGATGATGTATACGGTCACTCTGATGATGGGGACCAATGATGTGTCCAGAGGAGAGTCAAGGCAGGTAATGAGGTTGCACGAAAAGATGAGTTGTATCCTTCAAGAGCTGAGGATTTGGTTTGATCCCGCAATAGTCACCATCTGTACGGTCCCATAAAACATGATGTTTGACCAGCATGCGATGGAAATGAATGAGAAGGTGCGAAATATCAATGGGGAAATCAGGCAGATTCAGCAGAGAAGCGTGCTCCCCGTGAGTTTGCTGGACGTGGCCGACCTGATGGAACACTCCCTCCCGCGTGATGCATCCTCGGTTGGCATTCACTTCGACACGCCCAAGGGAACGGAATGGCTAAATGGTGTCGTCCAGAGACACATAAACCAGCTGGAGTCAGACCTGCTAGAAATGGCCCAGTTCGCCTTGGGTCCACCACCGATCCCTCCTTTCTATGCCCCTAGATCCCTATCCAGCCGTCTGGGAGCGAGAGCTGGTTCGCGAGATTGATCAGGGAGTAGCCGGACCAGGCAACCAGGGTCCACACCGATGAAGGCTGAGGAGGCGGAGTCTTCTACGCCCCAGAGTTCGCTGGTTTCATCGGTAGTGGTGGTGGACGACAAGAGGATGGAGAGAACAGCAGATGCAAACAAGACGCGATATTCGGAAAGGATAAAAGAGTTGGACCTGGAGGATTTGGAGTGCAGAAAGGAGTTAGCGGAGGTCTTGGGACTCAAGGATGTGTCAAACGAGGACTTGAGTCGACACTATTGTGTGGACTGGTTGAAAGCCCATGAAGCGCACTTCTCGAGAGCAAAGACAATGGAGGCAGCCGACTTGACCGGGATCCCGCTGAAGTCGGTGATGGGACCGATAAACTACAGACCACTCAAGCAGTTGGGATGTCGGGGACTTATAGTGGAACCTCCCAAGCACCCAACAAGTGTAGCCCGAATCAGGGTGGCAACACCCGCACAATTAAGAGTGGTAGAGAAGCTGCTTGAGCCAGGGGACATAGGGCTCCCGGATGCCGCGTACGAGGGATCTAGGTTAGCCGATGATCCTAGTTATGGCAAACCCTGTGGGAACTCACAGTTGGCGAAAACTTTGGCAGTATATGATCGATCAGACCCGGGAGCGGCAAGAATGATTATTGTGGCGGACTCGGATTTTGAAGGGACGTCTCCTAAATTGTTTTGGCCGGAAACCTTGGTGTATTTGCTGCCTGGCGCCGAGCTAAATCAGATGCTAACCCTGGTGGTAGTGATTAAATCAGAAATGCCTTGTGAGCCGGAGTTGCTGCTGTTTGCAGGAATGAACGATCACTTGCATTCGGCAGGATTACTGGAGCACCTGAAGGGAGAGGCGCCAACGCCCAAGAAGACCTGGGAGCAGGAATCGGTGGTTTCTAGATTCGGACCCAAGACGAGAGTGGTGTTTACGACGTCCCCGGGCTACGCGAGTATGCCACCTGCTTTGCAGTTTGTGTATGCCATATTGATCCTGACAGCGGAAGGGAACGCGTGGCGGGTATTGATGGCTACCCCTAATCGCGAGCTAGAGCCGACAAACTTGAGGCTCCTGAAGTCAGAACTGGCAGCAGCATGGGCTGACGTGTCTCATGCCTTGAGGGGATTTCATGAATTGGCAGACATCCTCATGGTACTGGACGAGGTCCTCTTTCTTGAGATCTCGAATCTGACTCGACGGTTGAAGTTCAATCCAGAAATTGGGGATGACCACCCAGCAATCAACCACTTGCACTCAACCACAGCGATTCTATGGTTTCGAAGCATGGATTTGACTATTACGAGCTCCACCAGCAAGGCGAGGGGACCAAGCAACGAGAGAAAGAACGTGGCTGCGGCCGAGAAACAAATGGAAGCAATGGCATACCGTCTGATGCAAGAGAGAGGCAGGTGGCCTTTCCTGGCACCAAGGCAGGAGATTGCCACGGCCAAGACGCGGGAGAGTGCACCACTCCTCATCAAGCAGGTATGGGAGTTTCTCGAGAGACAATTGGAAGTGGCAGAGAGCAGGGACATGACAGTAGGAAGATTCGTCACGGTGGCAAACGAAGTTAACATTGGGGGGTTCTGAAGGGAACACGCGAGGGGTGATCTGAAGACGAGGAATGATCACGAGATCTTGAAATTCTTGAGTCCTTGATGGGAGAAGAGGTACATGGCTAGAGTGTTCTACGCGAGAGATACCATCTTGGACGCGTTCGTGCAGGAATTGCTGCACATGCCCATAAATCTCTTGTTGGCCCTATACTTGGTCTACCCCTGATATCTTTTTAACATGGGTCCGGCCTACATGTTCAGTAGAGGTGTGGAAACACGAATTGACGGGTATTTGACACTAGTACTCTGGACCCACGGAGAGCTGACCGCATTTCATAGATTGATGAAGTATGGAGAGCCTCTGTCGATGGGGAAAGCCCATCCCAGCACGGTAACCTACTCGTACAAATGCATGGCCGGATTGAAGACGCTGTTGGTGGAATACCTCTTGATGCAGAATCGATACCTGACGGGAGAAGAGAAGAATCCTAAAACGAAAGAGGAATGGAAGGAGGCGAATGGATGCATGCCTCTCTTGACGGATCTATGTCTAGCCATGGGATGAGCAGGGGGCTTGAGGAGGTTGTGACCTGCATCCACGGACCGGCAGTGACATTTGCCTTTCCCGACCCGCTTGTGACGGCGTATCGACACTCAGTGGCACACGTGAGCTTAATAAGCGTGCTAGACGGAACCGCGCTGAGTTGATGCAGACAGGAGGAGCTGAGGGCAGGGATGAGCGACACAGTGCTCTTCGGGAAGGTGAAAGATCCTGAACTAATGGTATTCAACTTCCGGGGGCAGTTGCAGTGCAGAATCGGGGGGAAACGTGAGGGTCCCATTGAGGCCTACCCCAAGTTCTGGAATTTGAACCCCCTGGCAGCGGATAAGCACGAGATCTTGAGAATCCCGGCATGGAAGAAGAGTTGTGATCTGGTGAAGATAGAGCTAGAGACGATACTTGAACGAGAGGTTCTGCCAACCGTGGTCCCGGAGTTCCCGATAGTCAGGAGACTGACACTGGGGATGAATAGCCCGTTGATGGTCCCTTCCCTATACGCGAGAGCCATGGCGGAGAAGCAACAGAGGGAGTTCACAGACGGTTGGGACCCCTTGTTCATAGGGTACACAGCCGCAGTCTATTTTCACCCGTGCGACATCAAAATAAACTCGTGGACGACTCAAGCGAAGAAGATGAGAGGCTCAATGCCTCCAAAATTCGATGTTCGGGACATCTTGAGAACGCTCAATCAAGCGAATCTAGAGAACATGTTGCCGGTATGGGACGACGGAAGAATGATCGTAGAAGAAGGACACATCGCGCTAAGAGACGAAATGAAATTCGCTACACGAAAGTACCGGGCGCCCCACGGATTAGAGCGAGTGGAGATGAAACAGGATTAGAAAGAGCTGGACGCGGCAGATTCCTTATATGTAGTTCTTACGGAACACAAGAAGCAGAATCCAGCAACACCCTCACCGCTATCAGTGGGCACCCCTGGAGATAAGAGGAGCGGTCCTGTAGAAAACAGATTTAGGGACATACTTGAGAAAAGGCGAGCCGAATCAGAAGCGGAAAGCATGGATGAGACTCTCAGTGAAGCAGGAGAGGAAATGGAAGTGGGGGATACGCAGAAACCAGCTGAGGAGGATTTCACCGCTCAGGAACTGTTTCAGGGCCTAAGCGGAGACGATTTGGCGGCACGGCCATGCCACCTCTGACATCATCCCCTCGGAAGAACCTGGAATTACCCTTGAGCAACGAAACTTCCAACATGGGGATGATACTCTTGAGTACAAAAGAGAGTAAGAAGAACACTTTCGAAGAGAACAAGAGCATGTTTCTGGGGACTCTGGATGAGAAGGCATGGCGGGAATTCTTGAGTGAATTTAATCAGGAGACGGAAAGTGAGACCACACTAGATGACTTCAAAGAAGAGCTGTGGAACACAGTGGTGAAGTTCGGGGAACCTGTCTTGATGGGCACCGGGCTGGATGAGAAAGCAAGAAAGGAGTTACTGAGCAAGATGGTCAAATTGAGGGAGACGCGACAGAAGACCGGAATTGATGAATGTGAGACAGCTCTACTCTGAAACAAAAAACTGATGATAAAATGATTAAAGTTAAAGGGGAGGACAAGCTTAATACTAGTAATATGATTAATGATATTGATATCCTTAAGGCTCGAGAAGGGGAGAAGCAAGAGTCGGGAAGGTTGGATTGGGACAAAGAGGTCGAATCAGTGATGATAGTGACGACTCCCCCAAGCAAAGGTATGAAGTCTCGAAAAAGGAAACGGGAGGTAGAAGAGTTGAGCAGCCCGTCGGCGGATGCTGTCTCTGAGAAGAACTTGAGGGAGAATGCCCCCATGATTCTAGCGAGATGGAAGACTGCGGCCTACAAGAGTAGCTCCGAACCAAGGAAGCTAGCCGAAGTGGTGAAAGAGATGGAGGTCTCGACAAGTCTGGCAACGGAAGAATAATTCAAACCTCAGAAGGCAAGCTCGAAAAAGGGTTCGACGAAAGGACAAACATGGGAAGTGGATGTTGGCAAAGAATGGATCTCGAGCGAGCATCAGGTTTTTGGCAAACAAGTGACCAGCGACCCTCTTGAGAAGAATGCGACGAGGAATACGGCTCGACCTTGGTGGGTGGCCCTAGAGACAATGAAGGAACTGGAGGACTGTCTGAAGAAGCTCGATCGTGGAATGTCCCGCAAGCGTTGCAACAAGTTAGAATTGGGAAGTCAGCTGAAGCGAATTTGCAGAGCTTGTTGCTGGATTACTTTGAGGAGGCGATGAGAACACCTTCGTCCGCACTGCCTTTGATGGCAAATCCCTTTGTTAGAACAGCGGGGCAGCTGATGTTCGCGTGGAGCCTAGTGGGAGTAGAATTGGAGGTATTGACTTCACATGACAATTTGAAGTTGTACGACAAAAGCCTAGAAGTTTACCAGATGTCGCGAGAGATAATTCCCTTTGAGTCTGGCAAGAAGGAAAGATGCCACTTGTTTCTTGAGGTGGATAATGTCTGTAATGACCAATAGTACCGTCCAAGCGTGTCATCAGAAGGCCACGGGGAGCAAAACTATGGAGAGGAGAGTCTCCACCGTCATACTGAATGTGTACCAGGGCACGGGGATTAAAAAAGAAGATGACTCGAGGCAATCCCTAGAGAATCATGGGAAAGTTGATGAAATACGGAGGTTCCACAACAAGAAATTTGAAGAGGGGCATGATGTGCATCGTAACTTGGCCTTGGCTGAGGATTACTCGAGACCCAACAAACAGGGAGAGTACCAATATGTATCTGGAGTAATGGAGATAGCATACAACCCTTTCTTGAATTCAGATGCCGCGAGTGCTCACAGGAATCACGAGGTGATGGAGTTATTGAAGTTTTGGACAGAGAAGATAATTGTAATCGATTCGATGGAAAGGGAGAAAACGAGCCGGCTACTTGAGTCTGGCGAGAAGAAAAGATGCCACTTGTTTCTTGAGGTGGATAATGTCCTTAATGACCAATAGTACGGGGAATAAGCGTACCGCGCTCGAGCAAGATAGTAGAATTGAAGATGGGGAATGGAAATGGCATAATGACTACCAATTTGGGAACGGTTTGGAATTTGCTGAAAACCTCCTGGCGCCCACATCCCCACGCAAGCTTGATAGAGAAGGTCACGGAACGAGTGAGGCTAACACCAACAAAAGATGAAGACTTTGGATATGATACACAAACTGATCCTACCACAGAGTAAAGAGTCGGGCGAAGCAATGAGTAAGCTAGGATCAGTAAAAAAGTTGGCAGCTGTCTTGACTTGACGTGCGGAGGCGGAGAGCACACTTGTCATGGACGATCATGTGTCAGAATACAATCTTTCCAGAGAGAAGACCTAGTCGCTTGGTTTGGTGACATAACAGAAAGAGAGAAGAGCGAGGTGCAGATAGTGGCTGAGTGCTATATGAACACTACAGTGAATATAGCAACGGCGCTGGGGTTCTTCTCAAGAATGTGTAGTCTGCAATCACTGGAGATGCTGGAGTCTGAGCACCATTTTGGTGACTGCGATGAGCGTGGAGTCGTGACCGGGGGCGTTGCAAACTACCCAGAAACATATCAGAGGGTGGAAAATTGGTCTTGAGGTGGAGATGGGATTTCCCGTGAGCGAAGCTTATGGTCTGCCTATAATGCAAAATCCTTGGTGGGGTCAGTAATGGCCAACCTATGTGGGAGCGACTATCCATTGCACATGGCGATGGTGGAGGTATCCAGCCAAAGGATGCTAGTGGACAAGGCCTTCTCGGTGCCCAAGTGCGTACGACTGGCTCGAATGTCGCATCATTCACATAAGCTGTTGAAGAAGATCCTGGGAACGGTACCGAGGGAACAAAGAGATGACTTGAGTGAAATCTGGAGAGAAGAACTCTTGAGTTTAGAAGGCGAAAACGCAAGTGACTTCGAGAGACAGAATGCCATCGGGAAGCCGATGAATAGTGTCCCAGCGCAGGAGGAAAACGATACAACACATGAAAAATGATGGAATTGGAACCTTTGCTGGAGGCTTTGGGAGAGCGCAATCTCCGGAGCATCGACATTACACATAGGGCAGTGTGGTACCCGGAGCACTCAAACCTCTGTTTAGTGTGGGACGTGGATTACCCGATCATCGACAGAGGGTGACCATCTTGGTAGTGAGTACGATGTTGGCGTTGCGATGGATCGAGGAGAATGTGACAAAATATCGGGAGTCGAAGACACCAACGGCGGAATCGATATACGCTATCGATTATAGCCGAAGACTTGAGTTGTTTGAGACGGCGTGCAAGGTATTCTCCATACCTATGAAGATCAGGCACGTATGGAGCCGCATAAGATTCTTCCCGTGGTTTGGAGCGACATTGATATCTTAGTTGTACGCGCGCGTCACCAGTTCGCCGCAAAAACCGGCGATAAATTTCGTATAGAGTCCTACCCTTTGGTGGCAAGCTCGCAACGCGTTGGCGCGGCTGCGGTGGTCACTATTCTGCAGCTTGAGTTTATGCTGGTGGAACAGTAAACAATCAATCCATAAATTCGTTGGCTCAAATTTCAACCAATCAGAATTCAAGAAGATAAGTTTTGGAACCTATGCGACAGATTTTTTATTTTGGAACCTATGAATATTGGAGCCTATGGGAATTCGCCCTAGTCACAAATAAACAGCTAACGCTAATGAATTGTCAATGCCATTTGGCAAAAAAGTAGCAAAAAATTCAAATCGACACAATTTTGCAAGTAATAATTTGGAATATAACAAGCTGAATGATTCCACACTAACTTTGCATGTAACAAATTGGAAAGCATAAAGCCACATTATGTATAAATATGCATTTCAAAAAATTGCGAGATATAGTGAGTTCTGAAACCGAGTTTTATTATTGTTAGGTTGTTTGAGACAAATGGCTTTTTTCGGTTCATTTGATGAATTTAAAATGCCTCCACTGTGTTAACTTATTACTATTCGAACGCCTAAGTACATGCTATCAAAAAACTGTAAAGGTGACGGCTAGTGTGAAATAAAATTTGAGTCCTACTGGATTCAATCCATCAGAAATGTAATTAAATCCATCAGAAGATAAATTACAATCTTCAACCTTCATTCAATTTCCACAAAAAAAGACAAAGATAACTCTAAAATATGCGACAATTACTACTGAAAGCCATAGTGGAAATCAACATAACCTTTATCAGCCACATAGGTAACTTAACTGACACGTTCCGAGGCAGCCAGCGTTCTAGGTTTTACAGTCAGGAACCACCCGGGCCCCTTTTTGGGTCTTTCCCATTATGCCCCTGCCTATTAAAAAAAATAAAGCCCCTGATAATGATAAAAGACTGATTTTATCATTATGGGGGGGCTATAAAGTGAGAGACCATCTTTTTTTCACTTGAATAATAAGGCTATTTTTTCTTTTTACCCTCACCTGCAATTATTTACAAGTATTTTTGTTCCCTTGTCCGCTTGCTACAAAAACTGTCATGTAGACTAACTAGGCCTTGACAAATATACTTCGTTTTTATACTTAACTTTGTAAACCCCCCTTTTATAGTTAAAGCCAACTTGTTGCCAATATCGGTAACTTTGAAGATTTAAATCGGTCAAAAACATAGCATTTAAAATTAACTAACGCATGACTCACACCTCTGATGCTTCATATAGATCATTAAACGTAAGAACAGCTTCTCGATACAGCTATGTTTAATGAAACGTAAAATTAAATTAGGCTCATCCATCATGGGGTTCTATTTCACTAAGGCAACAAGTCAATAAATTAAATTTTAGGTTAGTTTTGACCAAAAAGGTCATTTCTCCAAAACTATTGAATTTGATCAAATAAGTGAATTTTTAAATTTAAAAAGGACCCCAAGAAGGCCGACAGCATACAACTAAACTTTTAAACTGAACTAAAAAGAGTATTTTTATTTCTCTGCTAAAGATTAACATCAGATAAGTTTGTACAACATTTATACACAATGCACAAGAGATGACAGCTAACGAATCCATATGGATCACATGCTTTGCTGCACTAATTTTGAATAAGCAACATTGCGGATGAAATTTTAATTTAAAAAATTACAATGTGATCAGAAACTTTTACTAAACTTTTGAAAAAACAACTTGAGGTTTTTTATTACTTTTAGCCCAGGGTAAACATATAAAAATCAAAAATGGATGTCAGAAAAAAAACTAAATTGCGGTAGACTCCCTTCCAGAGAGCCATTTGAGCTCAATTTAGAAAAAACTTTAGTTTATTGCATTACTGTCACCTTTTTTTATTTCAACGCTTAATGGATACTCTACTTCTTTGAGATTATAATCACCAACCTGAACTCACGTAGAGACCCTCGTCTCAAAAGTCAGCAAATAAAATCAAAAATTATCGAATCTCTTAAGCATTGATGAGTTGACAGAGGTTATCTTAAACCATTTCCATTTTAAAAATACCAATTTTTATAACCCTCTTTGATTAACTTAAAAATAAGTCGGGTTCGGTCTTCGTTATTTAAAAAATGAAAATATTTTATGAGCTGTAGTTTAAATTTCAGAATGCAAAAGTGCAAGCACATTTTAAGTGATCGCAATGTTCCCTTTCAAAAGGTTAAAAAACTGTGCGCCACGATAGCTCCAAGAAACGCGTTTGGGTTGTCCTCTAAATTGGAATTTTATTAATTTTTTGGTAGTTGTTTTGGTTATTGTATGTGGTTCATCGTATAAAAAAGATTTAGAAAAGTTTCGCTGTGAAGTTTCGCTGCCGAAATTTACCAGTAAACAAACTTCAGCAGTTGGTAACTAAATAATTATGAACGGTCAAAATATTCGTGATTTGCAAATCAATCCTAAAACTTTCAAAGCCTGTCAAACAAAAATGTTGCATGTTGTTTTTTTGCAACATATACAAAAGTAAGAGTCAGCTATAACTCGTACCTCCATACATCAGAACTCCGTATTCAATTTTGTGTTAACATTTGAGACATGAGTAGAGATCTGCTTAGGGACCTAATTTCAATTCTAACATTTTACAGCACTGCTTTCGCATATTGGTTCTTACAGAGGCTACATGATTCAAAAACATCATGTTTGAGTCTATATGGACGCTTAAAAACTTGCATCAATTGGAAATCTCAAGTTTATTCTTAACTTTAGTTAAACTGGAAGCATTTTTGGATGAAAAATAATTGTTTTATCTTAAGCCAGTGAAGTTTTATAAAATTATGTCAAGTGCTAACATCGGACAAAAAAAGTTTATTTTGATAAAATTTTTAACAAATGGCACTGAGACTACTAATTCTATCTCATATAAACCAATTGATATCTTTAAAATTCGTATCGTACACCAAGAGAAAAATTAGCATTTTATACATAATTTTGAACAATAATTTATTCCAGATTTAAACCATGACAGTACTCCTAAGTGTACCTTGACAGCGCATCCCCCATAGGATCAAAAATTTTAGGTTCGCAAGTTTTTGTAATCTTAACTTTTTGAAAAAACGAAGGAAAAAATCATCAGAAACGCCATATCTCACAAACCTCAAGGATTCGAGCAGTATTATCTAGAGGCTAGATTTACAACCATTTAATACGCCTTGAGAATACCCCATAATAGGGTTGAGCATACTAAGTTCTGTGTGTTCTTTTTAACTCTAAGTCTTTCTGAACAACATGAAAAACTCATGAAAATTTCGGATACCAAAAGGAATTGGACTGAATTTTTGAGATGCCTGGTTTACAAACCTTGATTGTTCTCTGACAGTGCCCGACTAGAGAGTTAAAAATTTCTAACTTTTTTTGATGAAACCACGCAATATCTCTTAAACTGGAAGCATTTTTGGATGAAAAATAATTGTTTTATCTTAAGCCAGTGAAGTTTTATAAAATTATGTCAAGTGCTAACATCGGACAAAAAAAGTTTATTTTGATAAAATTTTTAACAAATGGCACTGAGACTACTAATTCTATCTCATATAAACCAATTGATATCTTTAAAATTCGTATCGTACACCAAGAGAAAAATTAGCATTTTATACATAATTTTGAACAATAATTTATTCCAGATTTAAACCATGACAGTACTCCTAAGTGTACCTTGACAGCGCATCCCCCATAGGATCAAAAATTTTAGGTTCGCAAGTTTTTGTAATCTTAACTTTTTGAAAAAACGAAGGAAAAAATCATCAGAAACGCCATATCTCACAAACCTCAAGGATTCGAGCAGTATTATCTAGAGGCTAGATTTACAACCATTTAATACGCCTTGAGAATACCCCATAATAGGGTTGAGCATACTAAGTTCTGTGTGTTCTTTTTAACTCTAAGTCTTTCTGAACAACATGAAAAACTCATGAAAATTTCGGATACCAAAAGGAATTGGACTGAATTTTTGAGATGCCTGGTTTACAAACCTTGATTGTTCTCTGACAGTGCCCGACTAGAGAGTTAAAAATTTCTAACTTTTTTTGATGAAACCACGCAATATCTCCGAAACTAAACGATTTTGAACAGTAATTTTTTGAAAAATGTCAGAAAACACCATTGCGTGGCGATCGACTCCTGTGTCTATGGATATTGCTAATTCCACATCCAAATGTGCAGCACGGAGAAAGACTTAATTTGGGATGCGTTTCCCTTGGGTGATCATATCGACCTAAGAAACCTGCTACTCGAATCCGACTTCTCTATATAGCAACTCGAGGTACTTCATTAATTCTTCTAGACCCGTTGTGCTTTTCACTGTAGCTATATCCATTTCGCTCATCACTGATTCTCGAATGTTAGGACTTCTTGTCGGATCAACTTAAGGAAGAGTTTAAGCTGCTGCCATCTTTTGTTTAACGGCTTCCAAATCGGTTACTTCAGTCCATAGTCTCACTTCTACTGTCCACTGACAAACTGAGGCGGAACTTTAAACGAAGACTAATCCAATCTCCTGCTACCATGTAATGAAACTAATCAGATATTTTATATTTTGAAATCGTTATACTGATTCGGGAGGAAATGCGTGTTTTCAAAATTGTGCCCCAAAACCTTAAACGTTTCTCTATTAAAATAATAACGAAGAGTCAAAATTTACGAGATTTCGGAATTTTCCCATAAACCTAGCCTTTCTTTTACAAAAAGAATAAAGAGTAACGGTTTTTGCACGAAAAGTTTGCGCAACCGTTTCGTTCGGTTGAATTTTTTATCTCAGATTTTACAGGGTAGTTTTCAAAAAAATTCAAATTTCTAAAATATGGTCAAAATTCAAAAACTTGACTTTCCAAAATCGGTCCTTTTTTTCTGCTAAAAGCAGGTGGTGGCCGGTAAAGTAGAAAACATTCTCAAAATCAGGTTGCTCAAATGAATATTCCCAAAACCTGAGAATTGGCACAGTAATTTCCGAATAGTAGAAAAAAAACTTTCAAAAAAACGGTCTAATTTTCAAAACTTTCACTTGTTTGAAGGTTCCTGTTGTTTCGATTAAACCCATGATACCCATTTCTTCCAAATCATTTAACGAAAAAAGTACAAAAAAACGGTCAACAAATCAGAATATTACTTTTCCGAGAATCGTATCTTATGTTTTAAAAAAAAATTGAGAGTAACCACTTATGCCTAAGAATTTCAACCAATCTGTTATTTCGATTGAACACAAAAACCCAGGTTTGGCAGGGTAGTTCTCGAGAAAAGCCAAAAACTTTCAAAAAACGGTCAAAAAATCAAAAATTTGACTTTTTCGAACCCATAACTTTTTGTGTCAAAAACATTGTACGTATTCTTGTCTGCAAAGGAGTTTATTTCATAATTATTTTCGGCCTAAAAAAAAAATCTCAGATATGAGAGACTATTTTTTGGTTAAACTCATAAAAATTAGAAAAATGCTCAAAAAATTGACTTTTCCGAAGTCGATAACTTTTTAGGCATCGTGATTGGCCGCTAATGCAGGAAAGCTTCCGACAACTCGTTATCGCCATTGAACCCACAGCCTCAATTTTGGAAGATTAGCTCTAGAGAGAAATTAACAAAAGATTCAAAAATGATCAAAAATTTAAAAATTTGACTATTCCGAAGGCCAAATTTCGAGGGCCGAATTGACTATTCTGAGGTCCTATTCCTAGTCATCGTTGAAATCAAAATCTCAGATTTTGTAGGTTAGTTTTTCTCCCGAAAGACCTTTTCGAAATCTGTAGACAAACGGAAAAAATAAACCAGGGGAGTATGAAAGCACATAAGAATGTAGACAGTCTTTCTATGGATACCCCTTTTTTGAAATTGGTAGAAGGGTTTTTGAGGAAGGCAAAAAACTTTTGTTAAAATTATTTAAAACTTCCAAAGCGTCTAAATAAAAAACCCATACACTGCCATAATACCTGCTGTTTTTCAAACAAGATTTCTAAGCAAAAATGCCTAGCAAGACGTTTCACATTCAAATTAGCCACTGAACATAAATTGCGAAGTAAAAACAAGGCCGAAAATCTTTGAGCAGATACCAGTTGAGCCAAAAGAAAATTAATAATAATTAAAAACTTCAAGTTTGCAATGACCAAATAAAACTGCTAACTCTCAAAGCCTTACATATCAACCGCTTGAAACCCTATATTAATCAAAAGGAAGAGTGTGGGTCACGCGAACTCACCGTCAAAATTTAGCACTGTTCATTGTCCCATCGTGAAATCGTGGCATGAAATCCTTGTTTCTTCATGGTTACGGTGCTTTATCTGTAAACTTCTGTTAGTTTATTATAGTTTGTGTACATTTTTAGGATTTTACGGGTTTTACATTGGATTGAATTAAGATACTGTTGATGAATTTGTTAGGCCAAAACTTTTGATCATTGAATGTCTTTTCTCTCTGCGTACGCTGTAGTTACTAGTACCCAGCCAGTAGTTAAATTTGAATTGTCGTGACATTTCATTGTCATGATTGAATTGTCATTGTCATGACTGAAGACCTTGTCAAGGGAGTCAACCAATTTTGCTAAACTAGTTGTTATGCCGAAAAACATTGCCAACTGACAGTTGAAGAGTAATGAACGCAAGTAAACAAAAAACGCTGACTTTGATAAAAAATCTCAATTTTTGAATTTCACAGAAAAAAATTAGATGCCCTTTAAGCACGTTTAAATTCTAGAACAATTTATGATTGGCTTTTTTTTAAACACTATTAACCCAACTTGAGAAAAGTGGATCAATAGGCAAAGTTTTTTTGCGCTGGAAATCTAAAAATTAATTTCCACTCTCGAAACTAGAAAACGTTCACGTTTTAGCGCCTTTTCCACGTTCATATTTGGAGAGTGCTATTTACATAAATTTCAGCAGATGAACTTCAATTGAACCCAAAAAGTGCATATATGCCTAAGTGCACATATTTATAAATGCACATCTGTAGTTATTAGTGCATTTTAAGATTTTTCCTGAAAAAAAAATCACCAAAACCTATAAAAGAATATTCACAACGGTCAGTACTCCTAAAGTCACTATTCAAATTTGATAAACGCTTGCTAATCGCAAGCGTAATTAGAAATTTCACAGTTTTTATGTGTGAAAATCAGTGATAAAGGAAAACCGATGTCAAAATGAGAATTTTCAGGCTAACTAAATTTATTTAACTCAAAAGCATACTGACTTTTTCCGTACCGCTGCACTTGAGCCCCTAGCTATCTTGTAAAACATGCTTTTAATCAATTAATAAAAATCATCCATGCTTGACGCTGACAGTCAGCAATCAAAAAAAATTTCCTACAAAATAAGCAACTCACCAAAAATGGACTCCATATTGTAATTTGGATCACTCACATAGCCAGTCATCGGAAACAATGAGTAGCTACATTGTTCTTTATTTGCATTTTCCTTCCAAACGGAGGCAGGAGCCCAGCTCAAAGCAGTTTGTGAAACTGCGTCAGTCCAACGTCTTCTGCCGGGAGGCTCGCCTATTTTAGAGTCTCTTCTCAATCCTCTTCCTCTGCCACCCATTCACAATCTGCAATATCAACATCTAGCAGCTCAATTTCGAAAACAAAACTGAATTGTAGGGCCCTTCCATTTTATTATTTCTTTTTCACTCTAAGAAAACTGATATAGAGTGAGTAGTATAGTAAAGCTAAACCCCTCTGCGAAAGTGACAACCTCTCTTTTTCGTTTAAACTGATTACTGGAACAACAAGATAGAATTAATTCCCTTAATTTATTTTTTATGGGTAATCAGATGGTCAAAAGTATCATAGTAACCGAGGTTACAGTCAGGAGTCCCTTCATCACGTATTCCAGTCAAAATCCTTGGATTAGAATTTAACAAAAATAGTTATAAGAAATTTAAAATGTTATTTCAAACGTTTTTGCACATTTTGTGCATCATCAAGATTGAAATTTTTAAAAATAATTACAAAACGATCAAATATCTGAAAAATGAGAAACATGTCTAAAATTGCTTTAAAACTTTTTGACCAATCAAATTTAAACAACTGCAATTAAATATATAATCAATAATACAATTTTCCTGCAAAATTCTGATATTTATTTTTTAGTTTTTGTTCTTTCATGGTTATAAAACTTCGCTTTGGGAATATTTTTGATTCTGACATGCCAGTTTTTTAACTTTTAGCCATGTTATACATAGACTATAACTTTAGTGTTGAATCCCTGCTCCTAAATTCATCGCGTGTGTTGATCCTCGCCCTATCCCTCCAAATATGCAAAGCCTCTAGTGTGAGTAGTTTATGAGTGTTGAAGAAATTTTTGCTAAAACGTAAATTTCGAGCCTTTTCGCAACTATGTGCATCGTGAGGATTTTTACATTATTTTGAGAATGAGTTACAATTGTAAATTCAAACAAACGTTTTCGCACATTTTTGTGCATCTTCAGGTTTTAAAAATTCTAAACTATCTGTACAAAATGATCAAAGATCATAAAAAGTGTCATACACATCATTACTTCAAAATTTTAAAAATTCAACCAAACAAAACTTTACAAATATCACTGAAATTATGTAACAACTATTATGTAACAACTTTAAACATTTTATCACAAATTTCTGAGAGTTTTCATCCTTTTTGTTTTCACAATTTCGACTTGTCGCTAATTTTCATGCTATCATGTAATTTGTTTCAAAATTTTGTTGTTTTAGCCAGAATTTTTCGATTCTGGAACTATAGCCTTGGTGTCAGCTCCCTCCTTCTAAAATCGTCGCGCGTGTTAATTGCCGGTCTCTTTTTCCTAATGTAAAGCGCCTCTAATGTAAGTAACTTGATGCTGCTGGACTCCTGCTTGATTATTTTCCCATTAAACTCAGACTTACCACTCTCACTACCACACTGCCTTATATGCTGTCCAACTGGGGTATCCTCTTTTCGGAGTTTCTCAATCCTTGTGGTGAGATGTCGGACACTCTGGCCAACATAGATGGATTTGCACCCACAACATTCAAGTCTGTACACCACTTTTGATTTCAGTTCACTGGAAAAGGAGGATTTTAGAGAGGGCATACAAGTTTTCTTTTTACTCGTCGTGAATATTATCAGCGCATTGGTGATATCGCGGACTTTTTTTTTGCTAATGTCTGACTGTGATTCCCCCTATATTTGACCATCAAGATGGGTGGTGAATCACTGCTATAATCACAGGGCTTCTTTATCTCAGCCATGTTCTTTTTGTTTTTGCCCTCGCTGATGATCTTTTCAAGGGCATGGGATGCAACCCGCGACGACCAATTTTCCGGATATTGGTTATCCAACCACTGCTCACGGTTGATTATCATAGCTTTATCATATTCTTCCCATGTTGACGTACTCCGGAAAACCCGGTGAACAGTTCCTTCAATCACACTTCTCTTGTACTGAAGGGGGGGCGCAGCTTCTAAAATTTAGTTTGGTACCTGTACCTGTTGGTTTTTGATACCACCCACAGCTAATTTTCCTGCTTTTGTCAATATTAGTTTGTAAATCCAAAAATGCCAAATTTCCGTTTGTGTTTGGTGTCTCTATTGTTAACTGTAAAGTTGGATGCAGTAAGTTTGCAGCCCGTAGCACTTTTTCAGGATCACCCTTCCTTGTTCTCACTATATCGTCAACGTAACGGAGAAATAACTTAGCGTGTTGCACTGACTTATTTTTCTCTCTTATTGCGATGCATTTTCTACAGTACCAGAGGGTTTCACTTATATTTCGATACTCATCATCTGATATATCACCGCATTTTACGTGATATCAGTTCAAACATCATTCACATTCATGTTCAAACATTCATTCTGATCTTTTCGTGACTTTCTTATTGCATTCGGGACATATTCCGTTAAGATTTTTCTCGTGCAAAAATTTTTCGGGAATATCCCTCGATAGTGCAGTTTCGTACTGCTTCAGCCAAAGATTTGCTAAAATAACGGCAAGAGATGCCCCCATTGCCAAACCATCTTTCTGAATGTATCATTTTTTCTTTGCACTTGAAATGGACTTGACTAACTGCCATGTTCAACAGTCTCTTCATGGTTTTCCTAGCAATTGATGGTGGTTCATCTTGCTCATACAGTTTTCTCAGTGCAATGTCTATTGCTTCTTTAAGTGGAACATTTGTGTACAAACTCTTCACATCTAGAGATATCAAATTTTCATTGGGCTCAAGATTAGTGCTCTCTAAGATTTCTCTTGCATCTAGTGAGTTGGTTTCGATCTTTGCGCCCTCAATTTTCTCGAAAAATTTTGCAAGAACCTTGTTCAAGTTATAATAAGAGCTACTAGGCGAGGAGAGGACCGGTCTTAATGGGGTATTCACTTTATGCACTTTCGCCAACCCAAAAAGCCTGGCGGGCTGCCCCCCAGTAGACCTCATCCTTGTGTAGAGACTCTCACTTATTTCATCATTTTCCTCATAGCCAACAACTCCTTATTGATGTCTCTTTCTATCTTCAAAACAATCGCATCACTTGTTCCTTTACTTTTGCTGAATTAATTTGAATCTAATGTATCCGACAACTTGTTCTCGTAGGTGTCCTTTCTCATTACACAAAAACCCACGCCTTTGTCATAAGGTACCGCAACTAATCCATTATTCTTCAGATACTTTCGGGCCTTCTCAACGCCTTTGTCAGATGGTGTTTGTTTCACGCTTTTAGCATAGGCTTTTGCCATAGCTTCGATCTCACAAAGTGCCTCCCCGGGGAGTTTACGATTTTTGAGATCCGATAGAAAGATGTCAATGTCGACGAGAAAGTGTGTCTCATTAAATTAAACCCCGACAGGATGCTTCGGCCCTAATGCCAACACTTGTTGTACCCAATTTGGTAATTCAACATCATCAAGAGCTCTTACTGAACCCTCACCTTGCTTCCCTAGAGGTCGGTCTTGCCTTTCTGATAGTTTCACTAGCTTCTTCTGATGGCTCTCTTTGACTGTTGCTGTTTGTCTTTGTCCCCTAAGACTTAAATATTTAATTACCGAAGGCCAAAACTTCTCATCTAGACACCTCTGTACTGCGCCTCTCGCCCTTTCTAGTTTGACTTCAACGTTTTTCTCATCTGTACTTGCCTTGTTTATCTCCATTCTTAGAATTTTTGTCTGAAAACTGTGTACCGCTTGGTTCGAAAACACCCCATTTTCCGGTACCCTGAACCTCAAAAAATCAGGTATAATGTCGTTTTCTAGACAAACTCTTAAAAATTTAACACGTTGGTGACAGTTGATAAATTTAACATAGATGGACGCGTAATCATGGACTAATTTCCAAATGAGTTTGTTTTTCAAAGTCCACATCAAGAATGGAGGTGGGAGTACAACTGTGCTCATTGGTTTGCAGGCCACGAGGAATAAACCTCACGTGACACAAAGCAACTCAAATAACACAAGTTTAACTCACCCTCTCCGTTGAAGCCTCCTCGTCAGTCGGACCAACAGTTGCCTCGCCTATGTTCACCAGTCTTATTTTCTCCGCCCTCCTTCTCGATTGAGATTTCTTTTTGGTGTTTGAACGAAGCTTGGACAAGACAGCTGGCAGGTTGTCGTGGTGTTCGAACGCAATCTTCAAAGACTTTAGCTCCAGCTGGACGTCCTGGTGCAGTGCCTGATATTCGTTGACCAGCTTCGTTCTTCTCTTCCTCTTTGAAATGAGACACTTTGTAATAGGAATGACAAGAATACCCGAGCTGATCAGCTGGTTTCTGATATCCGGTGTACCGTTTCTCTGACAGTATACTTGATATTTGTGCGCTGATATTTGTCAGTGTCTTCAGGATTTCTGTCAATTCCTCTGCAGTGCAAGCTCTGTAATTGTTTGTGCGGTGGCTGTTGATAGAATTATTGATGATGTCGTGCCACCTCCCCACTTGACGTTTTTCTGCTAGAGGTGCCCTGCAGAGTAGGCTTGCGAGGTTCTTCTGTGGGTTCGTGGTGTTCGGGCTTAAAGAAAGTCCCGGAATGGCCAAAATTTTGGGCAGAAATTGTTCTTTTTCCGGGTTGCTAAGTTGTTCCAGGCTGTGGTAGGGGGAGCTAGCCGCTACAATGTAGACCATTTCAAATCTAACATGTTAAAATATAAAAAAATTTTCAACTAAAAAGATTTCTCCACTAAAACAAGGGAAAATTTTTTTTAAATTACGTCTCCTTGTAGGAGAGTCTGTAATTGAGAATTCGCTCAACGCCGTAGGGTTTCCAAGTTTTACCTCTAAATATTTTGAGATTGCATTAAAATTGTAAATCCAAACAAACGTTTTCGCACATTTTTGTGCATCTTCAGGTATTAATAATTCTAAACTATTTGTACAAAATGATCAAAGATCATAAAAAGTGTCATACACATCAATACTTCAAAATTTTAAAAGTTCAACCAAGCAAAATTTTACAAATATTGCTGAAATTATGTAACAACTATTATGTAACAACTTTAAACTTTTTGTCACAAATTTCTGAGAGTTTTCATCCTTTTTGTTTTCACAATTTCGTTTTTGTCGCTAATTTTTATGCTAACATGTAAGTTGTTTCAAAATTTTGTTGTTTTAGCCAGAATTTTTCGATTCTGGAACTATAGCCTTAGTGTCAGCTCCCTTCTTCTAAACTTGTCGCGCGTGTTAATTGCCGGTCTCTCTTTCCTAATGTGCAGCGCCTCTAATGTAAGTAACTTGATGCTGCTGGACTCCTGCTCGATTATTTTCCAATTAAACTCAGACTTACCACTCTCACTACCACACTGCCTTATATGCTATCCAACTGGGGTATCTTCTTTTCGGTGTTTCTCAATCCTTGTGGTGAGATGTCGGACCCTCTGGCCAATATAGATGGATTTGCACCCACAACATTCAAGTCTGTACACCACTTTTGATTTCAGTTCACTGGAAAAGGAGGATTTTAGAGAGGGCATACAAGTTTTTATTTTCCTCGTCGTGAATATTATCAGCGCATTGGTGATACCGCGCACTTTTTTTTGCTAATGTCTGATTCGACCATCAAGATGGGTGGTGAATCACTGCTATAATCACAGGGCTTCTTTTTCTCAGCCATGTTCTTTTTGTTTTTGCCCTCGCTGATGATCTTTTCAAGGGCATGGGATGCAACCCGCGACGACCAACTTTCCGGATATTGGTTATCCAACCACTGCTCACGGTTGATTATTCATAGCTTTATCATATTCTTCCCATGTTGACGTACTGCGGAAAACCCGGTGAACAGTTCCTTCAATCACACTTCTCTTGTACTGAAGGGGGCGCAGCTTCTAAAATTTAGTTTAATACCTGTATCTGTTGGTTTTTAATACCACCCACAGCTAATTTTCCTGCTTTTGTCAATACTAGTTTGTAAATCCAAAAATGCCAATTTTCCGTTTGTGTTTGGTGTTTCTATTGTTATCTGTAAATTTGGATGCAGTAAGTTTGCAGCCCGTAGCACTTTTTCAGGATCACCCTTCACTGTTCTCACTATATCGTCAACGTAACGGAGAAATAATTTAGCGTGTTGCACTGACTTATTTTTCTCTCTTATTGCGATGCATTTTCTACAGTACCAGACGGTTTCACTTATATTTCGATACTCATCATCTGATATATCACCGCATTTTACGTGATATCAGTTCAAACAACATTCACATTCTACACCTTTTGACCTGTACGTGACTTTCTTATTGCACTCGGGACATATTTCGTTAAGATCTTTCTCGGGCCAAAAGATTTCGGGAATATTCCTCGATAGTGCAGTTTCGTACTGCTTCAGCCAAAGATTTGCTAAAATAACGGCAACAGATGCCCCATTGCCAAACCATCTTTCTGAACGTACCATGTTTCATTGCACTTGAAATGGACTTTACTAACTGCTATGTTCAACAGTCTCTTCATGGTTTTCCTAGCAATTGAATGTGGTTCATCTTGCTCACACAGTTTTCTCAGAGCAATGTCTATTGCTTCTTTCGGTGGAACATTTGTGTACAAACTCTTCACATCTAGAGATATCAAACTTCTAGCGACAACCTCTCTTTTTCGTTTAACCTGATTACTGGAAGAACAAGAAGATAGAAGTAATTCCCTTAGTTTTTTTTTATGGG
Organism: Symsagittifera roscoffensis; assembly: GCF_963678635.1. Classification (NCBI taxonomy): domain Eukaryota; kingdom Metazoa; phylum Xenacoelomorpha; order Acoela; family Convolutidae; genus Symsagittifera; species Symsagittifera roscoffensis. The sequence goes on from NC_087066.1 coordinate 31,669,100, forward strand.
TAATCAGATGGTCAAAAGTGTCATAGTAACCGAGGTTAAAGTCAGGAGTCCCTTCATCACGTATTCCAGTCAAAATCCTTGGATTAGAATTTAACAAAAATAGTTATAAGAAATTTAAAATGTTATTTCAAACGTTTTTGCACATTTTGTGCATCATCAAGATTGAAATTTTTAAAAATAATTACAAAACGATCAAATATCTGAAAAATGAGAAACATTTCTAAAATTGCTTTAAAACTTTTTGACCAATCAAATTTAAACAACTGCAATTAAATATATAATCAATAATACAATTTTCCTGCAAAATTCTGATATTTATTTTTTAGTTTTTGTTCTTTCATGGTTATAAAACTTCGCTTTGGGAAGATTTTGATTCTGACATGCCATTTTTTGAACTTTTAGCCACCATGTTATACATAGACTATAATTTTAGCGTTAAATCCCGGCTCCTGAATTCATCGCGTGTGTTGATCCTCGCCCTCTCCCTCCAAATATGCAAAGCCTCTAGTGTGAGTAGTTTATGAGTTTTGAAAAAATTTTTGCTAAAAAGTAAATTTTGAGCGTTTTCGCAACTATGTGCATCGTCAGGATTCTTACAATAAACTAATCAAAATGACAATAAAACATCAATTTACAAATGTTATTTACAATAAATCACCCACAATTTGGTTCTAAACCATCATGATAAAAAATTAGCTAATCACAATTGACCTCTAAATTACTATTAAGATTAAAATACTTTTAAATTCTAAAATACTTTGAACCTTATGAGTGTTGGCTGTTTGGTCTATAATCTCTGGCTTCAGCTCAGCAGTACCGCCAACCTCCTTATTACACTCTAACAAGTGTTGCCCTCAAGGGGAGTCCCCTCTGCGGTGTTCATCAACCCTCGCTGCTAAATTTCGGACTGTCTGGCCGACATAGGTGGAGTTACATCCACTACATGTACAAGCTTATACACCACTTTAAATCTCAGTTCACGAGCAAGGGAAGTTTTGAGGGATGGCAAGCATGTTTTCAGTTTTCTTGCCCTAAAAGTTATTTGTGCCCCGGATATTTGCCGAACCTTTGCAACTAACAGTTGAGATGAATTGCCTCGATATTGCATTGTATAAAGCGTCGGGGTGAGTCTTTTAACATTTATCATTTCTCGGTTCTGATGCCTTCACCTCTAAACTTTCCTTTCCCTCCATGATCTTGTTATTCGCATTCTACCCCTTTAGTCGGATATGTCACCTTTTTCTGACATCCAGGGCAGACCTCCTTGTTACCCTCACTTAGCACAGTCAAATTTGGTACTTCTTTCTTCAATGCAGGTTCGTATTTTTTGAGCCACAAATTGGCCAGTATTACTGCAAGGGATTCGCCCATTGCTAAATAATCTCCTAAGGGCTATTTCAACCGCTTCCTTGAGTGGAATGGTGCCGGTATTCCACTATTCTAACCCTTTTTAGCGATAAACTATCAGCAGACTGTAATATTCATTCAAGGAATACGGTCCTTAATTCGATCTTTTTTCTCTATTTGTACAGAATTTTACTATCGCTTTTTGTTCATAATGTCAGTAGTGTTTGAGTTAAAATGGCGATGAATGTAGCTGCCGGCTCCCTTTATCCCAGCCTGAAAAATCTTGAGCTAGAGGAATGGAGAGAGACGCAGCAGAAGGTCTAGACAGTCCCGGCCTTTCTTTAAACCCCAATACCCTGAACAGGGGGAAGAATTTACGAATTTTATTGGAACAGCAAACTCTGACCAGTAGGCAGATTACCCTTGGCACGATGTGTTGAACAACAGCATATCCTCCCATCGCACTAACAAATATACGCCCTGCCCACTTGATGAACTACTGGCGTATGCACAATCGAAGCGAAGACAACAAAGTGCCATTGTCTACGGCAGGAGAACGGGCACTCCCGATATTTTTGAGGATCTGCGGAAGACAAAGATAACCGCCATAAAGAAAACCGGTAACCTCATCTCTAGAAGCAAGAGACAGAATCCTGCGGTCTTCAGAGAGTATCTCCAACTGCACCAGTCAAGTGAACTGGAACTGAAGTCACTACGGGTTGTGCATCACTACGGGTTGTGCTGTCCCATCGAATCAACCTGCCAGGGATTTTCTCAAAGATACGGGCCAAGACCAAAAAACCATCGCAGGGACGTCGCAGGGCAAAGGCGCGGAGAACGGAGGTGTTGGCTGGATACCTTCAGCAGGAGCCGAACGACCATTAAATGGTAAGACATTGTTGAGGCTGTTTTTTCTTTGCTGAGTGCCACATTAGTTTAAGTGCTCGTGGCCTGCAAAGAAGAGATGACCGTAATTGTGCTGCCACCACCACTCCTTAGATTTGTCCTGAAAAGAAAACTCACTTGGAAACTTGTGTTAGAGTTTTTAAAACAATTTAATAAATTTAATATTAGTTTCCTTAGAATTAAGTTTCTGAAAAAATGTCTCGATAACGACATTATACCAGATTTTTTACGGTTTCACGTGCCTGATAATAGTGTTTTTCGGATCAAGCGGTGCACATCTTCCAATTGAGACTCTTGAGATCTGAGATAAGCCAGGCAAATGCGGATAGGGCCAAAGCATCGGGTAACCTAGCAAAAGCAAGTGGCTTTGCCGCTTTGGGTGCGAGAAGTCTTGATTTTTGGACCAAAACATCCGGTACGAGGCAAAATTAATGAAATTCACTTTCTTGCGGACCTTAACAGTTTTTTGTCTGAATTGAAGTTAATTAGATTACCCGGGGAAAAATTATGTGAGACTGAAGCATATCCGAAGCGTATCAGATTGAAGAATGACATATCCGACTAAAGGGGTAGAATGCGAAGCTTGTTTGAATTGGTACCACTTGGGGTGTGGTAACATATCGGAATCTGAATAAGCAGACATCGCTGAAACAGTATGGTCTTCCATTGCTTGCAAAAAACAACAGGAAGCAGATCGGGCTGAGAATGGTGTTAAAGTTTTTCTAAGATATGTGGACGACTTAGTTAGAACTTTCAAGGGCAATCCTGGGTTACTTCTCGAAGTTGCATCAAAAGTTGTAGTTCACCAACGAAGAACTTGATAGTAACGGTAATTTGGCCTTTTTGGATTTAAAGTCAACATGGACTCAGGAAAAAAGGTCACATGTGGGTGGTACCAAAAAGCCAGTGATACCAGCACCATTCTAAATTTCAGAGGTTGCGCACCTTTGCAGTACAAAAGAAACGTCATTGAAGGGACGGTTCATAGGGTTTTCAGAAGTGCCTCAACATGGGAAAATTTTGACCAGGCACTGGAAAAAAATTGGAAACAATGGATTGAAAATCAATATCCGAAAATTGGTCGGACAGGATAGTGTTTGAAAGTCTTAACAGGGTCTGGTCGCTTCTGATCGGTCCTGTAGAGGTGCCGTGGTTCTAAAACAGACAGATTTGGTCTATAATCTCTGACTTCAGCTCAGCAGTACCGCCTACCTTCTTATTACACTCTAACAAGTGTTGCCCTATTGGGGAGTCCCCTTTGCGGTGTTCATCGACCCTCGTGGCTAGTGTCGAACTGTCTGGCCGACATAAGTGGAGTTACATCCACTACAAGTACAAGCTTATACACCACTTTAGATCTCAGTTCACGAGCATAGGAAGTTTTGAGAGACGGCAAGCTTGTTTTCAATTTTCTTGTTCTAAAAATTACTTCTGCCCCATATATTTGCCGAAACTTTGCAACTAACAGTTGAGATGGATTGGCTCGATATTGCATTGTGAAAAGGGGGTTGAGTCTTTTAACCATTTATCATTTCTCGGTTCTTATGCCTTCCTTCACCTCTAAGTTTTACTTTCCCTCAATGATCTTGTTAAGAGTTTCAAACACTACCCTGTGCGACCAATTTTTCGGATATTGATTTTCAATCCATTGTTTCCGATTTTTTTCCAGTGCCTGGTCAAAATTTTCCCATGTTGAGGCATTTCTGAAAACCCTATGAACCGTCCCTTCAATGACGTTTCTTTTGTACTGCAAAGGTGCGCAACCTCTGAAGATTAGAATGGTGCTGGTATCAGTGGGTTTTTGGTACCAACCACTTGTGACCTTTTTTCCTGAGTCCACGTTGACTTTAAATCCAAAAAGGCCAAATTACCATTACTATCAAGTTCTTCGTTGGTGAACTACAACTTTGGTTGCAACTTCGAGAAGTAACCCAGGATCGCCCTTGACAGTTCTAACTATGTCGTCCACATTTCTTAGAAAAACTTTAACACCATTCTCAGCCCGATCTGCCTACTGTTGTTTTTTGCAAGTAATGGAAGACCATACTGTTTCAGCGATGTCTGCTTATTCGGATTCCGATATGTTACCGCACCCTAAGTGGTACCAATTCAAACAAGCTTCGCATTCTACCCTTTGAGTCGGATATGTCATTCTTCAATCTGATACGCTTCGGATATGCTTCAGTCTCACATAAATTTCCCCGGGTAATCTATTTAACTCAATTCAGACAAAAAACTGATAATGTCCGCAAGAAAGTGAATTTCATTAATTTTGCCTCGTACCGGATGTTTTGATCCAAAACTCAAGACTTCTCGCACCCAAAGCGGCAAAGCCACTTGCTTTTGCTAGGTTACCCGATGCTTTGGCCCTATCCGCATTTGCCTGGCTTATCTCAGATCTCAAGAGTCTCAATTGGAAGATGTGCACCGCTTGATCCGAAAAACACTATTATCAGGCACGTGAAACCGTAAAAAATCTGGTATAATGTCGTTATCGAGACATTTTTTCAGAAACTTAATTCTAAGGAAACTAATATTAAATTTATTAAATTGTTTTAAAAACTCTAACACAAGTTTCCAAGTGAGTTTTCTTTTCAGGACAAATCTAAGGAGTGGTGGTGGCAGCACAATTACGGTCATCTCTTCTTTGCAGGCCACGAGCACTTAAACTCATGTGGCACTCAGCAAAGAAAAAACAGCCTCAACAATGTTTTACCACTTTTTGGTCATTCGGCTCCGGCTGCAGGTCCCCAGCCAACACCTCCTTTCTCCGCGCCTTTGCCCTGCGACGTCCCTGCGATGGTTTTTTGTCCTGGGCACGTATCTTTGAGAAAATTCCTGGCAGGTTATCTCGATGGGACAGCACAACCCGTAGTGAAGCACAACCCGTAGTGACTTCAGTTCCAATTCACTTGACTGGTGCAGTTGGAGATACTCTCTGAGGACCGCAGGATTCTGTGTCTTGCTTCTAGAGATAAGGTTACCGGTTGTCTTTAGGGCGATTATCTCTGTCTTCCCTCAATTATCTTTTTAAGAGTTTCAAACACTACCCTGTCTGACCAATTCTTCGGATATTGATTTTCAATCCATTGTTTCCGATTTTTTTTCCAGTGCCTGGTCAAAATTTTCCCATGTTGAGGCACTTCTGAAAACCCCTTGAACCGTACCTTCAATGACGTTTCTTTTGTACTGCAAAGAGGAGCAACCTCTGAAATTTAGAGTGGTGCTGGTATCACTGGGTTTTTGGTACCACCCACATGTGACCTTTTTCCTGAGTCCACGTTGACTTTAAATCCAAAAAGGCCCCATTACCGTTACTATCAAGTTCTTCGTTGGTGAACTACAACTTTGGATGCAACTTCGAGAAGTAACCCAGGATCGCCCTTGACAGTTCTAACTTTGTCGTCCACATATCTTAGAAAAACTTTAACACCATTCTCAGCCCGATCTGCTTCCTGTTGTTTTTCGCAAGCAATGGAAGACCTTACTGTTTCAGCGATGTCTGCTTATTCGGATTCCGATATGTTACCATAACCTAAGTGGTACCAATTCAAACAAGCTTCACATTCTACCCCTTTAGTCGGATATGTCATTCTTCAATCTGATACGCTTTGGATATGCTTCAGTCTCACATAATTTTTCCCCGGGTAATCTATTTAACTTCAATCAGACAAAAAACTGTTAATGTCCGCAAGAAAGTGAATTTAATTAAATTTGCCTCGTACCGGATGTTTTGGTTCAAAACTCAAGACTTCTCGCACCCAAAGCGGCAAAGCCACTTGTTTTTGCTAGGTTACCCGATGCTTTGGCCATATCCGCTTTTGCCTGGCTTATCTCAGATCTCAAGAGTCTCAATTGTAAGCTGTGCACCGCTTGATCCGAAAAACACTCTTATCAGGCACGTGAAACCGTAAAAAATCTGGTATAATGTCGTTATGGAGACATTTTTTCAGAAATTTAATTCTCAGGAAACTGCTATTAAATTTATTAAATTGTTTTTAAAAACTTTAACACAAGTTTCCAAGTGAGTTTTATTTTCAGGACAAATCTAAGGAGTGGTGGTGGCAGCACAATTACGGTCATCTCTTCTTTGGAGGCCACGAGCACTTAAACTCATGTGGCACTCAGCAAAGAAAAAACAGCCTCAACAATGTTTTACCACTTATTGGTCGTTCGACTCCGGCTGAAGGTCCCCAGCCAACACCTTCGTTCTCCGCGCCTTTGCTCTGCGACGTCCCTGCGATGGTTTTTTGGCCTGGGTCCGTATCTTTAAAAAAAATGCCCGTAGTGACTTCAGTTCCAATTCACTTGACTGGTGCAGTTGGAGATACTCTCTGAGGAGCGCAGGATTCTGTCTCTTGCTTCTAGAGATAAGCTTACCGGTTGTCTTTCTGGCGGTTATCTTTATCTTCCGCATATCCTCAAAAATATTGGGAGTGCCCGTTCTCCTGCCGTAGACAATGGCACTTTGTTGTCTTCGCTTCGTTTGTGGATACGCCAGTAGTTCATCAAGTGGGCAGGGCGTATAGTTGTTAGTGCGATGGGAGGATATGCTGTTGTTCAGAACATCGTGCCAGAGGATAATCTGCCTACTGGTCAGAGTTTGCTGTTCCAATAATATTCGTAAATTCTTCCCCCTGTTCAGGGTATTGGGGTTTAAAGAAAGGCCGGGGACTGCCTAGACCGTCTGCTGCGTCTCTCTCCATTCCTCTAGCTCAAGATTTTTCAGGCTGGGATAAAGGGAGCCGGCAGCTACATTCATCGCCATTTTAACTCAAACACTACTGACATTATGAACAAAAAGCGATAGTAAAATTCTGTACAAATAGAGAAAAAAAATCGAATTAAGGACCGTATTCCTTGAATGAATATTACAGTCTGCTGAAAGTTTATCGCTAAAAAGAGTTAGAATAGTGGAATACCGGCACCATTCCACTCAAGGAAGCGGTTGAAATAGCCCTTAGGAGATTATTTAGCAATGGGCGAATCCCTTGCAAAAATACTAGCCAATTTGTGGCTAAAAGAATACGAACCTGCATTAAAGAAAGAAGACCAAATTTGACTGTGCTAAGTGAGGGTAACAAGGAGGTCTACCCTGGATGTCAGAAAAAGGTGACATATCCGACTAAAGGGGTAGAATGCGAATAACAAGATCATTGAGGGAAAGGAAAGTTTAGAGGTGAAGGCATCAGTACCGAGAAATGATAAATGGTTAAAAGACTAACCGCGACGCTTTATACAATGCAATATCGAGGCAATTCATCTCAACTGTTAGTTGCAAAGGTTCGGCAAATATCCGGGGCACAAATAACTTTTAGAGCAAGAAAATTGAAAACATGCTTGCCATCCCTCAAAACTTCCCTTGCTCGTGAACTGAGATTTAAAGTGGTGTATAAGCTTGTACATGTAGTGGATATAACTCCACCTATGTCGGCCAGACAGTCCGAAATTTAGCAGCGAGGGTTGATGAACACCGCAGAGGGGACTCCCCAGTAGGGCAACACTTGTTAGAGTGTAATAAGGAGGTTGGCGGTACTGCTGAGCTGAAGCCAGAGATTATAGACCAAACAGCCAACACTCATAAGTTTCAAAGTATTTTAGAGTTTAAAAGTATTTTAATTTTAATAGTAATTTAGAGGTCAACTGTGATTAGCTAATTTTTTATCATGATGGTTTAGAACCAAATTGTATGTGATTTATTGTAAATAACATTTGTAAATTGATGTTTTTTTTTGTCATTTAGATTAGTTTATTGTAAAAATCCTGACGATGCACATAGTTGCGAAAACGCTCGAAATTTACTTTTTAGCAAAAATTTCTTCAAAACTCATAAGCTACTCACACTAGAGGCTTTGCATATTTGGAGGGAGAGGGCGAGGATCAACCCACGCGATGAATTCAGGACTAGGAAATTAACACTAAAATTATAGTCTATGTATAACATGGCTAAAAATTTAAAAATTGGCATGTCAGAATCAAAATATTCCCAACGCGAAGTCTTATAACCTTGAAAGAACAAAAAGCGAAAAATAAATATCAGAATTTTACAGGAAAATGTTATTATTGATTATGTAATTTATTATTTATTTGCAGTTGTTTAAATTTGATTGGTCAAAAAATTTTAAAGCAATTTAAGACATGTTTCTCTTTTTTCAGATCTTTGATCGTTTTGTAAATATTGTAAAAAATTTTAATCCTGATGATGCACAAATTGTGCGAAAACATTCGAATTAAAATTTTAAATTTCTTATAACTATTTTTGTTAAATTCTAATCCAAGGATTTTGACTGGAATACGTGATGAAGGGACTCCTGACTGTAACCTCGGTTACTATGATACTTTTGACCATCTGATTACCCATAAAAAATAAATTAAGGGAATTAATTCTATCTTGTTGTTCCAGTAATCAGTTTAAACGAAAAAGAGAGGTTGTCACTTTCGCAGAGGGGTTTAGCTTTACTATACTACTCACTCTATATCAGTTTTCTTAGAGTGAAAAAGAAATAATAAAATGGAAGGGCCCTATAATTCAGTTTTGTTTTCGAAATTGAGCTGCTAGATGTTGATATTGCAGATTGTGAATGGGTGGCAGAGGAAGAGGATTGAGAAAAGACTCTAAAATAGGCGAGCCTCCCGGCAGAAGACGTTGGACTGACGCAGTTTCACAAACTGCTTTGAGCTGGGCTCCTGCCTCCGTTTGGAAGGAAAATGCAAATAAAGAACAATGTAGCTACTCATTGTTTCCGATGACTGGCTATGTGAGTGATCCAAATTACAATATGGAGTCCATTTTTGGTGAGTTGCTTATTTTGTAGGAAATTTTTTTTGATTGCTGACTGTCAGCGTCAAGCATGGATGATTTTTATTAATTGATTAAAAGCATGTTTTACAAGATAGCTAGGGGCTCAAGTGCAGCGGTAAGGAAAAAGTCAGTATCCTTTTGAGTTAAATAAATTTAGTTGTGATAGAGAAATCTTTTATCATTCACACGCAAACTGGAAAACTCGGGGAAAGTAATCGCGAAATTGGAGCTTAATTGAGAGGAAACCAAGAAAGTTAGATAACTTCAAAATTCTTCTCAAAGAATCAAATACATGAAATGATCATAATCAAAAGACAAACTCAGGTTCTATAAAAGGTTGAAATCATATTTTAGAAGGGAATATTAGGCTTACACCCTTGTCGTGCCTTATTATTGGCTCTTTCTTTTTTCCCTCTCACAATTTTAGCGTTAATGCCAAGTTGTAAGCAATATCGTTTCGATCAACGAATCGGAACGAAGTTAGTTAGCCTGAAAATTCTCATTTTGACATCGGTTTTCCTTTATCACTGATTTTCACACATAAAAACTGTGAAATTTCTAATTACGCTTGCGATTAGCAAGCGTTTATCAAATCTGAATAGTGACTTTAGGAGTACTGACCGTTGTGAATATTCTTTTATAGGTTTTGGTGATTTTTTTTTCAGGAAAAATCTTAAAATGCACTAATAACTACAGATGTGCATTCATACATATGTGCACTTAGGCATATATGCACTTTTTGGGTTCAATTGAAGTTCATCTGCTGAAAGTTACGTAAATAGCACTCTCCAAATATGAACTTGGAAAAGGCGCTAAAACATGAGCGTTTTCTAGTTTCGAAAGTGGAATTTAATTTTTAGATTTCCAGCGGAGTAAAAACTTTGCCTATTGATCCACTTTTCTCAAGTTGGGTTATTATTATTTAAAAAACGCCAATCGTAAATTGTTCTAGAATTTCAACGTGATTAAAGGGCATCTATTTTTTTCTGTGAAATTCGAACACTGAGATTTTTTATCAAAGTCAGCGTTTTTTGTTTACTTGCGTTCATTACTCTTCAACTGTCAGTTGGCTATGTTTTTCGGGTTAACAACTAGTTTAGCAAAATCAGTTGACTCCCTTGACAAGGTCTTCAGTCATGACAATTACAATTCAGTCATGACAATGAAATGTCACGACAATTCAAATTTAACTACTGGCTGGGTACTAGTTACTACAGCGTACGCCAAGAGAAAAGACATTCAATGATCAAAAGTTTTGGCTTAACAAATTCATCATCAGTATCTTAATTCATATCCAATGTAAAACCCGTAAAATCCTAAAAATGTACACAAACTATAATAAATTAGCAGAAGTTTACAGATAAAGCACCGTAAACATGAAGAAACAAGGATTTCATGCCACACAGCGATGGGACAATGAACAGTGCTAAATTTTGATGGTGAGTTCGCGTGACCTGCACTCTTCCTTTCGATTAATATAGGGTTTCAAGCGGTTGATATGTAAGGCTTTGAGAGTTAGCAGTTTTATTTGGTTCATGCAAACTTGAAGTTTTTTAATTATCAAGTTTTTTTTGGCTCAACTGGTGTCTGCTCAAAGGTTGTCGGCCTTGTTTTTACTTCGCAAATTATGTTCAGTTGCTAATTTGAATGTGAAATGTCTTGCTCTTTTGCCTGGTATTTTTGCCTAGAAATCTTGTTTGAAAAACAGCAGGTATTATGGCAGTGTATGGGTTTTTATTTAGACGCTTTGGAAATTTTAAATAATTTTAACAAAAGTTTTTTGCCTTCCTCAAAAACCCTTCTACCAATTTCAAAAAAGGGGTATCCATAGAAAGACTGTCTACATTCTTGTGTGCCTGCATACTCCCCTGGTTTATTTTTTCCGTTTGTCTACAGCCTTCGAAAAGGTCTTTCGGGAGAAAAACTAGCCTACAAAATCTGAGATTTTGGTTTCAACGATAGCTAGGAATAGGACCTCGGAATAGTCAATTCGGCCCTCGAAATTTGGCCTTCGGAATAGTCAAATTTTTGATCATTTTTGAATCTTTTGTTAATTTCTCTCTAGAGCTAATCTTCCAAACCTGAGGCTGTGGGTTCAATGGCGATAACGAGTTGTCGGAAGCTTCCCTGCATTAGCGGCCAATCACGATGCCTAAAAAGTTATCGACTTCGGAAAATCCAATTTTTTGAGCGTTTTTCTAATTTTTATGAGTTTAACCAAAAAATACTCTCTCATATCTGAGATTTTGGGTTTAAGCCGAAAAACAATATGTGATAAACTCCTTTGCAGACAAAAATACGTACAATGTTTTTTGACACAAAAAGTTATGGGTTCGAAAAAGTCAAATTTTTGATTTTTTGACCGTTTCTTGAAAGTTTTTGGCTTTTCTCGAGAACTACCCTGCCAAACCTGGGTTTTTGGGTTCAATCGAAATAACAGATTGGTTGAAACTTTTATGTATAAGTGGTTACTCCCAATTTTTTTTTAAAACAAAAAGATACGATTCTCGGAAAAGTCATCTTTCTGATTTGTTGACCGTTTTTTGTACTTTTTTGGTTAAACGATTCAGAAGAATTTGGTATCATGGGTTTAATCGAAACAACAGGAACCTTCAAACAAGTGAAAGTTTTGAAAATTAGACTGTTTTTTTGGAAGTTTTTTTTCTACTACTCGGAAATTACTGTGCCAATTCTCAGGTTTTGGGAATATTCATTTGAGCAACCTGATTTTGAGAATATTTTCTACTTTACCGGCCACGACCTGCTTTTAACAGAAAAAAGTTACCGATTTTGGAAAGTCAAGTTTTTGAATTTTGACCGTTTTTTAGAAATTTGATTTTTTTTGAAAACTACCCTATAAAATCTGAGATAAAAAAATTCAACCGAAAGAAACGGTTGCGCAAATTTTTCGTGCAAAAGCCGTTACTCCTTATTCTTTTTGTGAAAGAAAGGCTAGGTTTTCGGGAAAATTCCGATGTCTCGTAAACTTTGACTCTTCGTTATTATTTTAGTAGAGAAACATTTAAGGTTTTGGGGCACAATTTTGAAAACACGCATTTCCTCCCGAATCAGTATAACGATTTCAAAATATAAAATATCTGATTAGTTTTATTACATAGTAGCAGGAGATTGGATTAGTCTTCGTTTAAAGTTCCGCCTCAGTTTGTCAGTGGACAGTAGAAGTGAGACTATGGACTGAAGTAACCGATTTGGAAGCCGTTAAACAAGAGATGGCAGCAGCTTAAACTCTTCCTTAAGTTGATCCGACAAGAAGTCCTAACATTCGAGAATCAGTGATGAGCGAAATGGATTTAGCTACAGTGAAAAGCACAACGGGTCTAGAAGAGTTAATAAAGTACCTCGAGTTGCTATATAGAGAAGTCGGATTCGAATAGCAGGTTTCTTAGGTCGATATGATCACCCAAGGGAAACGCATCCCAAATTGCGTTTTTCTCCGTGCTGCACATTTGGATGTGGAATTGGCAATATCCATAGACACAGGTGTAGATCGCCACGCAATGGTGTTTTCTGACATTTTTCAAAAAATTACTGTTCAAAATCGTTTAGTTTCCGAGATATTGCGTTTTTTCATCAAAAAAAGTTTTCAACCCTCTAGTCGGGAAATGTCAAAGAACAATCAGGGTTTGTAAACCAGGCATCTCAAAAATTCAGTCCAATTCCTTTTGGTATCCGAAATTTTCATGAGTTTTTCATGTTGTTCAGAAAGACTTAGAGTTAAAAAGAACTCACAGAACTTGGTATGCTCAACCCTATTATGGGGTGTTCTCAAGGCGTAATAAATGGTTGTAAATCTAGCCTCTAGATAATACTGCTCGAATCCTTGAGGTTTGCGAGATATGGCGTTTCTGATGATTTTTTCCTTCTTTTTTCAAAAAGTTAAGATTACAAAAAACTTGCGAACCTAAAATTCTTGATCCTATGGGGGATGCGCTGTCAATGTACACTTAGGAGTACTGTCATGGTTTAAATCTGGAATAAATTATCGTCCAAAATCAGGTATAAAATGCTAATTTTTCTCTTAGTGTACGATACGAATATTAAAGATATCAATTGGTTTAATGAGATAGCAATAGTAGTCTCAGTGCCAAACGTTTTTTTTACCGATGTCAGCACTTGACATGATTTTTTAAAACTTCACTGGTTTAAGTTAAAACAATTATTTTCCATCCAAAAATGCTTCCAGTTTAACTAAAGATAAGAATAAACTTAAGATTTCCAATTGATGCAAGTTTTTAAGCGTCCATATAGACTCAAACGTGATGTTTTTGACTCATGTAGCCTCTGTAAGAACCAATGTGCGAAAGCAGTGCTGTAAATGTTAGAATTGAAAATAGGTCCCTAAGCAGATCTCTAAGCATGTCTCAAATGTTAACACATAATTGAATACGAGAGTGGAGTTCTGATGTATGGAGGTACGAGTTATAGCTGACTCTTACTTTTGTATGTTGCAAAAAAACAACATGCAACATTTTTGTTTGACTAGCTTTGAAAGTTTTAGGATTGATTTGCAAAACACGAATATTTTGACCATTCATAATTATTTAGTTACCAACTGCTGAAGTTTGTTTACTAGTAAATTTCGGCAGCGAAACTTTTCTTAAATCTTTTTTATACGATGAACCACATACAATAACCAAAACAATTACCAAGAAATTAATAAAATTCCATTTTTGAGGACAACCCAAACGCGTTTCTTGGAGCTATCGTGGCGCACAGCTTTTTAACCTTTTTAAAGTGAACAATACTCCAAATTAGTCTTCGTTTAAAGTTCCGCCTCAGTTTGTCAGTGGACAGTAGAAGTGAGACTATGGACTGAAGTAACCGATTTGGAAGCCGTTAAACAAGAGATGGCAGCAGCTTAAACTCTTCCTTAAGTTAATCCGACAAGAAGTCCTAACATTCGAGAATCAGTGATGAGCGAAATGGATTTAGCTACAGTGAAAAGCACAACGGGTCTAGAAGAGTTAATAAAGTACCTCGAGTTGCTATATAGAGAAGTCGGATTCGAATAGCAGGTTTCTTAGGTCGATATGATCACCCAAGGGAAACGCATCCCAAATTGCGTTTTTCTCCGTGCTGCACATTTGGATGTGGAATTGGCAATATCCATAGACACAGGTGTAGATCGCCACGCAATGGTGTTTTCTGACATTTTTCAAAAAATTACTGTTCAAAATCGTTTAGTTTCCGAGATATTGCGTTTTTTCATCAAAAAAAGTTTTCAACCCTCTAGTCGGGCACTGTCAGAGATTAATCAGGGTTTGTAAACCAGGCATCTCAAAAATTCAGTCTAATTCCTTATCCGAAATTTTCATGAGTTTTTCATGTTGTTCAGAAAGACTTAGAGTTAAAAAGAACTCAGAACTTGGTATGCTCAACCCTATTATGGGGTGTTCTCAAGGCGTATTAAATGGTTGTAAATCTAGCCTCTAGATAATACTGCTCGAATCCTTGAGGTTTGCGAGATTTGGCGTTTCTGATGATTTTTTCCTTCGTTTTTTCAAAAAGTTAAGATTACAAAAAACTTGCGAACCTGAAATTCTTGATCCTATGGGGGATGCGCTGTCAATGTACACTTAGGAGTACTGTCATGGTTTAAATCTGGAATAAATTATTGTCCAAAATCAGGTATAAAATGCTAATTTTTCTCTTACTGTACGATACGAATATCAAAGATATCAATTGGTTTATATGAGATAGCAATAGTAGTCTCAGTGCCAAACTTTTTTTTTAAACGATGTCAGCACTTGACATGATTTTTTAAAACTTCACTGGTTTAAGTTAAAACAATTATTTTTCATCCAAAAATGCTTCCAGTTTAACTAAAGATAAGAATAAACTTAAGATTTCCAATTGATGCAAGTTTTTAAGCGTCCATATAGACTTAAACATGATGTTTTTGACTCATGTAGCCTCTGTAAGAACCAATGTGCGAAAGCAGTGCTGTAAATGTTAGAATTGAAATTAGGTCCCTAAGCAGATCTCTAAGCATGTCTCAAATGTTAACACATAATTGAATACGAGAGTGGAGTTCTGATGTATGGAGCGTTGTTTACTAGTAAATTTCGGCAGCGAAACTTTTCTTAAATCTTTTTTATACGATGAACAACATACAATAACCAAAACAATTACCAAGAAATTAATAAAATACCATTTTTGAGGACAACCCAAACGCGTTTCTTGGAGCTATCGTGGCGCACAGCTTTTTAACCTTTTTAAAGGGAACAATACTCCAAATTAGTCTTCGTTTAAAGTTCCGCCTCAGTTTGTCAGTGGACAGTAGAAGTGAGACTATGGACTGAAGTAACCGATTTGGAAGCCGTTAAACAAGAGATGGCAGCAGCTTAAACTGTTCCTTAAGTTGATCCGACAAGAAGTCCTAACATTCGAGAATCAGTGATGAGCGAAATGGATTTAGCTACAGTGAAAAGCACAACGGGTCTAGAAGAGTTAATAAAGTACCTCGAGTTGCTATATAGAGAAGTCGGATTCGAATAGCAGGTTTCTTAGGTCGATATGATCACCCAAGGGAAACGCATCCCAAATTGCGTTTTTCTCCGTGCTGCACATTTGGATGTGGAATTGGCAATATCCATAGACACAGGTGTAGATCGCCACGCAATGGTGTTTTCTGACATTTTTCAAAAAATTACTGTTCAAAATCGTTTAGTTTCCGAGATATTGCGTTTTTTCATCAAAAAAAGTTTTCAACCCTCTAGTCGGGCACTGTCAGAGATTAATCAAGGTTTGTAAACCAGGCATCTCAAAAATTCAGTCCAATTCCTTTTGGTATCCGAAATTTTCATGAGTTTTTCATGTTGTTCAGAAAGACTTAGAGTTAAAAAGAACTCACAGAACTTGGTATGCTCAACCCTATTATGGGGTGTTCTCAAGGCGTATTAAATGGTTGTAAATCTAGCCTCTAGATAATACTGCTCGAATCCTTGAGGTTTGCGAGATATGGCGTTTCTGATGATTTTTTCCTTCGTTTTTTCAAAAAGTTAAGATTACAAAAAACTTGCGAACCTGAAATTCTTGATCCTATGGGGGATGCGCTGTCAATGTACACTTAGGAGTACTGTCATGGTTTAAATCTGGAATAAATTATTGTCCAAAATCAGGTATAAATTGCTAATTTTTCTCTTAGTGTACGATACGAATATTAAAGATATCAATTGGTTTATATGAGATAGCAATAGTAGTCTCATTGCCAAACTTTTTTTTTAAACGATGTCAGCACTTGACATGATTTTTTAAAACTTCACTGGTTTAAGTTAAAACAATTATTTTTCATCCAAAAATGCTTCCAGTTTAACTAAAGATAAGAATAAACTTAAGATTTCCAATTGATGCAAGTTTTTAAGCGTCCATATAGACTTAAACATGATCTTTTTGACTCATGTAGCCTCTGTAAGAACCAATGTGCGAAAGCAGTGCTGTAAATGTTAGAATTGAAATTAGGTCCCTAAGCAGATCTCTAAGCATGTCTCAAATGTTAACACATAATTGAATACGAGAGTGGAGTTCTGATGTATGGAGCGTTGTTTACTAGTAAATTTCGGCAGCGAAACTTTTCTTAAATCTTTTTTATACGATGAACCACATACAATAACCAAAACAATTACCAAGAAATTAATAAAATTCAATTTTTGAGGACAACCCAAACGCGTTTCTTGGAGCTATCGTGGCGCACAGCTTTTTAACCCTTTTAAAGGGAACAATACTCCAAATTAGTCTTCGTTTAAAGTTCCGCCTCAGTTTGTCAGTGGACAGTAGAAGTGAGACTATGGACTGAAGTAACCGATTTGGAAGCCGTTAAACAAGAGATGGCAGCAGCTTAAACTCTTCCTTAAGTTGATCCGACAAGAAGTCCTAACATTCGAGAATCAGTGATGAGCGAAATGGATTTAGCTACAGTGAAAAGCACAACGGGTCTAGAAGAGTTAATAAAGTACCTCGAGTTGCTATATAGAGAAGTCGGATTCGAATAGCAGGTTTCTTAGGTCGATATGATCACCCAAGGGAAACGCATCCCAAATTGCGTTTTTCTCCGTGCTGCACATTTGGATGTGGAATTGGCAATATCCATAGACACAGGTGTAGATCGCCACGCAATGGTGTTTTCTGACATTTTTCAAAAAATTACTGTTCAAAATCGTTAAGTTTCCGAGATATTGCGTTTTTTCATCAAAAAAAGTTTTCAACCCTCTAGTCGGGAAATGTCAAAGAACAATCAGGGTTTGTAAATCAGGCATCTCAAAAATTCAGTCCAATTCCTTTTGGTATCCGAAATTTTCATGAGTTTTTCATGTTGTTCAGAAAGACTTAGAGTTAAAAAGAACTCACAGAACTTGGTATGCTCAACCCTATTATGGGGTGTTCTCAAGGCGTAATAAATGGTTGTAAATCTAGCCTCTAGATAATACTGCTCGAATCCTTGAGGTTTGCGAGATATGGCGTTTCTGATGATTTTTTCCTTCTTTTTTCAAAAAGTTAAGATTACAAAAAACTTGCGAACCTAAAATTCTTGATCCTATGGGGGATGCGCTGTCAATGTACACTTAGGAGTACTGTCATGGTTTAAATCTGGAATAAATTATCGTCCAAAATCAGGTATAAAATGCTAATTTTTCTCTTAGTGTACGATACGAATATTAAAGATATCAATTGGTTTATATGAGATAGCAATAGTAGTCTCAGTGCCAAACTTTTTTTTTACCGATGTCAGCACTTGACATGATTTTTTTGATTTTTTTAAACTTCACTGGTTTAAGTTAAAACAATTATTTTTCATCCAAAAATGCTTCCAGTTTAACTAAAGATAAGAATAAACTTAAGATTTCCAATTGATGCAAGTTTTTAAGCGTCCATATAGACTCAAACATGATGTTTTTGACTCATGTAGCCTCTGTAAGAACCAATGTGCGAAAGCAGTGCTGTAAATGTTAGAATTGAAATTAGGTCTCTAAGCAGATCTCTAAGCATGTCTCAAATGTTAACACATAATTACGAGTTATAACTGACTCTTACTTTTGTATATGTTGCAAAAAAAAAACAACATGCAACATTTTTGTTTGACTAGCTTTGAAAGTTTTAGGATTGATTTGCAAAACACGAATATTTTGACCGTTCATAATTATTTAGTTACCAACTGCTGAAGTTTGTTTACTAGTAAATTTCGGCAGCGAAACTTTTCTTAAATCTTTTTTATACGATGAACCACATACAATAACCAAAACAACTACCAAGAAATTAATAAAATTCCATTTTTGAGGACAACCCAAACGCGTTTCTTGGAGCTATCGTGGCGCACAGCTTTTTAACCTTTTTAAAGGGAACAATACTCCAAATTAGTCTTCGTTTAAAGTTCCGCCTCAGTTTGTCAGTGGACAGTAGAAGTGAGACTATGGACTGAAGTAACCGATTTGGAAGCCGTTAAACAAGAGATGGCAGCAGCTTAAACTCTTCCTTAAGTTGATCCGACAAGAAGTCCTAACATTCGAGAATCAGTGATGAGCGAAATGGATATAGCTACAGTGAAAAGCACAACGGGTCTAGAAGAGTTAATAAAGTACCTCGAGTTGCTATATAGAGAAGTCGGATTCGAATAGCAGGTTTCTTAGGTCGATATGATCACCCAAGGGAACGCATCCCAAATTGCGTTTTTCTCCGTGCTGCACATTTGGATGTGGAATTGGCAATATCCATAGACACAGGTGTCGATCGCCACGCAATGGTGTTTTCTGACATTTTTCAAAAAATTACTGTTCAAAATCGTTTAGTTTCCGAGATATTGCGTTTTTTTCATCAAAAAAAGTTAGAAGTTTTCAACCCTCTAGTCGGGCACTGTCAGAGAACAATCAGGGTTTGTAAACCAGGCATCTCAAAAATTCAGTCCAATTCCTTTTGGTATCCGAAATTTTCATGAGTTTTTCATGTTGTTCAGAAAGACTTAGAGTTAAAAAGAACTCACAGAACTTGGTATGCTCAACCCTATTATGGGGTGTTCTCAAGGCGTTTTAAATGGTTGTAAATCTAGCCTCTAGATAATACTGCTCGAATCCTTAAGGTTTGCGAGATATGGCGTTTCTGATGATTTTTTCCTTCGTTTTTTCAAAAAGTTAAGATTACAAAAATCTTGCGAACCTGAAATTCTCGATCCTATGGGGGATGCGCTGTCAAGGTACACTTAGGAGTACTGTCATGGTTTAAATCTGGAATAAATTATTGTCCAAAATCAGGTATAAAATGCTAATTTTTCTCTTAGTGTACGATACGAATATTAAAGATATCAATTGGTTTATATGAGATAGCAATAGTAGTCTCAGTGCCATTTGTTAAAAATTTTATCAATATAAACTTTTTTTACCGATGTCAGCACTTGACATAATTTTATAAAACTTCACTGGTTTAAGATAAAACAATTATTTTTCATCCAAAAATGCTTCCAGTTTAACTAAAGATAAGAATAAACTTAAGATTTCCAATTGATGCAAGTTTTTAAGCGTCCATATAGACTCATACATGATGTTTTTGACTCATGTAGCCTCTGTAAGAACCAATATGCGAAAGCAGTGCTGTAAATGTTAGAATTGAAATTAGGTCCCTAAGCAGATCTCTAAGCATGTCTCAAATGTTAACACATAATTGAATACGAGAGTGGAGTTCTGATGTATGGAGGTACGAGTTATAGCTCACTCTTACTTTTGTATTATGTTGCAAAAAAAACAACATGCAACATTTTTGTTTGACGAGCTTTGAAAGTTTTAGGATTGATTTGCAAAACACGAATATTTTGACCGTTCATAATTATTTAGTTACCAACTGCTGAAGTTTGTTTACTAGTAAATTTCGGCAGCGAAACTTCACAGCGAAACTTTTCTAAATCTTTTTTATACGATGAACCACATACAATAACCAAAACCATTTTCCATTTTTGAGGACAACCCAAACGCGTTTCTTGGAGCTATCATGGCGCACAGCTTTTTAACCTTTTTAAAGGGAACAATGTGTTCACTTAAAATGTACTTGCACTTTCGCATTCTGAAATTCAAACTACAGCTCATAAAAGACTTTCATTTTTTTAAATAACGAAGACCGAACCCGACTTATTTTTAAGTTAATCAAAGAGGGTTAAAAAAATTGTATTTTTAAATGGAAATGATTTTAGATAACCTCTGGTACCTCTATCAACTCATCAATGCTTAAAAGATTCGATAATTTTTGATATTATACGCTGATTTTTGAGATGAGGGACTCTACGTGAGTTCAGGTTGGTGATTATAATCTCAAAGAGTATCCATTAAGCGTTGAAATAAAAAAAGGTAACAGTAATGCAATAAACTAAAAATTTTTCTTAATTGAGCTCTCTGGAAGGGATTCTACCCGCAATTTAGTTTTTCTGACATCCATTTTTGATTTTTATATGTCTACCCTGGGCTAAAAGTAATAAAAAAACCTCTAGTTGTTTTTTCAAAAGTTTTGTAAAAGTTTTTGATCACATTGTAATTTTTTAAATTAAAATTTCATCTGCAAAGTGCAGCAAAGCATGTGATCCATATGGTTTCGTTAGCTGTTATCTCTGGTGCATTGTGTATAAATGTTGTTCAAACTTATCTGATGTTAATTTTTAGCAGAGAAATAAAATTACTCTTTTTAGTTCAGTTTAAAAGTTTGCTGTCGGCCTTCTTGGGGTCCTTTTTAAATTTAAAATTTCACATATTTGATCAAATTCAGTAGTTTTGGAGAAATGACCTTTTTGGTCAAAACTAACCTAAAATTTAATTTGTTGACTTGTTGCATTAGTGAAATAGAACCCCCTGATGGATGAGCCCAATTTAATTTTACGTTTCATGAAACATAGCTGTATCGAGAAGCTGTTCTTACGTTTAATGATCTATATGAAGCATCGGAGGTGTGAGTCATGCGTTAGTTAATTTTAAATGCTATGTTTTTGACCGATTTAGTTAGTTGTTCAAAGTCACCGATATTGGCAACAAGTTGGCATTAACTATACAAGGGGGGGGGGGTTACAAAGTTAAGTATAAAGACGAAGTTTGTCGAGGCCTAGTTAGTCTACATGACCGTTTTTGTAGCAAGTGGACAATGGGAACAAAAATACTTATAAATAATTGCAGGTGAGGGTAAAAAGAAAAAAGAGCCTTATTATTTAAGTGGAAAAAAGGTGGTCTTTCACTTTATAGCCCCCAGCCCCCCCCCCGCCATAATGATAAAATCAGTCTTTTATCATTATCAGGGGCTTTAGGTTTTTTAATAGGCAGGGGCATAATGGGAAAGACCCAAAAAGGGGCCCGGGTGGTTCCTGACTGTAAAACCTAGAACGCTGGCTGCCTCGGTACGTGTCGGTTAAGTTGCCTATGTGGCTGATGTAGGTAATGTTGATTTCCACTGTGGCTTTCAGTAGTAATTGTCGCATATTTTAGTGTTATCTTTGACACTTATAGTGGAAATTTGAATGAAGGTTGAAGATTTTAATTTAATTTCTGATGGATTTAATTACATTTCTGATGGATTGAATCCAGTAGGACTCAAGTTTGTTTTCACACTAGCCGTCACCTTTACAGCTTTTTGATAGCATGTACTTAGGCATTCGAATAGTAATAAGTTAACACAGTTGAGGCATTTTAAATTCATCAAATGAACCGAAAAA
Source organism: Symsagittifera roscoffensis (assembly GCF_963678635.1). Lineage (NCBI taxonomy): Eukaryota > Metazoa > Xenacoelomorpha > Acoela > Convolutidae > Symsagittifera > Symsagittifera roscoffensis. The sequence goes on from NC_087066.1 coordinate 31,690,846, forward strand.
AGCCATGTCTCAAACAACATAACAATAATAAAACTCGATTTCAGAACTCACTATATGTCGCAATTTTTTGAAATGCATAATTTATACATAATATGGCTTTATGCTTTCCGATTTGTTACATGCAAAGTTAGTGTGGATGCCTTCAGCTTGTTATATTCCAAATTATTACTTGCAAAATTGTGTCTGTTTGAATTTGTGGTTGGGTAAGACAGTGCCGAAGTAAGAGAGTGCCGAAAACAAAAATTTGTTAAAGAGTGCCGAAAATGAAAGAAACTGACTTATTTGTCGTGAACTAATTGAGAAAAGAAAAGAAAGTTTTGTTTGCTCATCGATTTTGGCGCCAAAATTGAGTCTGAACAATTTGAAAAGAGTGCCGAAAATGAAAGAAACTGACTTATTTGTCGTGAACTAATTGAGAAAAGAAAAGAAAGTTTTGTTTGCTCATCGATTTTGGCGCCAAAATTGAGTCTGAACAAGTTTCAAGTGTCATTATTAATTTTCCGGCCAAAAGCTAGCCTCTTAAATTGCGTTTCAATATTTCCCGCCTTTTTCGGCACTCTCTAACTTCGGCACTGTCTAACGCCCCCGAATTTGTTGCCACTTTTTGCCGAATCGCATTGACAATTCATTAGCATTAGCTGCTTTTATTGTGACTAGGGTGAATTCCCATAGGTTCCAATACTCATACGTTCCAAAATAAAAAATCTGTCGCATAAGTTCCAAAATTTATCTTCTTGAATTCTGATTGGTTGAAATTTGAGCCAACGAATTAATGGATTGATTGTTTACTGTTCCACCAGCATAAACTCAAGCTGCAGAATAGTGACCACCGCAGCCGCGCCAACGTGTTGCGAGCTTGCCACCAAAGGGTAGGACTCTATACGAAATTTAGAGCCGGTTATCGGCGCGAAGCGGTGACGCGCGAGTAGCGAGCCCACCGGCAACCTTAAACCGAGACTCGGCTAATTTAGTCTTTTGACCAATTGAAAAGATTTGGAACTTATGCGACTGCTTTTTTATTTTAGAACCTATGGGACTGATTTTTTATTTGGGAACCTATGAATACGCACCGTGACTAGCTGCTTTTTTTGGGAGTAATTTTTGACGCGATTAAGCGTGCGTGGCTGAGTGGTTAGCGCGTGAGACTGTGGGTATTCACAAGTACCAAAGTGATAAATCAGTCCCATTTGTACCAAAATAAAAAATCAATTGCGTTAGTACCAAAAATATTCCATTGGCCAAAGACTACTAAGACGACTATTTTAAGCTCTTGGCTTAAGGTCACCGGTACGCGCGCGTCGCCGCTTCGCGGCGATAACCGGCTCTAATTTTCGTACCGTCTGTTGGCAAGCTCGCAACACGTTGGCGATCACTATTTTGCTGCTTAGGTTTCTTCTGTTGGCTCACAATTCGACCCATCAGAAAATGAATTGAATAATTTTGGTACAAATGGGACCGATTTTGGTACAAATGAGCGTTGGTACAAATGGGACTTCACCCGTGAGACTCGGAATCTCTATATTGCAGTAGGACTAAGACCCAATCCTTTTCCTGGCCGACTTTTTGCTAATTCGAGGCTTTTTCTGTTTTTTCTTATTGCACTTTCTAGAGCTGCTTTTTGTCGTGTTCTCGTTAGTGTTTGCGAAGAGAAGCTTTATCTCTGTGTAAATATTGTTATCCGATTAGTGCTGTTTTTTAAAAAAACGTGTCCTATCCCGTCCTTGCTTATTTTTAATTTTCAGACTTATTTAGGCGCTTTGCGATGGGCTGGGGAAAGATCGTCAGTGGAGACTCAAACAGTCTTTGATAAAATACCGAAAGAGCGAAGAGAGCAAGTGTTCAAAATTGATTTTAGCAAGTTAATCACACGCGAGGATTTGAAGCACCTTTCAGACGTGGAGTCCGACGAAAACGACGAGAGCGAGCTGTCAGAATCTCCTGAAATATTTAATCCAGTTTGGGAATTTTTAACCAAAAAGAAACCAGCCTGCAACACGATAAATTTGGAAAAATTACCGACGAAGAACGATATTTATTCGTCAGATGAAAAAATTGCCATTAATGACGACTTCGAGTCATTTCAGGTCTTATCGACGAAACATTTAGACGAATTGGACAAACTTTCAAAGGGAATGCAATCTTCTGAGAAAAAGAGGCCTTTCACACTTAATTTGACCAAAGCCTCCAACATGATCAACCAGCATCTTAATGGATCAACATCTGCCACATCCAACATTAGTTTCAACAGTATGTAGGTTTATCTAGCTTAGTTTTTTTTCGGAACTTGATGCGGAAGGAAAAGTACAAGTGGTCGTCAATATTATGTTTTCAATGAGGAAGTGCGGTTTAAATTCACTCGTGATAACCTTGAAAGTAGGAAAGTTGCTCGCCTAAGTCTCGCAAATTTGGTAGCTCCAAGTAACTCCGTATCTGCATTTCAGGCAATTGCTTTCCGCATCAGATGTCAAGAGCGCCATCAAATCAAGAAATGGAGCAAGGCTTTATACCCAAAAAACAATCCGAGGAAACGCTTTCTGCAAAGTTCAAAAAAATCGATCTGTGCGAGAAATCAAGCATAGTTAATCCAAGTAACATTTCATCTGAAACGGAAAAACAATCAAAGTCGACAAATATATCTGAGTTATTTCGACAACCATTCAAATTTGAAATTGAGAAAAGCAGCGCGCAGTCAAAATATCTCACTGAAACATCTGTGGCATCCCAAGACAATCCAGTGCAAGAAAGAGTCCCCGAACGAACAACAAGTGAGAATACCAACAAATCAGTCGACCATAAGAGCGAACAATTGATGAAAGCAAAGGAAAGATTGCAGCTGATAACCAAACAGAACGAAACGTTGGTACAACAACTTGGTAAGGAGTTAAATAGTTCTAACTTCTCAATGATGTACGAATCAGAGCCTTCTACTTGTTTCCCAATCATCTTTACAGTAAAATTCTTCATCTGGAGATCAAAAATATTCAAAAGATCTTGTTAAGAGTAATGAACCTTGGAATGTTCTTATATAGGTCTTGGTGTTTTTTTTTTCGTTTTTTAGGAAAAAGTTTTAAAATGCCCTAATAACTACAGATGTGCATTCATACATATTAATGCATTTATGAATGCACTTAGGTATATATGCACTTTTTGAGTTCAATCGAAATTCATCTGCTGAAATTTACGTAAATAACATTCACCAAATATGAAATTTGAAATAGCGTGAGAAAGCTTGAACGATTTCTAGTTTCGAAAGTGGAATTTAGTTTTCAGATTTCCTGCGGAATAAAAATTTTACCTTATGATACAGTTTTTATCAAGTTGGGTTAATGTTATGAGAAAAGTGCCAATCATAAACTTTTCTAGAAGGTCAAAGGCTTATAGGGCATCTATTTTTTTCTTTGAAGTTCGAAAGATTTTTTCAACTAAGTCAGAGTTTTTTTCAGTTTACTTGCGTTCATTACTCTTTTCCAACTGTCCGTTGGCTACGTTAACAGGTTGCATAAAGCAGTAGCGGATATAGGCCGTGCTGATGGGAGGAAATGTACCCTCCTCGGGTATTCGACCCCTTGACCACCCTTTGGTTATATTTTTGGACCTCCATTTTTGACTGACTGACTGACCCTAAAAATTTTCAACGCAATTTTTAGTCGAAATCTTCCAGAAAACGTCGTTTTTGGCGTTTTTTCTTCAAAAAAAGCGCCTGCAGCTCAGAAAATTTGGGCGAAATAGGGTCTCAATGATAATTTGGTAGAGCTCAGAAAATCAATTTGGTCGGCCTAATAAAGTTGACCAATTGTTGGAATTTTTTCTTGAAAGCCCGCTCTCCGAGAAAATCCACCCCCTGGTAAAAAGTGCGGTAAAGAACATAAAAATATCAATAACAAACCAAAAAATAAACGAAACAATTTTTGCAGGCAAACACAAGCCTATTTTTTATCGCGAACTTAAGAAATGAATTGTCTAAAAAACCAGCTTGTACATGCTGAAAGTTACTGAAATAGAACAGTTTTTAAGAGTAGATGAACGTAGGGAAGAGTTCTACTCTTAAAATGAACTCTAACCCCCCCCCCCCCCCCCCCCCTCTCCCCAGGGATTTGACCCCCTGCCCGACCCAAAGGGTCCCACCTTTGGTACTTTTTAAGAAATCCATTTTTGGTTACGGACCCTAAAATTTTTCTAAAGGCGCCTTCGGCAGCAATATATACTAACTTTCAGGGGGAGCGCGCGCCAAAAAGTGCCCAAAAACATCTTTTCCAAAAAGTGCCCAAAAACGGTTTTTTTGACCTGATTTTATAATTTTCCTGCGGCGCAGAAAATTTGGCCAAAACAGCGTCTTTTTAGTGCTTAAGAAAAAAAAGGTCGACATTTTTTGAAGATCTGCCCTCAAGAGAAAATCCTAGATCCGCCCCTGCTATTGATATAGAGTCATGCGAGAGCAAGTATCTTGTAATCAGATACTTTACTTTTTTCCCCATCAACCAGTTTTCTTACAAATCTGAGTTGGTTTTTTTGCTTGCTTTATTATTGAACTTTAGCAACTTCCAGGCTCGTTCCTAGTTGTCCAAGAGGTAAGCTGGTCGCCTTTGCACCCTAAGGCGCAACGGTCTGGGGTTCTAATCCCGGACTGTCCTTGTTTTTTTCAGTATGTATGAAATTGAAATTTTTCGATAAAAATTGTTATGTCGGACTTCGTTTGTCTCGTCCAAGTTTGTCGGCTTAACTGTCATATTTCTATTTTTTTTGCTGTAAGCAATTCTCATTTTAGTTGAAAGTGTTGTTAATTTTAGTTTCAGGGGTTGATTTGAAACTTTTTTTTATAAAATCAATTTTTTATTCGGCTCAACTGATGTCTGCTAATTGTCGGCGTTGTTTCTGCTTCGTAAGTGTTGTTCCGTTGCTAATTTGATATTCAAATTTTTAGTTTTGCTCGAAAGTTGAAGCTTTTTCTAAAAAAAGAACACGATAATTTTTTCTGTTTCGTTGCGTTCTTTGACTCTTTTCCAACTTTCTGTTGACTGTTTCAATTAATTTTGTGTGTGCGATTTTTTTGCCCTTGATTGACCAGATTAATAAATCAAATGATTGTCATGAGTACTCTCATATAGGCCTTAATTTTATTCACGATCAACTTTGTCTTTTCGCTTGACTTTAAAGTGATTTAATTTTACCTCATTTCCTTGTTAAAAGGAAGGTGAACTCCGCTATCGAACAGTGAAAGTGTAAAGGTCGTGAAAAACGTAATCTACTTTTAATTTCGAAAATGGATTTAAGTTATCAGATTTCCACAGCAGAATGAAAAATATTACTCATTAATCCAGTTTTCTCACCCTGTGTTAATTTTTATCAAAAGAGCACTTTTTCATAAATTGTTCGCGAAATTCAAATTGTTAGGGGCATATATTTTTTCTTTCAAATTCCGAAGTTGAAATTATAAAAAATTAACTCAGTTGTTTTTTGTTTCCTTGCATTCATTGCTCTGTTCCAACTGTCAGTTGGCAATGTTTCGAATGTCATCCAATTTCAGAATCCAGCTAATTTTAATGCCAGTTACAGAGTGGATTAACTGTTAAAGAAGCCTAAAGATTTATCGCGTGACTTGGTAACCAGTTCTTGTTAACATTCATGCCTTATGCGGTTTAGCCGTTATTCGCCAACCATATGAAAGAAGCCCCCCTTTGAAAAGAGAAATGATATCAGGATGAAGAAGTAGAGATTTTACTATTTTAGTTAGCAGCAAACATTAATGCGTAAATTGAACAAGGTCTGAGATACTCTTTAATAGAACAATAGAGGCGGCCTATGGCAGAGATGTGACTGCGAAAGCTATAGCGACAGTATTAGCAACGATTGTTAGTGATTAGTGTTAGTTAGCGTTACAAATGGAGACAAGTGTTCTTGGAAAAAGTATGGTAAATTGCGAACATTTGCAAATGTAATGTGGAAATACTGATTGAGGTCTTGCCGTTTTCTTTGTTTTTTTCAGGAGAAAGTCAAAAGTAGTAGTTTTGAACGTAGAATCTCATTATTAGATTTCTTTGTGGAATAATTTTTTTTCTTTTCATAGTCTTCTCAAATGTGGTCATTTTAAAAAAGAACTCACCAAAATTTCTTGATAAATATAAAAGATTCTTGAAATTGAAAGAGCTTTTGCGTCATGTATCGACAATTGAAAAAATATAATTTCAAAAAGTTTTTTTCTTTTTCTGAGTTCATCGATGTTTTTAGAACTGTCTGTTGGCTAAGTTTAAAAAATTAAATGTCGATTGCGTTTAGCCAAAATATTTCGCGGTAACTCAACGAAGTTAGGATAAGCGGTTTAGCGGTTCATTCATTAGCGATCGCACCTCTGGTTTGTTGAAAAAGCTGGTGAAACTGTCGAATATTATTTCTTTGACCATCGACCAACGCCGCATCCAGCGCAGTGTGTGGACACAATTTCCAGTGATGTCTTGAGTTAATTTGTTTGTCATAGCCAGTCAACAGAGGCTTTTGGGGGTGTTGTCAACCGGTCTCGTGACCCAAAATCAGCCAAGGCATCCAATATTCCAGCAGCATCAGATGACCTTGCCGCCTCCGCAGCAGTTCTATGGCCTTCAACAGCCTCATTTTGCTACTCCACAATTTCCTCAGCACGGCAATTTCAGGCAGTTAGTCTTTCAATATACATCAACAAATTATACTCAATCTCATGAAATCTCGTACTTAATGTTTTTATGAACTGGATATTATTACTTTAAAAGGTACGATAGTTGGCAAGACAATAAGTTTGATAGTTGGGTCCCTTAAATCTAGATGGGTCCCTGAAGAAGAAAGTTTAGACCTTAAAATGACCGAAAACATGGTTTGCATTTGTTTACTTGTGTTTTTGAAGTGTTCATAAAAATTCTGGGACCCAACTATCATACTTTTAGCTTACGTTTCATTAAGTGTTTCTTTTTTTTTGCATTTTATAGTTCTGGTTATTATGCCAAGATAACGATATTAGTCCTTCTGATAAAGTTGCGTTTTAAATATTTTTTTAAAAAAGTTGACCTTTATCTATAAATGGATTGACGTTTAAGTAAGGTATAGGCGTGACTCATTAGTAGCGCTTGAGTTATAGTCCTTATGAGGAGGTTGACATGCTTCAGGTATCCGAATGCATCGGCCATGCAGAACTTGCAACATCATTCATCCAACCAAACAATTCCAATGCTAACTGACATAAATACCCAACCAAGTCATAATTCGTTGCCACCACCTCAGATTATGGCAATGATGGCTGCAGCTCATGCTTCTGGACATCGGCTCCAGCGTTCATCAAACACGCCGCCAATGATGACCGGATATAACCCAAACCCCGCCTTCAATATGCAGCAATATCCGCATAATCCGTATTTTCAGCCATAGTGAAACTGTTTTGGTTATGAAAACTGCAAGTAAACTGAATTATTTTCGAGGTTTGCATTACCCGGAAGTCTTGTTTCTGTGAAATAATTTCTCAGCTGCTGATTTATGGATGTGTACTTGGTTTCGATTGTTTAATGAATTTTGTGTTTCAATGACCACGAATTGAAACTACTCTCTATAATGTGTCGTGTGCTAAGACACGAAAAATCGTATACATTCACACGATTTTGTAGCCATTCATATGATTTCGTGTAAATTTGCACGATTTGTGTCGTATGGTTTACACAATAAAGCGTGTGCTTTTCACACAAAACCGGAAATTTTTCGTGTAACTAATACACGAAAAACTGATATTTTTCGTGTGAAAATTACGCGATTTATCGTGTAAAATGATTCTTTTTTTCGTACGATTACTCATGTAATTTTTACACGATAATTTTCAAGTTTTCGTGTAAAAAGTACTTGATTTATCGTAAAAAACAAACGACACAAATCATGCAAATATACACGAAAAATCATGTGAATTGTTGCAAAATTGTGTGTCCTTTTTGCACCGATAAATCGTGTGAATGTACACGATTTTTCGCGTCGGCACATGATTTTAAATGGTTGAGCACACATAATTTGAAAAGGGAAAAAATATAAGAAGCGTTAAGATGTAGCATTAAAATCACTGTTAATACAAAACAAAACAGACAAAATTTTCGGTGTTTCGTGAAAGCCCTCGATTGGCAAAACATGGCCGAAGGAAGCCAGTGAGGCGACTTATAGAGCACGCGAAGCCAAAAAAGAGCCCTCGTAGCACATAAACAAGCACCAACATGATTCTTCGGATTATCTTCAGCTAAAAGAACAGAACAAAACAAGCTTTGATTTTCCAGCTTCAGATTAACCATGACCGTGATAAAAAATAAATGAATTCCTAAAATTGAAATAATTGAAAAAGCATGCCTGAACGAAGCCAGTTATATGACTCATCAAGCAACCAGCACGACCGGAGAAAGCCATCACAGCATAAAGACTTTTTAAAATGAACTAGAATAAATCTTATCAATATTAAGAATTCAATTCGCCGTGTATGTCATAAAAAAACAGACAAGATTCAATGTTTTAAGGCATTTGAGCAGCAAGCCGTCCAATAGAAGCTGGTTAGACGAATCATCGAATAAGCAGCCCGCCATGGGTGTCTCTATCGTACAAAATGAGCATAATTTGTTCTGGGGAAAATAAATTATTAAAAAACGAATGCCAAGATAACAATTCTTTTAGTGACAATTACAGACTAATATGGGCAAAAAAACTGTCAGCATCATAACTCCAGTTTTATGTTTCCTATTCAAATTCGACTGGCAATAACGGACGCAAAGATAGCGTTTGTTTGTTGACCCTAAGTTGGTTACTGACCAAATTGGCTATAAACTCGTAATTGATTTTTGTTTTAGTGAACGGTGATTTGCCGAAAAATTTAGTTTCCTTCGGTGTTTCTTATGGAGCCTCTTTTCACTTCCTTCGATCAAAAACCAGTTTTCCAGATACTTACATGATTTCACAAAGGTAAATACAACATATTTGTACTTAATTTTATACTGCCTAACATTTACTGCCTTGTCTCGATTAATTTAGACGCAACTTGCAAAATTATAGGTAAGTTTATTGCGTAGAACGGTGTGCAAACTTATACGTTTTGTGTGAAAACATTTATGAGTAGATTAACATTGATAATCAAACAATTCGGAATACTTTACTATTTTGAGTTCAGAACCAAATTGCACAAGATAAGATTGTGATAGGCAATCATACTCAGACGCAATAAGCTTACTACCAGCGAAATGGAGTTCATTATTATACTTGAAAATGCTAACTAATTTCAGAAAAACAGGTCCATTGATATCGATGCCGTATTGCGCAATGACAACACAACCCTAAACTAAGTTGAATTTTTTTTTTAGCCCTATTGCATAAAAATACATCACAATTCTTCCCGAACAAAAATTTTGCTCCAATTGTTTTTCAGGACTGTGTTCCTTTCGGAGCGGCTATTGCAAACCTCATGCCCATGAAAAGTTCATAAGGTCAAAATCACCTCAGCGCCAATTTGTTCCTGGTTCGATCCCTATCTTAGTAGATTCGAAGAATAAGGGTGAATTGAACCCAACGAGATGGCTGCAATGAGCTCCAGGTGTCCTTATAAACGGGAAGAAACTGTATAGAAAGAACAGTATCAATGATGAACCCACAAAAACACGTTTTTTGCGGAACAAAGCCCAACATCAAAAATGAAGCTTTTCAAAACATCATGAACAAATTTGCGTTCCATTACCAAACAAAACAAGCATCGCTATGTCTTTCAAAATTGCGAAAAATCAAGGAATGTTTTATTGCCACGACTGAAAACTTGATGATTTTGGTTATATCAATAAATGGGCACCATGAACAAAGGAAGCAGCGCGTTTTAATTTGAGTGCAAAATTGGGCGTTTGAGACCTATTGAGCTGGGACAGATGAGTTTCAATCTTGCATGTGAAGCGATTAATTGAAGGAGCTTTTGCACAATTTAGTCCTCAAGCCTTTGCCCTGTTTTTTTTTGAAGCAACAACGAAAGAGTAATGATGATGAGTATATTAAAGTCATAAAAAATAAAGTGAGTGATAGGTTTAAATAAGTAAGGTTTGAAAAGTTTGACTTCTAATCTCGCTGGAAAACGTTTCTAAGTCTTCAAAATGGCACTAAATATCATTTTAGATTCAACTTTCAAATATCAATTTGATAGAAACCCATGACTACGAATCAAGTAGTTTTTTTGCAACATTAAATTTTGCGGCACACGGTTATTTTTTATCGTGTGAAAGCATTCGATATACTGAAAAGTTATGTGTTTTACACAATTTTTGCATCACGCGATAACTTGTCGGATAAGTTTACCCAATCATTTTTTACAGTGTACGGCTTTCATTGCGTTCTAACTCCATTTTGGCTGAAAATTGATAAGATAAGTGTAATCTGGTAAATAAAATGCTTCAAATGAACACACGCAACAATGACTGACACAAATGTTTTAGATGATTTTACTCTTGTTTGCTATGGGATAGATTCTAGTATACTCTTATCTGAAATAATCTTGATATAAAACATGATAAATTACCTTTGTTTTTTGTTGCTATCTATTTTTCATCAAAATCTTTTCAAATGCTAATGAACATTGTCGAGACACTTATAGAGCTCTTTTCCTTTACAGGTCTTGGTTTAAACATCTTTTTTCTTGTTTTAGTAAGCCTCAAAAATTGTTCATAATCATTTCCTAGTCGACACTCAAATTTTTTCATGCCCAAATTTATTTTTTTTTGCGGTTTGACTTTTGATTTTTTTTAAAATTAAGTCAATTTCCTTTGTTTACATGAAGACAAAATCCAATATCAAATGGGAAAATTGTAAAGGTAACGAAAAACGTGATTGTCTTCTAGATTTGAAAATGGATTTTAACTTTCAAACTTTCCAGCGGACGAAAAAATTAGCCATTGATCAAATTTTCTCAAATTGGGTTAAGTTTAACAAAAAAGTGTCAATCAAGTTGTTATGGAAATTCAAGGAGCTTTAAGCCCATTTTTTGAAATTCGAAAATTCAGTTTCTCCAAAAACAGGTCAGTATTTATGTTCTGAGTCCTTGCATTTAACTGTAAACAGATGAGAAATTACAGAAATTAAAAATACATATAAATATCTCAAGAAATGTTTTTTTTTTCATTTCTTATTATTTGCAAGTGTAGTGATATAGAGTCCGTTCACATTTGTCTCAACGTATAAGCGCGCTTGAGTTGAGCACTTCTAACTAATCCAAGTTCCAAAGCGCTCAAATAATTTTTGCAAATTGAACTTCGTTTCCTACACAAGGTATGGCTCTTAATCCAAGGAGTAGGTGACTCGATTTCAGTATTTAAGGAAGTTTTTTTTACCAACGCTGATTTTCTATCGAAGCGTGTTTTGAAAATTATTGATTTCTATTATACACTGTTGCGAAATGCAGCTTCATCGAAAATTCAGAGCATTAATTCGCGTTTTTTATGGAGGTGTATGGGTACTCGGCGATTTTTTCCGTTTGAAATTTCCAAACAAATTACAATCGTCACGAAAGAAAGAAATAATTGTTTTGGTTTTTTGCTGTTGTTTCATGATCGATCATATATTTTTTCTAACCCTGAGAAAAAGCAGTTCGAGTATTTTGAAGTACTTTTGCATAAGTTATTGATTTTTGAGCTCATTAATGTTAGATTTTTCGATTTTCGATAAAACATTTTTTAAATTGGATAAATATGATAAGAACTCTGTGGTTTTGTTTTAATCTCAACATACTTTGACTGGCCGATGCGAACGAAGGGATTTGAAAAAAAAGTTGAGTCAGTTCAGAAAGATCTGAGTCTCGAAGTATATTTACACAAGCAAAGATTGTGTTATAGTATGAACTCTCTTTTTTTTCCAACCTAAGTCGCAAGTTTTGTTGCGACGCAAATGTTGTTGCGACAAAAAGTGTTCATTTTGAAAGTGTTCATTTTGATCAATAACCAACTATCAAGTGCAGCCAATGCTAATGATATTAATGCAGACTATTGTATTACAAATAGCACTTTAGCTTTAAGGTATTATGAATCTGTAGCGTAGAAGTAGGGAAGAATACCGCGGGGAAGAAGTAGGAAAGGAGGAATCATGGATATGTAGCGTGGAAGTAGGGAAGGAGACCGAGAAAATAAGAGTGCTCGAACTCGGGCAGGGTCGGAATTTTTTAATGATCTTTTTCGTATACTAGTTAAATGCGCCCGCTCTATAAATTGAAGCATGTTAGTTGGGATTTTTTTCAAGATGATTTGTACTGCTAATGCGTCATAATTGGCGTGCGTCACTTAAAAAATTTTGTAGACTCAAAGATTTACTCATTCAATTTTTCCCAGTAGCTTTATCAGTCCTATTTTTGCTTGTGTATGCAAAGTGTAACTTCGCCTCTGTGTCCAAAATTGCCTTTTTTCCCGCATTTATGTTTGTCGTAAATGCATTCTGCTGATAATGGATTCTTTTAACTGCTTCTCAGGAGCTAGTAAAAAGACTTTGACGCTTTTTTAAATAAATTGTTCTTTTTCATGCTCTTGGGGTCACGTTAAGAAATTTTGTGAAAAGAACATTGGCGGAGGGTGTTTTTTTGCCCAATTTTATGTAAATCAGATTTTTGGACTATTTTACGCAGAGAATTAGGTGAATTGAGGGAGAAAATGATTTATCTATCCATATAACCTACACGTTTTGCTATGTTTTAGCTAATTTCACTTCAGGCTCGCATGTTGATACCTAATTGAACACCCAAATAAAATATGTTTTTTTAAACCGATGATCGGAAAGTTCTGATCTTTTCTTTTGGCCCTCACTGGAACCGTCTGTTTTTGTTTTTAATTTAAAAAAGTTATTTCTGTAATGTATCATAAGAAATAGAAGTATTGTGGGGACTGAGAGTATGAAAAAACAATTGATTTTTGTTTGAAAAAATAGAACTCTTCCTTATATAATTTTAAAAACAATTTTTGCGAAAGATTACTAATACAAAATTAATAGACCGTCGGAGAGTAATTTTTGACTTTAAGTTCATCCTCTTAAGAAGCACCGTAAATTTTTTTAGCATTTTAGCTTCAAAGTATCATGAATCTCTTGCTTAGAAGTAGGGAAGGAGACCGGCAGCAAAATAAAGAGGGTTCGAACCTGGGCAAGTTCGGAACTTTTTTTAATGATCTTTTTCGCATACTAGTTAAAAAGCGCCTGCTCTATAAATTGAGGCATGTTAGTTGGATTTTTTTTTCAAAATGACTGGTGCTGCTAATACATCATATTTGGGTACGTCACTTAGCACTTATGTAGACTCATAATTGCCGTGCGTCACCTAAACAATTTGGTAGACTCAAAGTTTTACTCATTCAGTTTTTCCCAGAAGTGTTATCGGTCATATTTTTGCTTGTGTATGCGAAATGCAACTTCGCTTCTGTGTCCAAAAATTTTCTTCCCACATTCATGTTCATCGCTAATGATGTCTGCTGATAATGGGTTCTGTTAACTGCTTCTCAGAAGCCAGTAAAAATTCTTTGACGCTTTTTTAAAGAATTTGTTCTTCTTCATGCTCTTGCGGCCAGGTTAAAAAATTTTCTGAAGAGACATTAGCGGAGGTTGGTTTTTGCCTAATTTCATCTACATCAAAATTTTAGACTAATTTACGCAGAGAATTGGGTGAATTGAGGGAGAGGATGAATTATCTATCTATATAACCTACACGTTTTACTATATTTTAGCTAAATTCACTTCAAGCTTGCATGTTGATACCTAATTAAACACCCAAACAAAATAGCTTTTTTAAAAACCTAGACTTGTACCTACGATCTGAAAATTCGGAGCTGGTTTTTGGCTCTCACTCGAACCGGCTGTTTTTGTTTTTAATTTAAAAATTGTTTCTGGTAATGGTATCATAAAAAATAGAAGTATTGTTGCGACTGAGAGTATGAAAAAAGAACTGATGTTTGCTTAAAACACACTAACTCTGCCTTATATGATTTCAAAAACAATTTTCGCAAATGATTACATATATAAAAAAATAGACCGTCGGAGAGTAATTTTCCATTTAAATGTTCATCCACTTAAGAAGCACCGTAAAATTTTTTATGAAGGATAAGAAAGTAGTGTTTTTCACTAACTCAGGTTGTTTTTTCTTGAGATAAACTTGTTTTTTTCATGATCAAATTTGTTGCTCATTAGGTTTCCATTTTTGTTTTAAATGGATAAATTAAAGTTCAATTATTTATTTAATTTCACTGTATTTATTTTCCTATTATTCACTTTCAAAAACTTTTTGAATTTTTGAGCAAAGTACATTTTTACAACTGTAGTTCAAACGAAAATGTAGTCTAGTATTCTTAAGATCAAGTTTTTCACTCGAGCAGCAAAGATGCTTAATAACTGTGGTTTCTTAAGTCGGTTGCATTTATAAGATGACTCTTATAAAAAACTTTAAACTCTTAATGCTTCAAGGTATTATTTTTTCATTAAACCAAAGATGTTTAAATTGAGTCTTAAACTAATTTTCAAAACTTCTTTTTGCTTAAATAGTCATTTTGTCGGGTTTAAGGTTTTTGTTAAAAATTTTTTAAATATTCGTGATGGAATATTGTTTATTTTTAAAACAAAGCATTAGCTTTAGCATGCGTTATCTTTTGCTTCCTGTTTTTTGAAAGTTTTTGCAAAGCTTAATCTGTTTAATTTTCGATAAGCATGTGTATCAAATTAACCGATATTGTTTTGAAATAGAAAAAAAAACTGAAATCTTTAGGATTTATGAAAATTTTTTATTTTGACGTAGAGTATATCATTGGCTATTCGATATGGGTTTTGAAATTTTTTGATTATAGGCAGCTAAAAACCATAAATTCCTGCTGAAAAGACACAAACTTGGGACAAAGTGAGATAATTATATAAAAGCTTTGAAGCTGAAATAAATTTCATTTAGAAACAAACGTGAATGAATCAAAACTTTTTCTTGCGTTCACTTAATGAATGGATATGATAAAATTTTTTCTGTTCATTTCTACAAAATCAGTTACTACAAATAATCATTGGGCTAGTTTGATTAATATATCATGTTAAGCTCTTTTTTAGTCCTGATTCAAAAGATATAAGAAAATTTCCAAAATTTTTCTGAGTTTCGAGAAAAACCGGTTTGAAATTTTTGATGTTTCGCTTATTGTCGAGCTAGAAAAGCGGGCGAGCAGGCTTATTTTAGTAAATAAGGCATCAGTTCAATTGTTTTTAGCGCCATCTTTGGATTAAAAAACTTCAAAAGTTCAAAAACATTTCTGCCAAGTTTTTTCTTTCTAAATTTTTATATTAGTCACGTTTTGAAGAAAGCTGATTTCCATTATGCCTATTTAACTATGAAAATCAAAAGTTCGTAAAAAACTTGTCTTTCGTTCAGGTTTTTACACCAGGCACGAAATTTTGAAACTGATTAAGAAATATATTTTCTGTAGTGTTTTAAGAAAATGGTCGGAGAATTCTGTGCTATTTGCACAGCAACCGGCTGTTCTTGTTTCATTCGGATAAGTTTCATTTTAAACTGTCAACTTTTTTCCTATGATAAAAATAGAAGCAACTGGTTTCAACTTTCACTTTTTCTGTACTACTTGATAAATTGCTCTATTTACAATAACACTTTCCGTATACCAAACAATTGAATCAGGAAAATTCTTTTAGGAGCTGAGATTTTGTACAGTTCACTAAGAAAATTTGCAGCAGTTGATGAAAACGATTGGCATTTTCATGTTGGTATAAAAGCTGTACATTTTTTCAATAGTAAAACGAAATATGTGAATTTTTTTTATCGAAATGTATATTTTTGGACTGAAAAAAGTTGAAAGGCAATGGCAGAATATGATTAGGAAAGAATCTTGCAGAAATCTTGATTTTTCTTTTTTTATCGAGGGAGCTTAAATTAATTATGCAATTCAAATGTTTTTTGGCTAAAATACAGTAGCTAATTTTTATATATTGATTTACAACTGATTAAATTACAATTTACATGGAATTTAAAACTCAAAAGCTGTAACACGTTTAGAGGCAGAGCAAAAATTTTACATATCTAGTTTTCCAAATCTACGCGCTGCTAATTATTCAATTTTCAAAATTGATTTAAGAACTTTTTTGTAGAGTATTTAGATTTGAAATTGTAGTTGGCATGAATATTGCCAAGTATTTGGCAATATCGATGACCTTGATCATCTTAATCAGAAAAAAATTGTGCTGTTTAAAAGATTATTTTAAACCTCTTACGTAAAAAAAAATCAGTGCAAATCTGTGTCTGTCGTCAAAATGAGAAATATGCAGTATTACGTAATTAGTAGCAAAAAGTTAGGACAAAATTGATTGAAAAGTGCAATTGACCTATTTTGAACGAACACTAATTTTTCAGTCCGAGTTTGTGTCTCACCGTTGCCTGAAAACAAAGTTGAATGCAAACAAAACAATACAAATTTTACAATTGCTTTTTTTAATGATTTTTGTCTGTCCAAACTTTTTGCAACTTTCTTTAGAGAGGTACAAAAACATCAGACAGTCAGAAATAATTAAAAAGAGCAAATAATCTATTTCGAGAAAGAAACTTTTGCATGCATCAGCTGTTTTTCAGAAAAAAATTATGACTCAAGGGCATAACAGTTCAAATTTGCATGCAAAAATTGGCCAAAACTGGCATATTGCTTTTTTAAAATGTTTCTGTCTGTTTCAATTTTCTACTACTAATTACAGAGAATTGGAAAATGTTCGGACAGAAAAAAATTTTTAAATAGCAATCTGCCATTTTTGAGCAAGTTTTGTATGCAAGTTTGGTTTTTTTAGGTGACATTGAGACAAGATTGTTGATAAGTCATTAGTACTTCTTCATTAGAACTCGGCTTGAGTTGCAAAAATTGTGAACCGAGCAATCGAACTTAATCCGGGAAAATTGCAGGTATATTTCAATTGTTTGGATGGAACTTTTCAAATCTGAAGGATGCGTGAAAACTCATAGTTACATGGAAATTTGTTTAAAATTGATGGATTACTTTTTTATTTAATTTTTTTTATAATTTACAAATAATTTATTATGATAGTGGTCAAAAGTTTGCACAGGCAGAATTCAACTAAATGGCAAATCTGCCAATACCGCCAAATTTTAAGGCAACATCAGGCAAAAGTCTTACAAACTAGTTTTGGCTTTTATTTGGAAAAATTTTGCTTTGACCACATTTCAGGACATTTTCAGTCCCATATAACATTTTGCTAGGTAATCTAAAAATTTATTGGGCAATCACACGAAAATTCAAAATTTTTCTTAAACTTAATTAACCCAAATATATAGCTAATGCCAAGTATTTGGCAGTGTTTTGTTCAGTAAGGGGAACTTTCACTTAACTAAAGCTGCTTGTGTGTTTTGAAAACAATTGTTGACACTTTTGGCATGAGAAAATGGTGTGAAAACAAAATTAAAAAACAAGCATTTTTTTATTGAATAATTTGCTTAAAGCGAACACTATTGCTAAAAAAAATTGCCATAAAAGTATTTATTAGAAGCTACGCATTTGCTTGATTTGTCGGCGTTTCAATCTTTTTAGGCCTTTCTCATTATAGCTCATCTCTTCAGAGAATCATAGCCCCCTGGTAAATTGATTGGATAGAACAAATAAACATGCTTGGTGAAGTAGCAGTTGCATATTTATTTGTCTATTACTAGTAACTCTATGCAGAGCTTAGCCCAGTTTTTAGAAAATATGTATGCACTTGTATGAAGGAATTTTTGAAGGAAAGCACATTGATTGTTTTGAAATGAATTGACAATTGTTAAACTTGGAAGAAGACTATATTTACTTGCTACTAGGCTGGAGGAGGGGCTGTAATGCAAAAGACTCGACTTTTTTTGCTCGGAACATTTGCTGAGCTAGAGTCAACGAGTGTTTGATTTTTTAGACTTGAAGTATTTAACAATATGGACTTAAAGCTTATCTAAAAGATCGAACTCATTTTATATGTAGTGTGGCAAATAGCATGTGTCTCTTAGTATGCGGTATGGGCATCAATTAGGTTTCACTCAGTTGTTCACTAAATTGTTGACACTTTTGGCATGAGAAAATGGTGTGAAAACAAAATTAAAAAACAAGCATTTTTTTATTGAATAATTTGCTTAAAGCGAACACTATTGCTAAAAAAATTGCCATAAAAGTATTTATTAGAAGCTACGCATTTGCTTGATTTGTCGGCGTTTCAATCTTTTTAGGCCTTTCTCATTATAGCTCATCTCTTCAGAGAATCATAGCCCCCTGGTAAATTGATTGGATAGAACAAATAAACATGCTTGGTGAAGTAGCAGTTGCATATTTATTTGTCTATTACTAGTAACTCTATGCAGAGCTTAGCCCAGTTTTTAGAAAATATGTATGCACTTGTATGAAGGACAATTGAAAAGTGATATTTGTGAACTCTTTTTGTGCGTCGAAAAAATTGATTGAAAAGTGCAATTGACCTATTTTGAACGAACACTAATTTTTCAGTCCGAGTTTGTGTCTCATCGTTGCCTGAAAACAAAGTTGAATGCAAACAAAACATTACAAATTTTACAATTGCTATTTTTAATGATTTTTGTCTGTCCAAACTTTTTGCAACTTTCTTTAGAGAGGTACAAAAACATCAGACAGTCAGAAATATTTAAAAAGAGCAAATAATCTATTTCGAGAAAGAAACTTTTGCATGCATCAGCTGTTTTTCAGAAAAAAAATTATGACTCAAGGGCATTACAGTTCAAATTTGCATGCGAAAATTGGCCAAAACTGGCATATTACTTTTTAAAAATGTTTCTGTCTGTTTCAATTTTCTACTACTAATTAAAGAGAAAATGTTCGGACAGAAAAATTTTTTTAAATAGCAATCTGCCATTTTTGAGCAAATTTTGTATGCAAATTTAGTTTTTTTAGGTGACATTGAGACAAGATTGTTGTCTCAAATTTTGTTTTTTACAAATAGAAGTTTTCTGAAATAAGTCATTATTACTTCTTAATTATTTTTGTCTATTACAACTTTTTGCGGTTCTCAAGAACTCGGCTTGAGTTGCAAAAATTGTGAACCGAGCAATCGAACTTAATCCGGGAAAATTGCAGGTATATTTCAATTGTTTGGATGGAACTTTTCAAATCTGAAGGATGCGTGAAAACTCATAGTTACATGGACTACATAGGCTGGAGGACTACATACTTGCTACTAGGCTGGAGGAGGGGCTGTAATGCAAAAGACTCGACTTTTTTTGCTCGGAACATTTGCTGAGCTAGAGTCAACGAGTGTTTGATTTTTTAGACTTGAAGTATTTAACAATATGGACTTAAAGCTTATCTAAAAGATCGAACTCATTTTATATGTAGTGTGGCAAATAGCATGTGTCTCTTAGTATGCGGTATGGGCATCAATTAGGTTTCACTCAGGTGTTCACTAAATTGTTGACACTTTTGGCATGAGAAAATGGTGTGAAAACAAAATTAAAAAACAAGCATTTTTTTATTGAATAATTTGCTTAAAGCGAACACTATTGCTAAAAAAAATTGCCACAAAAGTATTTATTAGAAGCTACGCATTTGCTTGATTTGTCGGCGTTTCAATCTTTTTAGGCCTTTCTCATTATAGCTCATCTCTTCAGAGAATCATAGCCCCCTGGTAAATTGATTGGATAGAACAAATAAACATGCTTGGTGAAGTAGCAGTTGCATATTTATTTGTCTATTACTAGTAACTCTATGCAGAGCTTAGCCCAGTTTTTAGAAAATATGTATGCACTTGTATGAAGGAATTTTTGAAGGAAAGCACATTGATTGTTTTGAAATGAATTGACAATTGTTAAACTTGGAAGAAGACTATATTTACTTGCTACTAGGCTGGAGGAGGGGCTGTAATGCGAAAGACTTGACTTTTTTTTTCGGAACATTTGCTGAGCTAGAGTCAACGAGTGTTTGATGTTTTAGACTTGAAGTATTTAACAATATGGACTTAAAGCTTATCTAAAAGAGCGAACTCATTTTATGTGTAGTGTGGCAAATAGCATGTGTCTCTTAGTATGCGGTATGGGCATCAATTAGGTTTCACTCAGGCAAAAAAAAATGCAAAAACTTTCACTTGATTTTTATCAGGATTGAAAAGGTCATTTTGCCCAACTAAGTTTGCGTGTAGAAACACGCTGTTCAAACTTGGGAATTTCAATAACCAATTCTTGAAGTAGCTAGCTAATCAATTGTTTTTACAAGGGCATACTAATCAACATTTTTACATAAACAGGCTAAAGCTAAATAGCTGGTCTGTTTCGCAATTTTTTTTTCGTCTTTTTCAAATGCAACTTGACATATCAATTTTCTTAACGCCAAATCAAGTTTGAATCAGAGCAGGTAATTTCTAATTGCGAACTAAAAGTTTTTTCTGAAAAACAACTCTGTTTTAATCTGAAGAAATTAAAATTGCTTTTTTTGGAGCGTCCATGCCTTAGAGATCTCTTATCACTTATTATAGTGATAAAAGCATTTCTCTTTGGATCCTAAGATTGAGATTCAAATCCCGGTCGGAAATTGATTGTTTTCGATTCATTACGATAAGATTTTTTTTCTAAGAAATTTTGACTAAATGGACTACGGTTTGTCTGCTTGAATGATTGTCGACCTTGCTTCTAAGTAAAAGAATTTTTTCTGTTTTAAAATTTTTTCAAAAAAGGGACAGTCATTCTGTTACTGATTTTTTTTAAATTTTAGTAAAAGGCCCAACTAAGAATTTCGAGAATTGTGAGCAGGTTATGCAATCAGATCGGTCTGTTTGATCTTCCTTTGTTCTTAAGTTACCTTTGATCGTTTCCGAGACATTTTAAAGACTTTTCTCTGACTTCCAGTGATCTGTACACACCAAATTGTGTGCTTATCCAGTGCACAGTTTGGCCTCGTAATTTTTTGGTTTAAGTTGAATTGTTTAGGGAATTCAGAAAAAAAGGCGCCCAGTAGCAAAACTACTGCTGCTGGGAAAATAGCAAAAAAACAGACAGTTGAAAAGTGATATATGTGAACTCTTTTTGTGCGTCAACAAGTTCAAGAATTTAATTCTGAGCAGATCTATCGAAAATATTTGGGACAATTTGGGGCATTGGTTTGCGGCTACTCAGGATCTGCACTTTTTGTTAGCAGTGCTCTTTATTTCAATTAGTTTTCAAATTTTCGCGTTTGAGAACAAAAACACACATTTTTTTCTTTTTTTAACTTTTTTTTGTTCGAATGATCCAAAATATGATTACGCTTGCGATTCGCAAGCGTTATCAAAATGGGAATGTAGATTTTTTTTCGGGATAACTTTTAGTTTAACAAAACCATTTGAATCCTTTATTCAAGTTCAAGTTCAGTTAGTACTGATCATTTAGGCGAAATTGATAATGCTATGCGGCTGGCTTACTCAATTTTATGAAAACTTAAATTTAACTACAGGGTGGGTACTAGTTACTACAGGGTAGTTTCAAGGGTACCTAAAACGTTTGAAATTTTATAAAAAAAATTTCCGGCTCATCTGGTGCTTGCTCAAATATTGTCGGACTTGTTTCCGCTTCCTACTTTTTTCAGTTACTAATTTGATTTTCAAATGTTTTGCTTGGCAAGTTTGTCTGGACTTCCTATGTGATAGAACAGTTATTATGAGAATATATGGGTTTGTATTTTTTTCTGTTCTTTAGAAAACTTCATCACTGTTTCCTAACCAATTTTCAAAAGACTTTATCCATAGAAAGTCTCCACGCTCCTCACGCTCTTGTATGCCTGCATAATTCCTTGATATCTTTTTATTTCACCCCTTTGTCTACTGCCTTCGAAAAAGTCTGCGGGGGAAATTTGACCAAAATTTTTGATTTTTCTTTTGTTTTCTCAAAAACTAACCGACTAAATCTGAAATTTTGGTTTCCTCGAATAAAAACGATTTGAAAATCTCCCCTCTCTGAGCGGCTACGCTCAAAATTTACTTACACATGAATTATGGCCCTCGGATTAGTGAAACTGGAATAGTTTTGACTTTTCTCAAAAACCAACCTCTCAAACCTGCTGTTTTGGGTGCAATTGAATAAACAGATAGTGGGAACCTTTCCTGTTTTAACGGCTATTCACAAATTTTTTATACAAGATTTCATCGTCCTCGGAAAAGTTAGTTAGTGATTTTTCGAGCGTTTTTTTTAATTTTAATACTTTTGCCAAAAAAGACCCTCCCATATCTGAGGTTTTGAGTGCAATCCAGAGAACGAGTTTTGAGAAGCCCCTTTGCATATGCAACTACGCCCAAAATTTAGGACACAAAAAATTATGACCTTCGTAGGAGTCAAAAATTTAATTTTTTCAACCGATTGTTGAAACTTTTGACTCTTCTCGAGAACTACCGTGCCAAACCTGGTTTTTGGGTTCCATCAAAAAAATAGGTGATTTGAATCTCTTTTGCATGAGTGGCTACGCGGAAAAGGCTATGTTTCTCGAAAATGTCATTTTTCTTATTTGTTGATCGTTTTTGGACTTTTCTCGATAACTTTTCTGCCAAATCTGATTTCATAGGTTTAATCGATGACATAGATTGTTGAACGCTTACTTTCATTATTTGCTGCTTCCAGTTTTTTCAGAAAAAAATTATGATACTCAAACAAGTGAAAGTTTTGAAACTTTGTCCTTTTTTTGACTTTACTCGAAAATTACTGCACCAACTCTCAGGTTGAGTGTTCAATCGTGAAACCCGATTTTAAGATTCTCCTCTTCTTAACCCACCACCGACTTGTTACTAACAGAAAAATTACTGATTTCGATAACTCAAATTTTTAAAAGTACCCTATCAAATGTAAGATAAAAATTTCAATCGAAAGAAGCGGTTGCGCAAATGTTTTCTGCAGAAGTGGGTCCCTCTAATGTTTTGAAAGAGAAAAATGATGTCTTCATTCTTCTCATTTATTTTAGTAGAGAAGCAAGTAAGGCATTGGGCAAAGTCCAATTTTTGAAATTATGTATTTGATCCCCCATCAGTATAACAAACTCAGAAAATATCAGACAAGTGCCTACTGCTTTAACCGGGCTCTAACTGATATTCATCGAGACAATAGAAAAGTTAGTTCCCCCTCTTTTTTCAATTTTGAAGTGTTTTTTCTGGAATCATGTTTTTATGATTGCATTGTAGCATCTGTGTTGAAGTAGACGAAATTTTAAAAAAAAATCTATACTTTTCTGCTGAGACTTTGAGTTTTAAACAATTTTTTAGGTGAGTCGTTATATTTGTGGTTTCTGCGTTTCTCTTATTTCCCCACATTTCAGACTGAGTTATTTTGTTATACAAAACGTTTTTTTTGCGACTCAAAGCCTTTTTTTTGCGTACAAAAGTTTCACGTGAGACCACTTGAGAGAGTTGCATAAAATTGAAATGAACAGAATCGATTTAAAAGAGCAAATGACCTATTTCAGAATTTTTTTTGACAGCAAAATTATAATTTCAGACAGAACGTATGTCTCAAAGTCACCTAAATTTGCCTGCAACAATTGCTCAAAGGGGTCAGATTTTAGGTCTGAACGTCGCGTGAAAACTCAAATCTAAATGGAAGATTGTTTGAATTTGGTGGAATAAACTTTTTATTTAGGTTTGTTTTTTATTGTATTTAGATAATGGTCAAAGTTTTGCAGAGACAAAAATTCAAGTAAAGAAATCAATCTACCAATAACGCACAATTTTAGGTTGTGATTTTGACTTTAAAAGCAATTCTATACAAAAGTCTTACAAACTAGTTTTGGCTTTTTGTCCGAAAAAGCTTTGCATTGGAAACATTTCAGAACGTTTTCAGTTCAATACTACCTTTTGCTGGGTGATATCAGAAAAATTATCGGGCAAACTCAAGAAGTTGCAAAATATTTCTGACCCTTAACTTAATTAATCCAAAAAAATAGTTAATGTATTAAAAAAAAATAGTTGGCAGTATTTTGTTCAGTAAAGGAACTTGAAACAATTTAGTGAACTGAAGCTGCTTTTGTGATTTTGAAATCCCTTGTTGACTTTTTTGGCATGAGAAAATGGTGGGAAAACAAAAATAAAATACAAACGCTTTTTTGATCGAATAATTTGCTGAAAGCAAACACTTGCTAAAAACACTTGCCATAAAGTTTGTTATTTGAAGCTTTGCTTTTGCTTGATTTGCCGACGTTTTAATTTTTTGCCTTTCTCATTATATTCTTTAGAGAAATGCAGCCTCTTCGTAATTAAATTAAATAGAACCATTTAAGCACCATTTGCATATTTATTCGTCTACTTTTTACTAGTAACTCTATGCTGAGTCCAGTTCTTAGGAATTATGTATGCATTTTCATGAATGCAATTTTGAATGAAAGCACAGCGATTGTTTTCAAGTCAATTAAAAACTATCAAACTGGGGAAGGGGGTTATAATTTGTACTGTTACTAGGCTTGTGGTGAGGGTGCTGTTATGCAAAACACCCAAATTTTTGCTCTGAACACATTGAGTGGCTGAGCTTCGTTGAACGAAATTTGTTTTCGAGTTTGTGGACTTGAAGTATTGAAAAAATAGTCTTGAAACTTATCTGAAAGCGAACTAATTTTGTGTGTAGTGTAGCAAAAAGCATGTCTCTTAGCATGCGGTATGGGATCAATTAGGTGTTCATTCATGCGAAAAATAATTTAGCCCAAATTTTTTCTCAATTTCTATCACGCTTGAAAGAGTCACTTTGCCCAATTAAGTTTGCGGGTACAAACACGCTGTTCAAACTTGCGAGTTTCAATAACCGGTTCTTGAAGTAGTTAGCTACAAAATTGTTTTTTTTTTCACAAGGGCACACTAATCAACATTTTTACTTAGACAGCCATTTTATAAAAAAATTGAAATACCATTTCACATTTCACCCAGAGCAGGTAACTTCTAATTGCGAACTAGACATTTTTCCAGAAAACAACTGCTTTAATCTCAAGAAAGGAAAATTGCTTTTTTGTGGAGCTTCCATGCCCTAGAGGTCTCATATCACTTATTAAGCTGATAAAAGCATTTATCTGTGGATCCTCAGACTGGGGTTGAAATCCCGGTCGGACTTTGTTTGTTTCCAACTCATGACTATTTGAGAAAAAATTCTGAGAAATTTTAACTCATCGGACCATCGTATGTCAGCCTAGTTTTTCTTTGAATTTTACTTTTTTTTTTCAAAACAAAATTTGAGAGTCACTCTGTTACTGATTCTTGGTGTTTTTTGCTGAGGTTTTCATTGCAACGACAAACTGCAAAATTTTTGAGAATTGTGAGCGGCTCATTCAAAGCCTTGTTTCAAGACTTGTCTCTAGAATCCAGTGACCTGTACACACTAAATTGTGTGCCTATCACAATTAGGTCTCGTAATGTTTCGCTTAAGATGAGTTGGACTAGCTCGTCTATAATAGGTATAGATCTTGTGTCCTTGTCGAGGTCTTTTTCGAGGTCTTGTCATATCCATTTTTATTAAATCAAACCCGAACCATTAATTTTCATTATACATTATATTTTGGATAGAATTGCGATAAAAAACAAGTTTCTAAGAATTACCACTAACATCAATTGTAAATAGAAAAACTAAATTTTTGTTGTCAGGTCTTGTCAGGAGCTGAATTCTCAGACGCCTTTTTGTAAAATTAAACCCGAACTATCAATTATAATTATACATTATTTGCTATATAAACATTTTGAAACGAAGTCGCTATTTTTGGTCTGTTTTTCTTGTGTTCGAAAGTTAATTGTGTTTTGGTAGAGCTAGGAAAATCAAGTTGTCAATCTAAAAACTCGCACAAAAATCTTCACAAGCAATCACCGTCTGACAACAAAAATTTAACGAAATTTATAATAAAATGGTATGATGCACTTTTTGAAACGAAAGCGCTATTTTTGGTCTGTTTTTCTTGTGTATTTGAAAATTAATCGTGTTTTGGTAAACCTAGGAAAACCAATTAATGGATGATTGATTATTTTATTTTTAACAGCAAAAACTGAATTTTCAAACACAATTTGGTTTTTCAATTAACAATTGAAGTATTGATATTCAACTTGCAAATCACACCATTCAATATCCAAATCACTTTATTCAACTTCCGAACAAATGATTTTTTTCATTCCGAACAAATGATTTTTGTGCGAAATTTAGGTTGACAAATTGATTTACCAAGCTCCACCAAAACATGATTAATTTTCGAACACGCAAGAAAAACGGACCAAAAATAGCGCTTGCGTTTCAAAAAGTTCACCGTACAATTTTATTATAGGAAAAAACTCCGCGGAGCTGTTCTTTTTTGGTATATTCAAAAGATAATGTATAATGAAAATTGATGGTTCGGGTTTGATTAAACAAATTTAAACCGAATCAACTCGACAAAGACATCTAGGTCTTCAAACATAATGTGCTTGATTCGGAAATTCAAATGTGTGCTTTGAAGTTGAATATCAATACTTTCAATTATTGTGAAAAAACCAGATTTTATTTGGAAATTCAGTTTTTTCTATGTTAATAATAAATTAACCAATTATTAGCCTTCCGTGGGCCTCTCCTTTTTGCTAGCTTATCGATCAGCAGACAATCTCCTTCCTATACCTTCTTGAAATGAACTGAAATAAACCTAATCATGAAATAAATTGAACTTGAATGCACTCATTATGCGTAAAAAAGGTCCATAAAATAATTCTATTTATTTTTGACTTACTCCCAATCTATTAAAAAAGTTAATGGATTCAGCCAATTAATAGAATTCGATAAATATGAACTTAGAACTATTTAAAATCATTTGCAGTTATTCTATTAGGTATATTTCCAGTGAACGACAAACACGGGTAGTATTTGGTCCACGTTTTGGATGATTGTTATCCTCGCATATCTCCCTGCTTCCTGGTCGACCGTATGTGCGTCATGGTCGTTACAAATTTGTCTGATCTGGCTTGTCATAACAGGACACTGTTTCGCGTCCTTTTGCACCCCACACAAAACTCTCGACATGATCAAGCTTCCCTTATGACCTCCTGTAAAATGAATGGACAAATCCGCATGCTCAGAGAAGTAAATCCCAAATCCATACCGATATCTCTTCACTTTTTCCAGAGAGAAGTTGTGTTTCATTATTGGCTCTGGATCCTCCAATGGGGTCCCGTGTAGCACTAGAATCTCTCGAGTGAACTCTTTTCCTCTGCTAAGCCCCAGATGTTTTCGCCTCGCCTCAAATTTCGACTCCAGTTCTGGATTAATGAACATGTCCACGTAATCAACAGTTGCACGCAACCCACATAACTGAGCTAGGCGCAAAAAGTGACTTTCGGCGTATCGGAAGTAAGCGTCTATAGAGTCATTGAAGTTGATATATCTGTTTGGTTTCAGTTTAAACTTCTGGAACCCGCCAGTTCTCCATTTTTCAGTCAATTTAGACCCAAACAAACCTTGATCGATGGCTTTTTCCATTTCTTGGACGTTATCTCGAGGCCTGCGACAAACGTTTATCATACTTCCATCTGTCAAATTCCAGGCTATTCCCTGCGCCACTCCGTTGCCATTCTGGCCAACATTTAGCATACAATTCCACGATTTACTGCAATTCTCTTCCGCACAATAAATGAAAAAGGATATCACCCTTTCCGAAATAGTGGTCAGCTGTTGATATTTTTCTTCAATATCGGCCGAACTTATAGAGGTAACATAGATTTTATTATACTGAGCACCGAATTTGGCCCATTTGTTTGATTCGGGTTCAGTCTCCAGGTACCACGTCCAGTCTTTTTCCACTGCTAATCTAGATATCTGGACAAAATTATCATCAACAGCTGTCATTGTATCAAAGTCAACGTTTAGTTTGAATTGGAACTGCATCCAAATTGATTCGACCTCCACCGTTTTTGCGCTAGGATCCAAGTAAAACTCTTCCAGGATTTTGTTAGACTTTGGCCTAAAATAAAGCCATTTCTCATCATTTTTCATTTTGTATCTCCAACAAAAACTTGATTTCCCGACAGGGTGAATTCTCAAACATTTGTCCCCAAAGCAACATGTGTTCCGAAGGTAATAAATGCAAATATCATCGATGCTCTCAGGAACTGCAGCTGTTTTTTCACTGATTGTTTGCCTTTCTGAGCAAGACGTTGTAACGCTGGGTGCTTCAAACTTCACGGATTTCTGACTTGTAACCTGATTTTTTATCGTTGCTCGTATGCGGTATGCATCTGCAAGCTCTTCAGCAGTTCCGGTGAGACCTCTGAATTCGAGAATGTCAACATCTTTTGCCCACAAGCTATGTCGTAAGAGACATGTTGAACCATTTTCACAACTCGAAGTAGCCCAGTCCTTGCACAGATGAACATAGGGGCAATTATTTTTGTTCTTACATCCGAAGTGTTTGTTATAAAATCTGCAAACTTCGGGCAAATCATGTCCCACACGCGCGCCATTCTGGAACGCCTGTGTTGAATCATGTGAAGTGGAGTTCTTTTGATATGACTGTCCGGCACTAGCGTCATTCTGGAGCGCTGGTGTTAAATCATTCGAAGCCAGATTCTTCTGTTGGTATGACCCTCCGAGATTCGCGTGATTGTGGAACGTCTGTGTTGAATCATGTGAAGTGGAGTTCTGTTGGTATGACTGTCCGACACTCGCGTCATTCTGGAACGCCTCTGTTGAATCATGTGAAGTGGAGTTCTTCTGTTGGCATGACTGTCCCACACTCGCGTCATTCTGGAACGCTTCTGTTGAATCATGTGAAGTGGAGTTCTGTTGGTATGACTGTCCGACACTCGCGTCATTCTGGAATGCCTGTGTTGAATCATGTGAAGCGGAGTTCTTTTGGTATGACTGTCCGACACTCGCTTCCTTCTGGAATGCCTGTGTTGAATCATGTGAAGCGGAGTTCTTTTGTTGTGACTGCCCGACACTCGCGTCATTCTGGAATGCCTGTGTTGAATCATGTGAAGCGGAGTTCTTTTGGTATGACTGTCCGACGCTCGCGTCATTCTGGAATGCCTGTGTTGAATCATTTAAAGTGGGTTTCTTCTGTTGGTATGATTGTTCGACACTAGCGTCCTTCTGGAACGCTTCGTTTAAATTTTTCGCGGTGGGGTTCTTCTGTTGGTATGAATGTCCGACGTTCGCATCATTCTCGACCGCCTGTGTTAGATCTCTTAGCACGCGACGCTCCTTTGAGTCAATCAGACATCTATGTCTCCGAATTTTCATTTTATCTATATCAGACAAACTGTGCTCATAAGGACAATTATCTTCGCGCTTGCATGACATCAATGTGAATGGTTTGCATATATGTAAATAAGAACATACTAAATCCGATGTGCACCCTTTGGGAAGATTGTAAGCAAGACAAATTTCTGGATTACGATTGCTTGAAGATGACATCATTTGAGGATTGCTCGAAGATCGCTCGAGCAGCTTTAAGATCGCTCCAACAGCATCTGACTTTTCGAGGATTTTCTGAAGTTCAGAACGATTCTTTGGATGAAAACCATGTTTCCGCAGCTTGATTTTTTCATCTTCTAAATTATGTGATCTATCGCAAAGGGATCCGAGAAAGCATTCTGCGAAAAGCCAAATATGACAAAAATGCAGACTGAGGCAATCATATTTTTGGGAGCATCCTGTTTTTAAGTTGTAGAACACGCATAAATCTAACTTTTCTCCAGCGTCTTTTGCTTGATTATTCATTTTATCAAAATTACGGTCGCGAGAGTAAATTAACTGACTGTTTGCAAATTTATCAAGGCTTGTTCAACAGCTAGTAAAATCAGAAATAACACAAAAAATGTGATATACAAAAACTTGAGATCCTTAATCTATATAACTTAAATTTAGTACTCTACAATGAATTAAAAATGACAATGGCAACAAATTGCAAAATCTGCTAAAAATTGCAAATGTGACTGGTCAAGTTAAGTAAAATGAGCAGATCAATAATATCAAAAGTTCAAAATTGGTAAAGACAAATATATAATTAGTAGCAAAAAGTTCGGACAGACAGAATTAATTAAAATGAGCTTTCAGTGCTTTTCGACGCTTTTTTGCATGCAAAATCTGAAGCCGAAACAACCTTGAATTTTTTGTCAGACCAAATTCAAAATGCAAGGTCGTCGATTCTCCGATGATTATACTAGCCTAATTTTTAAATTTTGCGATGAAATCAAACGGAATTGAAGCTGATCAAATCATTCATAATTTGGAAACTAATTGCAGAAAAAGATTAGCCACCCTGAGCAAAATTTTTCCTGTTTCAAGGTTTACAATTCGAAGCTTCGAATGTAATTGCCCTTTGTGGTTATAGGTTTTGCGCGAAAACTTTGCTCTATGAACTTTCGACGCTATGCTTATTTCGATTTTGGTTTGCGTTGCTGTCTAGACAGTTGCTCTTTTTAATTAATTCCGTGCAAGAACTTTTTGCAACTTTCTATACTAAGAAAGAGCCGATCGAGAACAAAAGTTGACGCAAATTTAAATTTTAAGGTGACCTTGATACATAAATTTTGTCTGAGTTTTGCATGTTTTGTGCATGCAAACGTTTT
This sequence comes from Symsagittifera roscoffensis, assembly GCF_963678635.1. Lineage (NCBI taxonomy): Eukaryota > Metazoa > Xenacoelomorpha > Acoela > Convolutidae > Symsagittifera > Symsagittifera roscoffensis. Next base: position 31,721,362 of record NC_087066.1, read on the forward strand.
CTGAAGTATAATTAGTGGCAAAAAGTGTAAAAAAAGACAAAATTATGTAAAAAAAGCAAGAATGACCTATTTCAGAAAAAAATTGCATTCAAAAGCTAATTTTTCAGACAAAAAGTATGTCTCAATGTCAGCTAAAAGTTCAAATTTGCATACAAAAATTGCTCAAATTTGGCAGATTGCTCTTTTTAATTATTTCTGTCTGTCCGAATTTTTGAAACTTTCATATATAAAGAGTTGCAAAAAGTTCGGAAAACAGAATTAATTAAAAAGAGCAACTGTCTAGACATCAACGGAAATTAAAACTGAATTAAACATAACGTCGAAAGTTCATAAAGCAGAGTTTTGCTCGAAAATTATAACCACGGCGGGCAATTGCATCCGAAGCGTCGAATAGTAAACCTTGAAACAGGAAAACTACTGCTCAGGTTGGCTATTGTTTTTCTGCGATTAGTTTCCAAATTTTAAATGATTTGATCATCTTCACTGCCATTTTTTTTTGGTGCGGCCTAATCTGATTTTTTTTTCTGTGTTTCGTTTTCTAACTAATTTTGCTAACTGTTTTACAGTAAAATCGGGATTTTCATTGCAGTATTTAAAAATTAGGCTAGCATTATCATCGGATATCCGACGATCTCGCATTTTGAGTTTGGCCAGACAAAAAATTCAAGGTTGTTCGGCTTCAGATTTTGCATGCAAAAAAGCATCGAAAAGCACTGATTGCTCATTTTAATTAAGTCTGTCTGTCCCAACGTTTTGCTACTAATTATAGTTATAGCTTTTAACCAATTTATCGGACAACGTCTTAAATATTTGAAATAATTCTGACCTTCAGACAGTGAAATGGCGTTTAATTGCAATCGAATCTTCAAAACTGCTTTTGAACTGACAAAAGAACTATGCAAAATAATTGCGCTTTTTCGGAGAGTTTCATTTTGTCTTAATTCAAGAGCACAATTGAAAAATAAATTTCAGTCAGCAACAATTTGTCATGTAATTTTTTAGAGCAAATAAACACATTAAATGTAGACAAAAAAGCAAACACGAAACATCAAAGAAGTATTTTGATTTTGTCTATATTAGAAAAGCAGAATTATTTCAGAAATTTCATACATTGTCCAATAAATTTGTTAAAAGCTATTAAGTTGATGCTAAATTGTTCGCAATAATTTTGCGGTCAACGAATCTGATCAAATTTAATTAGCCAAAAACTGCTCATTTTCACGTCGGATTTCTGTTTTTCACTGATTTTTACTTCAATGCTTTTAACAAGTTTAAAATGCGTTCTAAATGCGTCTTTTTAGCGTCTTAATTATCTGAAATTATGATGATCATTTTCCATTGTTCTTTTGTCCTTTCAAATGCAGTTTTGAAGATTCGATTGCAGTTTGAACGCCATTTCACTGTCTGAAGGTCAGAATTATTTCAAAAGTTTAAGACGTTGTCCGTTAATTTTGCTAAAAGCTATAATTAGTAGCAAAATGCTTTTAACAAGTTTATCGGAAAACGTTTTCATTATGTGAAATTATGATGACTTTGAGACAGTGATATAGAGTTGAAAATACAATCTATTTTCAAAATTGAATTTGAACTGTCAACAGAGCGAACCAAAATGCTTGAGCTTTTTTAGAGGTGAATTTTTGTTGAATCATTTCAAGCCATTAGCTTCAAAACATTGTTCATTATTCAGCGTTCTAAGATGCATTTTTTCAGCAGAAAAGAACCGATCAAACTACGGCAAAAAGGCAAACCCAAAATTTCAAAGAACTATTTTAAATAAATTTCAGCTCGAGGTCAGAACTACTTCAAAAGTTCAAGACATTATCCGTTATAGTTGTTAAAAGCTGTAACTACTAACACAAAATTCGGACAGACAGAATTAAATAAAAAGAACAATTGTAACGTTTTGACAGTTTTTTGCATTCAATTTTGTTTTTCAGACAACCTTGAGAAACAAATTGCGACTGAAAAATTAAGTTTTGCATGCTAAATATTAAAAAAGTTCAATTGCTTTTTTCATAAAATTTGTCTGTCCGAACTATTTGCAACTAATCATATGTTTAAAAAATGCATAACATTTTTTTAAGCTAAGTGCTAGAAGTTAATTAAAAGGCAATTATTTTCCATTGGTCTTTTGACAGTTCAAATGCAGTTTTGAAAATCCGATCGCGGTCTTAAGGTCAGAATTATTTCATAAACTTAATACGTTGTCCGATAAATTTGATAAAAGCTATAAAAATGCTTGTTCAAAAAATTAATTAGCCTAAATTGCTATAATTTTTGACCGATTCAATTACTCAAGCTCACCGATATTGCCAACAATTTGCTATAGATGTGAATTTCTTTTCTTTTAAGTTTAGGAAATGTCAATTCTCTAAATCCTATGTGCCGTGCCAACTACTCAAAAATGTTTGATTTGCTTTTTTTCTATGTGAGTATCACAAGAGCGGTGGTGAAGTCGAGAAGTCGGATATTCGAGGCCCACCATGATCCGTGCTCGTTGATTAAGGGTGAGGCAACATTTCCCAGCCCAGAAAAATCACCTAAAAATTGCATACAGTTCTTAAGCAGGAGCACACCAGCGGTTCGCCGCGATGAGTTGTACAGCTCGTATGTTTGGCATTTCCCTCGTAGATACTTTGTCTTAAACTTAAATATCAAAAAATCGAGGTGGAACATGGAACAGAATAGTCATCAAGCACAATGTGTCTCAAAGCAGGAAGCTGAGACCATATTTACCTTGGCGGTTAATATACGTTATCAAATTGTAATACTTTTTTTTGACAATTTGACTATTTGCTTTTTAATTTTTTTTCTGCTTTTCTGCTCTTACGCATAGCGGCAAAACATAGCGGCAACACATATGCTCGCGATGATCAATGTCAGTGTTTCGAATCCGGCCGTTTTTTTGTAAAAGGAAAGTTTTTGTGCAATTTTCTTTGCGGGTCTTTTCTGTTATATGGCCCAAAAACGGGGCAGTACAACAGTGCCGAAAAAAAATTAGTTCAACAGTGCCGAAAACAAAAGCTTTGCTCAACGATGCCAAAAATATAAACAAAATCCAACATATTAAGATATTGTGCCAAAGTATTTGCTTAATTTGCAGTTGCAGACATTTTTGCGCCGAAATTGGAGTGATTTTCTTTGATAATTAGCGTTAGTAATTTCGCTCTCTTTAGAAAATGCGTGTAACTTATTCTGAAAATTTCCCGCCTCTTTCGGCACTGTTGAACGCCTCCCCCTCTCCCCAAAAAAACTATTCTTTTTGCTATTTTGAAAATTTTATCAAGCGAAAATAAATCCCAGCATTTTAACAAAAACAGAAGCTTAATCAACATTTTGATATTTTGGGCCGTATAACAGAAATGACCTTTGTTTGTCTGTCTTGTCTCCGCTCTGTTCTCAGAAGAATTTGTCCGAGATTAAAGTTTTTCAGCTATAATTACGCTGGCAAGTAGCAAGCATTATCAAATCAGACTACAAGCTTGGTGGGTATTCACAAGTACCAAAATGATAAGTTAGTCCCATTTGTACTAAAATAAAAAATCAATTGCGTTAGTACCAAAAGACTACTAAGCCGACTAATTGAAGCTCTTGGTTTAAGGTAACCGACTGTAATTTTCGTATAGAGTCCTACCCTCTGTTGGCAGGCTCACAACACGTTGGCGCGACTGCGGCGGTCACTATTCTGCTGTTTAGTTTTCTTCTGTTTGAACAGTACAGTGCTGATTTAAATTAACCGGACAAAACGCGTTAAACTTGAAATTTAAAACGCGTTTTTCTTAATCAAAATTACGCCAAAAATGCCCAGTCAATCACAGACATAATTATATCAAAGTGAGCCCCTTACGTAGCTCAACAAACTTTAAGAAGGGTATTTGCTCCAAAAAAAATTGCATATTGTTTAAAAATTGTTTTTAAATAAAAAATTGGAGTTTTATATGGTAAAAATGACCTTTTTTGTCTATCAAACAAAAATAATTTAACTTATACAGTATTTTGGAGATTATACCCTTCTTAAAGTTTGTTGGGCTACTTAAGGGGACTGGGACAGGGAACAAGTGATCGACTGGGTATTTTTGGCGTAATTTTTGATTAACTAAGAAAAGCCAAAATGACCCATTTTTGGGGTAAAATTTCAGACCCGAAATTTGCAAAACAAATTACACCAGATTAATTCTGCTAAAATTCTAAGCAAGTTTTGTCTTCATAAGTTTTCACCTAAACTCAACCCAATTTGAGAAAAATGCGTTTTAAATTTCAAGTTTAACGCGTTGTGTCCGGTTAATTTAAATCAGCACTGTAGAAAAATAATGTAGTAATTCGTTGGCTCACAATTCTACCAATCAAAAATCGAGTTGAATAATTTTGGACAAATGGGACCGATTTTTCATTTTGGTACAAATGAGACTTCACCTACAAGCTTCTTTTCAGGTCAAGAACCTGTTTACAAAAATTACTTCAATTCATTTGGCCAGCAGCTCTGTTTCTGAGCATATTTCGAGAGCCTATTTTCAGCATGTTCTTTAGCACACTATTTCTTAAAATTTTTATGCAAGTTGGTTGTAACTTTACCCACTCAAATTTTATAAATTTCACTTTTTCCATTTTTTTCTCAATTTTTGATTATTCTGTATGAAAAGTTTTGTCTCAAATTTTATCGTCTGAGCTGCCTTATATTGCGTTATTCGATAGATTTATTTTGAAGAGTGTTTTTGGGAGAATTAGAAATTTTATGATTTAAAGTTTTTGTAACCCCAAATATTTTTTTTGGAAAAAACTCGGCCCATTTGGGGTACTCAAATATTTTTGGTTCAGATTCCACGTTGCAATTTTTGAAAATGGTTAATTACTGCCAATTGTCTTTAAGAACTTACTCTAAACCACATACATTTTAAAGAATATAGTTTTTCCTCAAACTTGTTCAATTTAGCGGATTTGCTCCTTTTTCTATCAGCTAGATGAATGTGTTTGTATCGCAAGAGGTGCAAAAATTCTGCTTTGCCACTGTGTAACTGAATGTGTAACTGAATGAAAGCTTGAATACTCTGTTAGTAGTCGAGCTTTGTGTGCGTTTTGCGCACGTCGGGGCTTCAACAGGATAACTATCTGGATTTCTTATTAATACTTTGAGCTTCCTGAATGGCGACCTGGCAACGCCTATCAACCCGATTGCCGATTGCAATATACAGATTTTTCTGCACTTAGGCCTTTTCTGCTCTTCCGTCTATCTTTTTTTAGACCGGCATAACCAAGATAACTAATTATTGTCAAAATGTTGGTAATTGCCATTCCGGTCAGTTGTTCACTTGTTTCCGCAGGTAAAAACCGTTTCAAAACATCTAATGAGCCAAAGTTAAACTGTTATTGACCAACCAAATTGCTCAAGCTTAGCAAAATTGACAATAAATGGTTGTAGCACCCGCGACTGTAGCAAATAGTTCAAACAATCAAAAATAAATTAGAAAACAATTGTTTTGCTCTGGCAAAATTCTGCATGCAAAAACTAACACTGTAGTCGGTAGGGGTTCGAATCCCTGAGGGGGGCAGGAACCCTACGCCCTCCGCTTCCCTTAAATCCTCCTCTAGAAGGACCTCAAAATAAACCTAGATGTTGTCACTCAGACGTCATTGATATCAAGGTTATTGCAGTGACAAACGGTTGATTAAAAAGGAGTGAATTAGTCTCTTTTAATTAATTTCTCGCTACCAAAATTCACTGAATCTCTTTTCATTTTATCTAAATTTTTCTCGTCTCTAATAAACTTTGCTATAGTCGAAAAAATTCAAATTGTTTCGCAAGCCCTTTCAAAATAACTCAATTTAACCTTTTTTCCACTGACTGCTATTCTGTTTAAGAGTTTCAAGTTCGGATATTATTTTTTGCAGGTCTTTCAAAATTTTAAACCTCTTCCATAAAACATCCCAAGTTTTGCTACCATTGCCTTCGTAAAATCTTAAAAACAAAACTGATTTCTTATCTAGAGCCTGCACGAGTTCATACCTGATATGCAACTATTTATCCTCAAAATTCTTGATTCCGTTATTTTTTGCAGCTTGTTGTTGATCGCTCCTTGCACTCGGTCTCAAACGTGGTATAAATTTCTATACTCAACTGTCATATTTAGAATCTTATTTATTTTCATTAGAAAAAAATTGTGCCTCAAACAGCTCTACAAAGTTGGAAAATCCTTTTTGCTTCCCGAAAAAACTATTCTACCAGTTTTCGACTTTTTTCCCTGTTCTAGGTACCTGTTTCTTTCTGAAAACTTACACAAAGATTAAGCTCTAATCATAATTGAATTTATAAATTCACTTTTTACAAATTTTAAATGTAATTTATCAGTTTTTCTTTCACTATCAATCTCTGTGTTGTGCTTCTTCTAGCACTGTGCTCACTCAGTACCCCTTCGTTCTGTTTTTGACTCCTAATCTTTCAATTCTTTGTTGTTGATGATTCCACTCTAAGCCCTGTCTTGCTTCTAATTGTAATGCCTTGCTTCTATAGTCAGAATTGTCTATTTCTACAAGTTGTGTTGCGCTGCTTCTATCTTCTCGCAGTTCTTTGTCTCATCAGCTGTCTATCTAATGTTGTGTTTACTGTAACAAATCCACAGCAAATCTCAGTTTGTTCGTTTGAATAAACAGTCATTTTTGACTCTTGACTTCTCCGTCGTATTATTGCAGCGACAAAATATTGATTAGTAAAGAGTGAATTAATGAGAATGGATTGATAACTCCAGTAGTAATTCAGATCAAATAAAAATGGTAAATCACCCGAACAGAGTTGTTCGAACCACTGGCTAAAGTTTGTGTTTCACCTGCTAATTTTAACAAAAAACAGGAAGGGATTTTTCAGTTTGAACCGAATAAAAAAGATCAACTCCAGTTCAGTTAGGTAAAATTACCAATAGTTTCAAAGGCCTAAGTTCAAATAAAACTTTATACGGATAACTGCTTTTTCGAAAATTTTTGCCGTATTTCAAATGGATGCCTGTTGTAGAGAAAATTGCTGGTCAATACTCATTTTTCGACAATAGTTGAAGTATGTATTTTCACAAGTTGTTTTTTCAAGTGCTTTTTGATGAAATTGCATCAGTTGAACTACCTTTTCTTACGGTTTGGGATGAACTAAAGACAATAAGAAAATTTTGAAGTGATTGGTTTTTAGTTTTAGAAAAGTAAAATTATTTCTGATTGAATATTGTTTGTCGCAATCGATATCTGCAAGCAATCCATACATTGACTCAAGGGCTGTTTCAAAGTATTGGAGGAGGGACGGGGAGAGAAACTCTGGACAGTTTCATCAGAAATGCACTCCCGTGACCATATGTTACCCCATCGGTTCTATTTTTTTGAACCCATTTTTTTAAATCAACATCCGAAAATTGAAGTATTTACACATTTTTGGAGAGATCAGATTTTCAATTATGTAAAGTCATCAAATTTTTTTTAAAAAAGTCATCGAATTTTTCAATTTTGCATGAAAAATCTCCCAAACTATCCTCAAAAAAACTTTCGATGTTCATTGAGAGGCCAAACTGTGCTCTGGATAGGCGCACATTTTTGTGTCTGTATGTTTCTGGATTTCAGAGAAGAGTCTTTAAAAAAAATGTGTCAGAACGATCAGAGGATATGAAAAAACAAAAGGAAATCAGAGGGAGCGTCCTTGTTGCGTTATTCGCTTATAATTCACAAAATGCACAGCTTGGTCACGTAATGTTTTCCTGTATCACCCTATGTGTTTTTTGTATGTTCAATTGCCTCACGTTTCTTGTCTTGTTTTTTTTTAAATAAGATATTGCATGTCTGTACAAGCAAAAACTTCTTATAAAAATTTGAAAATACATTACGAGACCAAACTGTGCACTGGATAGGAGCACAATTTTGTGCCTGAATGTTCCTGGATTCCAGATACTAGTCTTAAAATATTTTCCGAAATGTAAGTGGATTCCACAAACAAAATTGCAGTAGATTCCGCATACATATACCTGTAACGTAAATTTTGTCGGCACATTTTGTTTTGTTGCGGATTCTGCAACAAGCAAATATATCTAGTTGTTCTGCATTCCGCAACTGTAAGTGGATACGGCAAAATGTAAGCGAAATCCGCAAGTGTAAGTGAATTCCGCAAAATGTAAGTGGATTCCGAATTTTGTTCAATTTTGAACTTGCGTATGAACAATTAAAAGCTGAGCTGAAATTCTTATCTCTAGCAATGCGGAATTTAAAGCAAAGACTTAACCATTGTCAGCGGAATCCACGAGCAAGTCTTAAAACATTGGTTACCTAAATCGGTGAATGTCATCTTTTAGTATTTTGGAAAGACAACACCGCATAATTTCAATATTTAGAGTCATTGAGTTGAGAGTGTATGGAACACACAGCATATCGACAAATTAGGTCAGTATTTGGGATTCTATCGATCCCAAATACTGGTAAGTATTTGGGATTGATGGATTCCCAAAAACTGGAATGATGTGGAATAAATATGGAATATATCCATTATTTGGAGTCATTAGGTTGAAAGTGATTAGAAACCCAACGCATAGCAAATCGTCAATTTAGTTCAGTATTTGGGATTTCATCGATCCCAAATACTGGTCAGAAATTGGGATTCCACTAATCCCAAACACTGATCTATTCTAATAAATTTCTATTCTAGTAAACTTCTATTCTAGCGAAATCAAATCATGTATTTAAAAGATATAATTTTAAAGGCTACAACACATATAAATATATGTTAAGGGAATCCGCAAACAAAATACGGATTCCACTTACAATTTGCGAATCCACTTTTAATTTGCGGATTCCACTTACAGTTGCGGATTCCACAACAGCTCAATTTAACGATAAAAATGTTTTATCATTTGTTTGTGGATTCCACAAACTGTTCTGGATTCCGCAAATACAGTTGCGGATTCCGCAAAATCGCCTATTTTTCGAGCAATTTTGAGCGGTACAATGATTTAGGTATTTGTTTGTGGAATCCAAAACAGCATAGAAGATCAAAGAAAAGTAGCAATGTTGCGGATTCCGCAACAAATCTGATTTTTGCCCGTTCCGGATTCCGCTTACAATGCTGAGAATGCACAGTTTGGCCTCGTAATGTAAATACGCTAAAATCTTTATGATGAGTTTTGTTCCGACCATTTCTTGAAGTGAAAAAATTACAGAGTAGTTTGTGTTTTTTCAGCGCTCTTAGAAGGGGCGGATCTAGAATTTTCTCGAGGGAAGGGGCGTATTTACAAAAGTTTTTCTAAAATTTTAACTATTTTTTTTAGGACCGATCAAATTGATTTTCCGAGCACTCCCAGATCCTTACAAAGATCCTATTTTTACTGAAGAGAAAATTTTTACTTTAAAAATTGCTTTTTTAGGCGCGTGCTCCCCTTCAAAAATAGAATATATTGGCGCCAAAAGCGGCTTTAGCAAAATTTAAAGGTTCGGCGTAAAATTTTTGCATAAATTATTTCCAAAAGGGGACATTTTGGTTGGTGAATCGCTGAAAGAGGAAAAGGCGTACGCTCCCCCACCGCCTAAGATTGCAATTAGCAAGCGTTATCAAACCAGAATATGGGCTTTTTCGGGTTAACAACTTGTTTCACCGAATCATCTGAATCACTTGTATCTTGATTTATAATGAGTTCAATCTCTTATTAACAAGTTTCCTCGGCTCAATTTATTTCGACCTATTTTTAATCGACTTAATTACCTAAATTTGGGAAACACAATGTTAACACTCCGCTCCGCACTTTTCAAGGTTGTTGTATCTTTAGCAATTGGTTCGATAATTTTTTGTCTGTTCTGGAATTTTTTTTCCAAATTTTATTGAAAAAACTTTTTTTTTGTCTCAGAAACTTCTACTGGTTTTCAAAGAAAGACCGCCTATCCTTCTGCGTGCCTAAATAATCACATTTTGTCACTTTTTACTTGACTCTTCTGTTTACATTTTTCGAAAATGTGTGGGGAATTGTTTAACACATAATTTTGGTTTTTTTTGTTTTTTTTTCTCGAAAAACAGCCCTCTGAAGTTTTGATTTTAATTATTAGAACAGTTCCAACTTTTTTTCCACATAAATGGCTACGCCCCTATTTTTTTTGCCCATTAAGTTTTGGTTCTCGGACTGGTCAAGTTTTTGATTTTTGAACGTTTTATGAGTTTTTTGACTTTTCTCGAAATCTATCCGCTCAAATCTGATATTGTGGGTTCAATGGAGAAAACGGGTAGTGGTAAGCTCCTTTGCTTAAGCCGTTTTTAAAATTTTTTGACCGTTTTTTAAACTTTTTAAACATTCTCGAAAACTACCCTGCCATATCTGAGATTTTGGGTTAAATATAAAAAACTGGTTGCGTGAATCCTTTCTGCATAAGCGGCTATCTCGTATTTTTTCACCTAAAAGCTATGATTTTCGGAAATGTCGAATTTTTGAAATAACGCCGTTTTTTTTTACTTTCAACGTGCAAATATGATATCATAATTTAAATCAAATCAACAGATTTTTGAAAGCCTATCTGTTTTCTTAAATATTCCTGGTTTGCTTACAAAAAAATTATGGCCTTCAAACAAGGAAAAGTTTTGAACTTTTGACAGTTTTCTGGAAACAGTTTGACTTTACGCAAAAACTACCGTTTCAATTCTCAGATTGTGTTCAATCCAGAAACATGGTTCTGAGAATCATCTCTGTGCAAGCGTCCTTAACCTGCTTTTTGCCGAAAAAAAAGTTTTTTTTTTGTTTTTCGAAGTCATTCCATCGTTTTATACAACTTTTGTCCGTTTCCTAGAAACTTTAAAGTTTTCTAACAGCACAATCAAACTTGAAATAAAAGGTTCAACTGGAAAAACAAGTTGCTATAATTGTTCCTGTAGAAGCGGAGACTCCTTCGTTTTTTGTAAAAGATTTTTTTTTATTTTGGAAAATTGATTATCTCAAAGTTTTTTATTCTTCCCATTTTTTTAAATAGAAATTAGCTAAAGTTATGAACAGAAGGCAATTTTTAAAATACCATTTTTTGTGCCGCATCAGTATAGCAAATTCAATATTTATCAAACACATGTTTTTTGCCTTAGCTGGGCATTTGGTTGCTTTTTATTCAGGGATACGAAAGTTTTGGTTCGCTTAGTTTTTTATAACACTTAAAATTGTTTTCAGACTTTTGATTTTTTTTTATGTTTCGCAAGTGATGCAAAGCTCTGCTTAGTCTCTGAGCATATGATAATTTTGAAATAATACACACAGTATTGTGTTATCGTTTTAAAACCATTTTAGCCATGATTTAGGTTTCAAGAAATAAAAAATTTTGAAAAGATATGTCAGTCTCTTTTGATTTCGGACCAGTTTTCAGATTAGCAATATCAGACTGATTTTCCAGTTTTATAGTTCTGATGTTCGAAAAATATTTTAGTTATTATTTTTATGTTTAATTGCCCAATCGGCCGATTCTCACCAAAAACTTGAAAAAACTAAAATTATTCAAAAAGTTGTTTCATTTTTTTATATCTTCATTTCGTAATAAAAGTAAGCATGGTCAAAATTTTCTAGAGGGTTTCCACAACGATTAGCTGTTGTTGGTGTTTTATTTGGTTTTTAACAGATTTTGCGAAATGATATATAGTTGCTTGGTTTTCGTTAGAATTAATCATTTTCCAGGTTTTATTCTTATCCTTACTAAAAAAATTGCAATTTTTTTTTATTGTGACATTACAAATTTGAAATATGATCAAAACAATAAGTTTAGTTGAGACAAGGATGGCCTCTTGCTCTTCAAGTAGCAGAAAGTTCCATCAAGTTAATAAAAGAAAATTAGAAAAAAAGTTTCTCTCACTCAAGTTATGTGGTTTTTGTCCGGAATATGACGTGAATTTCTAGACGAAATTTTAAATTTTACATGGATTCATTAGTATCAAGGCATAATTGAATTTACCATCTTTTTTGAAAAAAAATTTGTAAATAAATAATTTTTTTTGAAGAATGCAGTTAAAAGTACTTCAAAACTAGTTTAAGTGGATTGAAATTTAGTTCAATTGAAAGCTTGTTTGTCTGTGTTAGTCTAGCTCGATTCCCCTAATATACAAAATTTTAAAATAGAAAAAATAAAAAAATTCAGAAACAGTTTTTTTCGACAATGTGTTTTTGGATGATTTTAGACCTAGCTCGAAAAATACTTGAAAGGTCTTTTCTATTATATTTATCAGAAATTGTTCCAATGATTATTGGTGGAGCCTGGTTTTGCAAAGAATAAAAATTATAAAAGAAAATTAAAACACACCTGAATATAAAGGCTCTCCATAGGTCGCAAGAAAAAGCATTTCACCTAGGATAAATAAAGTGCTGCATGCACATTTGAAGCTTTAAGGTCATGCTCATGTGATGCACTCTGTTGAAATGTATAAGTAAACTTCTATATCTCTACGGTCTTAAATAAGATACCAAAATGATGTATTTTCAAAAATTTTTAATGATTTATCTGGGTAGCAAAAAAAACGAAAAAAAATTGCATAGAACTGCAAAAACACAAAAACTTTACATCAGACTAAATTATTTGACGTTACGAGAAAATTATGCGAGAAAAAAAGCTCTAATTTAGTGTTTTTTGTACAAACTTTTTTCTTAGTATATTCAAATCTGAGAATAACAAAGTTTGCACCCTCTTTCCCAGTTTTTTTAATTATGGAAAACTTTGCCATTCTCATAGCTATTATTACCCTTGTGTTAGACTTTTTTCCCGTAAACAGCTGTGTTCATAGGATTCATTGGACTAATTTAACTGGAAGTAGCTTTGTTCATAATCAATTCAAAGTTTGTAGTGTCTCTTGCACGCTTAGCCTGGTGATAACGAATACGCCTGGGACGGCAAAGGTCCTGGGTCCAAATCTGACCACGAACAGTTTTTTTCAAACGGTAATTGTTCTGGTTCAAAAAAAAATTGGCTTTTTATTTGACTGCTAAGTTTTTCTCGGCTCATTTTCCACATCTAAGAATCGTTTATTTTAGCTGTAAACAATTTTAACTGCAGTTGTTTCAAGAATTCAAGAATTTGAAAAATCCGGCAGAATTGAAATTTGTTTTTCAATTTGACTGTAATTTAACCAGCTCGAACTGTTAAGACTTCAATTTGAAAAAAAATCGTTTTTTATCGGCCTAATAAACTTTGGCTTAATAAGATCAATTGAGTGGCCTTTTTTGCGTCATTAAGTCCAAAAAAAAATTTCTTGCGCGTGTGTGTGCCCTGACGGGAAAAGAGACATGAAATTTTTAATAACTTTTTTTGGTATGAAGGGTTTCTCTTCAAGTTTTTTCGACTTTTCTACCGCTTGGTAATTATAAATTCATATCCAATCAACCATCCGGCACACCTGGCGAAGAGATAAAAACAACTGCTTAAGATGGCAAAGATTTGTGGTTCAAATCCGGCGGGACCTTTTTTTGCAAACTAGAGTTTTGTGCTGTTTCAGATTATCATTCGTCTGTTTAATTTGTCAGCTTAGTTCCCGTTGCTCGATGGTTCAGCTGTATTTCAAGTTGCTGTAACTCCCATCCTTGAGACGTCCAAGTCCGGGAGTTCGATTCCAGTTGAGGTTGGTTTTTCTTGGAAAGAGAAAGTTTTGACTAATTTAGATCATTCGCTGTCAGCTTGTTTTTGTCTGCTTAGTTCCGCAGAAAAGACTTTTTTTATATAAATTGGCTTCTTCATAGTATTTCTAAAGCTGTTTGTAGAGTTTTAGTAAACTTTATGATTTAGTAAACATCCAAGTCACTCATGCATACGCAAAAAGATGCATATATTTCCTTACAAAAGAAATCAAAACATCAAAAACAATGCACCAGTCCAACATATCAGATAATCTCCAAAAAACTATCCGAAAGTATTCAAGGACTTGGGTCATGATCTATTGACCTCAACATATGTTTTAGTGTTGTAATTGCAATAGTTAACTTTATAATTTAGAAGTTCACCAATTGAAAGCAAAGCTTAGAGATCGAACGATCGCAATCACGGCGGTAAACCAACCATGTGAATTGACAGTGAGATCTAAAAATTTCTTTTACAATTGAAGTTTTGATGAAACTGATTCCACAAAAACTGCTCTACGCAGCGCCGTAAAAAGGAACTACAATACAGCGTTCTAAGCTCAAGCACATTCTTTAGAACCGCTTTTGTTAAAAAAACGATAAGCTGATAACTGAGAATTGTTTTTGTTTCGGTTTCATAACGAATGTAAGGGATTATATGTGCTCAGGATGGTTTTTTCAGACAAATTTCGACTTTTGAAGTAGCCACTTTTGAGGGAACTTTTCTACAAGAAGGTACTGTTGTTCTGAGCTTAAACTTGTATAAAAAATTTTACCTGTTGTTTTCATAAAGTTATGGGGGTTTAAAAATTGCCGTTTTGGCCAATTTGGGACATTTAACGCGCGATATATTTCGCGCTGTTAACGCGTAAGCGGAGGCTCAATCCGTCCTGACAATGGTTCCCAATTGTTTGAAGGAGATTTATTGGTCGTTATTGGTTTGTTAGTAGAAGCGAAATTTATCACTTTGTACCCTATATGGCGTGTGAGGGGATGACTTTTAGAAAAAATCTCAAAACTTAAAAAAGTGTTTTTTTTTAATTTGTTTTACTTCACTTAATTTTTTCGTGTTATTACTGCTCCTCCCTAGACCTTAAAAAGAACTTTCAGGGCCTTGCCCCGATATAAGCTGTCTTTCTCAAACTTCAATTCAGTTGTAATGATTTCTGGAATACCAAAATTTTCGTTTTTTTTGCGCTAATTTTATATTTCGCTGTTTAATGTGTAAATCAATGAGCAAGGCCGTTTTGCTATGGAGGTAGCATCAATAATACTTTTTCTTGTTTTTTTTAACCTATCATCATCAGGATTATTTGCATTATATTTCTATAATCATCAGATTAAACGAAACGAATGAAGTTGTAATCAAGTCGGCAATATTTCTGTCAAAATTTAGCCTGAAAACTTGTTTCATCACTTTATGAAAAAATCTCATTACGATTAATAGGACTATTTTTTTAATTGTTTTCGTGGTTTTGATATGAATTTTTGGACTAGTTTTAAAAAAATTCTGAATGGATTTTTAAGTTTGCGAATAGCTAGCGTTAATAAAACTTGAATAAAGACTTTTTCCGGGTTAACAACTTGCTTAACATAACCACTTGAATCACTTACACCTTGGTTCACAAAGATTTCAAACTTCTATGCTTTCTCAGCCAGCTTAGCCTCGAGCTAACAATATGCCTTGCAGGTTAAAGGTCCTGGGTTCGAATTTGAGCAGGACCTGTTTTTTTAGCAGGAAATATTCTGTTTCAAATAGAATTGTCGGCAATAATATGTCTGCTTATCTGTTGTCGGGTTAGTTGTCACATCCTAGAATCGTTTTTTTTTGCTGCGTTCTCTTTTTTAATGTTGCTGTTAGTGTTTGACTTACCCCTACATTATGTAATTTCACAAACCTTGACTTCGTATTTCCTTCTTGGTTTTTTGTTTCGGTAAAAATAATTCATCGGCCCAAATTATTTCGGCTCTGTTTTTTATAGATTTAATGACCCCCTGTTTTGGGTTGTATCAAGGGAAACACTATTTTAACAATGCCTTCCACACTTTTCAAGTTGGTTGTATGTTTATCAATCGGTTTGTTGAAATATCTTTTTTATATGGAAATTTATTTCCTCATTATTGAAGTTTTTTTAGATTTTCTCAAGCCTAGTGATTTTCAAAAAAAAGGGTTATCGATTGAAAAACCGCCCACTACCCTGTGAGCTTGCATACTCCACTAGAGTCTTTTCACTTGTCTCCTCTGTCTAGATTCTTCAAAAAAGTCTGTGAAGAATTACATGATCCATATTTTTGTGGGGGAATAATTGACCAATATTTTTGATTTTTTAGCTCTCTCAAAAACGACTCCTCAAATCTGAAAAAACTTCTACGAATAGAACGGTTGGCAATTGCTCTCTTTCTATGCGGCCACGCCCAAGTTTTTTTCTTACAGAAAACTATTGCCCTCGGTATAGTCGAAATTTTGATTTTGACCAGTTTGTGAAACTTTTTGACTTTTCTTAAAAAAGCAAACCTTTCAAATCAGATATTGTGGGTTCAATGGAGATGGGCAGTGGGATTTTTTCATGTTTCAGCGGCTACTAAGAAAAATATCTACACAAAGTTATCTTCCTCGGAAAAGTCAATTTTTTTGATTTTTGGACCACTTTTTTCCTAACCTTTTTGATTTGCTCGAAAAATACCCTTCCAAGTCTTAGGTTTTGCGTTAAATCCAAAAAAGGTTTGTAAAAAATTCAAAAAACTTGGAAAATTTAGAATTTTGTTTTTTTGATCGTTCTTAGAACGTTTTTATTTTTTTTCAGAACTAACCTTCCCAAAGTTTTTTGTTCCAAAAAGTCAAACAAGTACTGTAAGCGTTAGCTGGGCCCTTAGTTGTGTTTTATCGAGACATATAAAAGTTCTGGTTCACCTCGTTTCTTCAACATTTAAATTTTTTTTTCGACTCATGCTTGTTTTTGTTTGTGTTGTATCGCAAGTGCTGCGAAGCTCCGCTTTGCCTCTGTGTTAAAATTGAAATTTTTGGTTCGATCTGGACTAATTGAAGCACAATTGTTTTCGAGTTTATCATTGAAGCAAAAAACGGGTGTTGTCTTTCAAGATGGAGGGACCGAATGTTGCAAATTTATTTTCAGTTATTTTTTGGCAACCAGAATGAGTAACCAAAAATCTCAAAGAAATCGCTTAGACCTCTCAAGGAAAGGCGACTAAAATTATTTCTGATTGATTATAAAGTAAGCAGATACACAAGTTGTTTGACCCAAATCCGATTAGCGGTTCGATGTTAACTTGGTTCTGAGTTCGAAAATTAAGCCAATCAGCATTGGTCATTTTTTCGCAGCGCTTAGCAAATTTAAATTAAAGTGATGAACCCTGAGGTGGTGGATCTTAAATTTGTCTATTTGGCAGAAAGAATGTTAAATTGATCCGAATTTTTTAATTTTGTGAAAACGAATTCGGAAAACGAAAAACGCTTTTTTCACCCATTTAAGCTAATCCAAAATTTTATTGTTCTGACTTTTGACGAAAATGACAAAAAAATTGTTCTCGTAGATTTGTTTTCTCCGGATGAAATTCGACTTCTTAACTAGTCAATTTTTGACGGAACTTTTGAATCTCATTCAAAAAGTATTGATATACTGAGCTCAAATTTAAAAAGATATTTCATCTGTGATCATTTTTCGCAAAGCTTTGGGGGTTTAAAAGTTTATATTTCGGCTAATTTGGGACAATTAACACGTAATACGTTTTGTGTTATTAAGGCGAAATCGGAGATTTAATCCGTGTAAGATATCGTTCAAAAAGTTCTTATTTTTTAATCTTCGTTTTTCTAGCGCAAACACAACTGTATACACTCTAAATTTCAGTCAGATTATTCAGGGCTTTGCTCTGATACGAGCAGTCCTGTTGTATGCGTACCCGAACTCTACAGCAAAAATTTTTTGTGCCGCTGTAAATTTTTTCTGTTAATAATGACGCCGGTTTTGTGCAAAAGTTTTTTAGCCAATACGAACGTCTAACGATTCTGATTGGCTAGAAGTTTTCGATCCTTCGGTCTCTCTGTCACTAAAATACCCCCCCCCCCCCCAAAAAAAAAGCTTAAGCGCAAGTTAATTAATTTGAGGTCAGTTGAAGGACAGAGAACATTCAGGGCTTTGCTCTGATACGAGCAGGCTTGTTTTGTTTATTTTGATTTAATTTTATTCATCTCCGGGCCCGTAACACTGATTCCATTTTTGTCTAACTTTTTAAAAAACTGTATGAAACATTCTTAAAGCACATGTCATCGATCAGGAGATTTTGCGCCAATTTGTATTTAAAAAAGGGGAAGTCCTTTGTTTATTTTGGGGACGGACACCTCAGAAAATTCACTGCATGCAAAATTTTAATTGGCAGTTGATTTTTGAACAAATTAATTGTTTTTTATTCAACTCATTCTTTTGATCATTATTTACAAGAAGCAATCAGTGATTTTTTAAATGGCCTCAAAACTTATTTATCAATTTGCGAAACACACTCTCATAATATCGTGGTGTGCGTCTGACTTCAAATCCACTTCATGGCATGTATGCTAATGCAATGTTAAAACGGCCATGTTGTTCTAAAATATATACCATCATTTTATTGATTGTACCTGGTGGAAAATGTGCGTATTTCCTTTTTTCTTACTTATCGTTGGTTGCTACATATAAAACAGCTACCATTTTGTAACCATCAATTTTACACATAGAGGCAAACAATGAAATGATTCATTTCAACTCCTCAATCAACCAAATTTAATCCCAGGAAAGCGTCTTTTTATCCCCCAGAAATACGCTTTATCCCCCAGAACGACCGAGAGCCTATTATTCTATCTAAGCTTTAAATTTTATTGCTCAATTTTTTTTTAATTTTTTCTCTCGGGCACGCTATTGTATTTCAGTTTGCAGAATGAAAGTTCCATTTTTTCACCCATTTAACCTCTCTTTTCTTGTTTGTTTTCTTGATTCCTCAATTGCTAATTCGTGATACTAAATCCTACGTTTTTCTTAGTCTTCTCATGATAAATAGAAAACGATTTCCTAAATATTTTTAACTTCGCGTATTCCAATTTTTTTTATCCCATTCAAGTCATAATTAATGCCGTTTAAGCGGTACAATTGAATTCAACACCGCTTAAAAACCTGAACAATTCGCGATTGACGTTGTTATTCTGTCACAGTTACCAACAAGCAGCCATATTGAATATTGGTGTAGTGCAAATTGCTATCAAGAGGAAACTCCATTTCCGTTATTTTGAAGAAAATTTGAAAATGAGGTCGCAAAATTTGTTTTAAAGTGTCGTTTGAAAACCTGAGTTTAGAAAAAGGCCGGAGAACTTGCTGCAATTTGCATAAATGGCCATAAAGTTTTTAGCAAAAACTCTTCCGATTTCAGAAGCTTATTGCTGCCCTGAAAACATTATTGATAAGAGCAATAGCGGATATTTGTAAGTATTTTGCGACATCTATTTTTGATTGATCGACTCTTAAAAGTAATGTTGATATCGCGCTCTATGTGGTTTTTTTTCTTCAATAAATTTCAAGTTTGTAACCAATTGTTTCTGTTAGATTATTTCTGTATCATATCAACAATAACGATATTAAATACTTACCTGCACTCTTTAAATAATTTACTAAAAGGATTGGAATACTGTCACTTTGGTCAAGTTAGAATAATTAATGAGCGGTACCGTACAGTATTGATTTCAGTTATTTGTAATAAATAAAAATTGAGGAGGAAAACGCGTTTTCTCCAAAATTTGGTTGACAAGACAAAAAACATCAAAACAAAAATGCCCAGATTTTTACCAAAAAATAACGAATTTTTTTCTAAAGTTTAACCTACGAGTTGATCATTTGTAGCTCCTTTTACTAAAACAATAATTAAGTTAAACCTACATCTAAGCAAACAAGACTGCTCGTATCAGGAGAAGTCCTGAATGTCCCAATCACCCATTTATTGATCTCAAATAAACTTTTTGGTTAATGATATATTGACTAACTACGAAACAAAGACTGATAATATGAAGTTTTAGGTGTTACAATTCGAGTCGTGTATGGAGTTAAAAAGAACAATTAGCTTGCCTCAAATCAATTTTTAACGATTATGGGTGCGGATAATTTGCCACGCATACCTAATTTGCGTATTGAAATTATGAATGTATGAGTCGAGCAACCTTACCCGTTTTAGTTTAGCGCGAGCGTACTTGATCGGTAGTCCAAAGTTTTATAGATCGATACAAGTACGCAGCCAAATTTTGTAAATTCTGTCCTAGCAAAAAACCCACCCCCGGCAGATATACTTCTCACTTTATTCGTAACAGTTATACAAAGTGAGTTTTTTATATAGTGCAACTTGGGTTAAGAAGAGAAAAGTCTTCAAATTTTGCTCAAAATGATTCTAAATTGGTTTGTTTCATAAAAATTTTGAAATTTTAAAAGAAAAATTACCTTTTCTAGAAATCAAACAAAAACAATTTTTTTTACGCAAAAACTATTACAGTTTAACCTCTTTAAAATTTGTTGAGCTACAGAATAAGCTAATTTTTGCATAAATTGTTCAAAATTGAACTGATACCAAACAGTTTTAGCGCATTTTTCATTGGCAAAAAAATAGGGTTAAATGTTGTTTCCAAACTTCGCAGCACAAACTAAGTCTTTGCATTTAACGCGTTTTCAAAATCAAGTATACCGTGCTGATTCAAATTGCCCGATTAAAAGGAACCAAAATGGACACTTTGCACGCCTAAAATGGTGAAACATAATATGGTCAAATAATATAGTGTTTACAAGACATAAAATGGTGAAAAACGTAATTGTACTAGAAAATTTTTTTATCTTCTTTAGAAAAACCATTTTATGTCCGGTTGGTAATATGTTCCTTTTGTCTTATTAATTTGAATCAGCACTTTACACTTACTTTTTTACCGCGTAAACTGCAAAAAGATTTGCCCAGAAGTGTTTTCAAATTGAATTAAGGCAGGCACAAATTTGAGGAAAGACTAGGAAAAAAGTTACAGCTTACATTCAATTTCTTAAATCATTTTTTTCCAACAAATTTCGCCCTAATACGAGCAATTGTGTTCCTCTAAAGTACTTTATCAAAAAATCATATGTACAAAGTTCATAAATCTGCATTATTTGCTTTGGCGACTTCATAATGCTTTCAGACTGATTAAATGCCTAATCAGGGGCGGATCTAGGATTTTCTCGAGGGGGGAGGCGGATTTTCAAAGGTCGACCAATTTGATTTCCCGAGCTCTCCTAAAGCGCTAAAAAGATGCTGTTTTGGCCAAAGTTTCTGCGCCGCAGGCATAATTAAAAAAAAACAGGCCAAAAAAGGCGTTTTTTGGAAGACTTTGACAAGAAAATCGCGTTTTTTTTGGCGCGCGCTCCCCCTCAAAGTTAGTATATATTACCAAAGGCGCCTTGATAACAATTTTAGTGTCCGTCACCAAAAATGAATTTCTGAAAAAGTACCAAAGGGGGACCCTATGCGTCGGCAGGGGGTCGAATCTCAATGTTTGGATTGTGACGGCAATTTAATGAACAATTTTTCATCTGGAAAAATCCACAAGTCTGATTTTTAGAGGTTACTCGTTATTACTCACTGATTCGTGCTTTTTTTCATATAGTTCGTAACTGATATACACGTTGCATTGTAACCAATAGGACTTAGAAAGACTTCAAAGTTATTTCCAAATAAATGCTTCCAAATTATAAGCATTTAAGCGAATATTTGAAGTTTCATATAATTTTATTGAAAAAGAAATCCAATATTTTTATTATAATAATCATCAATCGATGTAATTTTGGAGTTTTTGCAAAGCATTTTTTGCAGTCTTGCAACCGGCTAGCTTTGTTTGAATGAACAATGCAAACTTCAGCTTTTTTTGTTTTCAAATGGCGCAATGGGCTAGCTTAAATTTCTGTAGAAGAAAAAAACATATTTTTTTCCTACCTTAAATGGCACAATTTTGCGACAAATTTTGCATTAAGAGTTGAAATTTTAAGATGAGCAAGTAGAATAGAGCGGCTTTAGCACCAAATCTATTTGGTATGTTGAAAGCTGTCATAAGTTAAAAGTTACAAAGTCCTAACGTCGGAAGTTTTTGAGAGTTAATCCATTCTGTTTTAGTTGAGACAAACGTCTTTCATCGACGTGGTTCAAATTTTACTGCTCTAAGCAACAGTAAGAAAAATCTAACAGATCTAATATCAATTGATAAGTTAAGTTGTCCATAAGGTTTTGCTATTTACAAACTAGCTTTTAGATTTTTTTAGAAACGTTTGCTGCTTTTTTAATTCTCTTTGCATAACTCTCTTTATAATATTTCTTGCTTAAAATGAAACTGTAGACAAAGTATAGACAATTATCGAAAAACACGTAAATCTTCTAGAAAGTGCTAAGAATTTGATTATTCAGCTTCGAGATCTAAGTTTGTTGTAGACATTGAGCTAAGCCAATTCCTGGCAAAACTTCATTGATGAAGTCTCAATTTTCAATGAAGTCTAATGAAGTCTCAATGAAGTTGATGAAGTCTCAATTTTCAATTGAGTGATTTAGATACAGTTTGCTAAATTAGTGATAATTTAATTTCTGCAGATGAAAGATGCAACCAAATATTTTTTTAATTTGTCCCAATTTTGTTAAACTGTCGTTATCATAATTATTATCAATCGGTGAAAAAAAAAATTCTCTGATCTGTACAATCAATTTCATATGATCTCTACCTACGCCAATTGATCTAGGTGAAAAGCATGGGTTTTGACACTATCAAATCATGAGAAAACGTCAAACGAAACGATAGCTTACCGCTGAGAACTCGTCTAAAGTCCAAACTAGCACCGAATGTGAAAACACTACCTTCTGCACTATTTGGCGTATTGAAGGTACTCACTGGGAGAACGCCTTCATATCTTGGTGGCTTGGGCATTGGCCTTGCTTTAGACCAATAGTATTGCTGCTACAAATAACAGTTTTCGTAGCAGTTTTTGTAGCAGTTTTTAAGTTAGTGTCTGGGTTCATTGACAGAGATTGTCGTGTAGAGGCTCTTTCTACTGATTGTGATGCGTTGATCAGCTTCTACTGTCGATGGCAGTTTTGTATGAATCTAATCCAACCGTTGGCAAAGACAAAAACTTTACTACAGTCCGATGAAGAGTAGTCAAATTTTTGATCTTGGACACTCCGGTTGCTGAGCTGCTGGGGAATCTTTTCATATCTCGCTCTTCTTCTACCATTATTGTCATTTTGCTTTTATTATGCAATGTCTGTACCAATGGTTCTACTTGGTTATCATAGAATGCCTGCAGGTTCTTGCTGTGAAACGGTCTTCTACAGTTTTCAATGGCAACTTGAACTATTTGGATTTTTTTGCCAATAGCAATTACTTTGTCTAGAGCCCCGCGATAGTCAAAATTTGCCATTAGATGACTCATTCATTTTTTTGGCAAGGTTTGAAACCTAGGAGAATTTGATTCAATTTATCAACTCAGATGACATTAAAGAAAGCGTACATAGCAAAACAGTAAACCCTGCATCGTTGCTTTGCTTCTGGCGTGGTGCTGATCTTTTTATTCGTTATTTGGACTCGTGTCTGTCCTTTTTTTGGTCTCAGACACATTTTTTCTAGCGGGGTGTAAACCGCTCCTAAGCTACCCAGATCAAGAATCTGATGACAAGGGACCCTAAATCGTATTAAAAAACTACTTTTAGGAGTGTGTCTTAATAGAAAACCCTTGTTAACAAGAGTCAGCAACTTTCAACATGTTCAATGACTAGTTCGATATTTACAATAGTTTTTTTTTGCTGATGATTACTTTACTTTTAGTTTTCTCGGCAGATACTTTCTGTTGAGCCAGTCGGAAGAATGTAGCAATTCCATTCAGCCCGCTAGTGGTTTTTGCTTGGTTGTCACAGATCAGAGATAGATCCTCAGTGCATGGGCAAATTTTCTTCAGCCCGCTAGTGGCTTTTGCTTGGTTGTCAGAGATCAGAGCTAGATCCTCAGTGCAAATGAAAAAATTCAATAGGGACAAAAAAGTATGATGGGTTGTCGTTATTAAGCTCCTGGGTCGCTCTGACGTGTAGCGCATCGATTAAAATGATAAAATGTTGAGGAATGCCGATTTTTTTCAGACAATTGAACAGCACCACATTATAATTTTAATCAAAATACTTTGTCGATTAAAGTTATGTAGATGATTCGGTTGTTTCTAATCCTCCTTCGAAGCAAACATCTAATTGCAAAACCAGCTGGGCCTGTAGACCTATGCTTTCGAACAACAAATTTTTGTAGTCGTTTGTCTACCCTGTTTGCAATCTTCTTAGCAAAAATTTTCTAGACTTCGTCCAGAACAAAAACGCTTCGGTAATTGACCGGTTCTGCTTCACTTCCATTTTGTAAGAGACAATTCAATACTGCGTCCCTTCAAAATTGAAAAAAAAATTATTTGAGGATCGAGAATTTTCTTCTCTAGCAATTTCAGAAAATCACTGATTATCCGGCTCTTGCCAGACGCTTGCCTGCAATGATTTTCTCATGCTTTCAATAGCTTTGCCCTGTGCTAATTGAGTTTCATCTATTTTGAAGTTAAATTGATAGTGACCCCATTTTTATCTTTTCTCTCGGGCCAATTATTAACATAGTGTAAGTTTTTGAGCACATGGTGTAAATTTAACCAAGACTTCAGATTCTGTTACTATTTAAACGAGTCTCGCATAATCCAGAGCTGTCAAAATGTCGGGTAAGCATCATTTGCTACAATTCCCATCTTTCATTTCCTTTGGTTGATATTACCAACAAACATTGAAGAAATCTCAATGCGATACATTTTCATCACATTTTTGTCACACTTTGATTACATGATTGTCTCATACCAAAAACTGCATTTATAAGAATCAGCCTTGTAACAACTTTCTGTTTGGTGGTCAATACGCATTTTGATAAATGGAACGGTCATTTGAAAAACTTGTCTACATCAAGCTAAATTTCGCGATATTGAATTGATTACCTTCAACGGAAGCTTCGATTGTGTATATTGCTTTAAATATCACCTACATTTCTTTTTGTCTATACCTTTGACAGGAAAGAGTTCAGAGTTACCGCTATCAAAGAAAGAGCTATAAGATTAATTTATGTTTGTGTTTTTTTTCGTGTTGATCTAACAAACGCGAGAATTTTAAGCAAATCGGTTTTTTGTAAAAACAAAAACTTTGGCCTCATATTCTTTCAAATAATGTCACAAAATTATTGTTCCAACTTTCGTAACGAAAGTAACAAAACTTTTGTGCTCCGGTTGATTTTTTCAGACAAATTTCGACTTTGACTAACCATTTTTGACAAATATTTTAAATAGCATTCAAAAAGTATTGTGTCGTGAGCTTAAATTCGAAAAAATAATTCACGGGTTATCATTTTTCGTAGAGATGTGGGGTTTTAAACATTGCCATTTTGGCCAATTTGGGGCAATTAACGAGCGTTGTATTTAGCGCTATTAAAGCGTAAGCGGAGATTTAATCCGTCTTAGAAATCATTCAAAAATTTGTTGAAGGAAGTCCTTTTTGCCAAAATTGATTTGTTACTAGTAGCAAAATCATCACTTTGGACTTTATATGGCATGTGGGGCGATGATTTTTTTTTTTTTAATTACATTTAATTTTCATGTTATTACTGCTCCATAGACCTTATAAGGCAGTCGGAACATTCAGGGCTTTGCCCTTTTACGAGCAGTCTTGGTCAGGTTTGAAACTATCAACAACTTTCTTCAATCTTATTTTCAATTTACTTTTTATATCTAAGTTAGTGTGATTAGATTTTGTACAGAAAATTAGACTGCTTGAAAAATGAAAAAATATATATAATTGATTGGCCTTTTTCAACTTTCGAACCTTATACGGGTTCTCAAAGAAAGAAATGTAGAACGATGAAAAAAATTGTTGTTTTTTTGTTCAAATGTTGCATGTGCGTGCCAAATGTGGAGGACCTTTTGAGATATATAAAATTGTATTCATTTTTAACCAGTTTGTAATTGAATATTCCTAAAGTTTTCAATCAAAATCCAACTTCAAAGAGGGGTTCGGAATATTCATTGGCTTTATTTATACGAGCAGTATTGTCTGTATTTTAGAATCAGATTATCCTATTGTTAATTTTGAATTTGATATTGTGATTAGATGAAGTCGTTAATATGGTAACTGGGAGGAGACTATGGGTGGGTCCCCAACTGAAGGGTTCCCCTAATCTGCTCTTTTCTGACATCCTTTATTAACGGGCTATTTTTGGAGCTAAAATTGAGGTGAAGACTAAACGTGCAGGCGATTTGTTATCGCTACTAGATAAGACGCCTTGCGCTTCGATTTTATTTTTGACAGCGCCTTTTTTCAAAAAACGCATTTGCTTTTCCGGAAGCCGTCCGTTTTTTTCTCTATTAGACATTTGATTTTTCTCTGGTCAATATTTGATGTCACAGTCTAAACATCTTCCCCTGCTCCCTACTCCGTTCTCCGCCTTAATAAAAATATTGAAAAAACACAAACTTGATCCATTCAGGAACAGAATACAAATGAGGCTCGTATTAGTTTTCAAGCTGTTTAGTTACCTACCATCAATCAGGATTTCAATTTGCTGAATAATGAATAGATAAATTTATCATTTGCTTTGTTTTTGTTTGCATCGCCATTTTCACATAAGTAGTGAAGCTCAACTAAAAATATCCGTGATTGTTGAATTTTTCAGGGTTGAAGGAAAAATGTTACTGTTGATTAAAAGTTGCTGTATAGTTTCTCTATCTACCATTGCTTTAACAATCTATGATTAAATTATAGTATGTTTTTTATCATGGCTGATAATTCTTTTCCGTTTTACTGATTTTGAAACCCTAAAATTAAATCAGATTTTGCATTTGGACAACTGATTAAATTCATCAAAAGCACAAAAATGAACCCTCTGAAAAATTCAAGTTAAGGTCTCTATAACCCGTCGTTCCAAAAAAGGTGGGTTGCAAACTGAGATGATTGAGAAAAAATAGAAAACTGATTGTCTCCATTTTTTATACTTTTGTGAAATAAAGAGGGAACAGGAAAAGATGGAGAGATAGAATTCAAAGTCAGTGGGGCTGGATTTTTCTTTGAAGGCTTTCTTTACCATCGCTTATAATAAGGTTGCTCCTATCTAAAAGCTACTTGATATCATCCGCTGGCAGAGTGAAGATGGTATTTAATACCTCTTACAATGCACTTCTCGTTTAGTACCAAAAGAGCAAAACGGTATGTAAGGAGCCAACAAGTCGAACGGCCAGCAAACCGAAAAAAAAACATCCTGATTCTAACAAGCCTAAAGTTAAAATTCCTATGCAATAGAACTACACATGGTCATTGTCATTGTTGTTATGCAATTGTTAGGTAATTCTGATGCAATTTCGGCTTCAAGATGTAGCGGTTTATAGACATGACAGTTTCTTGATTATCCACCAGAAAAACAGGTCACCTTTACTGTTACGAGTCACTCGTTAGTTGTAAAACACTTGAGGAATGAGCGTGAACAAAAAATTTAACCTGGTATTTTTTCCATTTCATCCAAATTCTGATGGCTTTAAACTACGAACAAAAACTCGCATAAACAACAACACTTGAAAAAAACTTTTCCTTTTTTTCTCAGAGTTACTGTGATAAAGATAGTGGAATAAAGTAAAAGGGGTCTTAAATTAGCAGGTACTTTGTTCACAGAGGGCCCGAGAGGAGCCCAAGATTACCCCCTTGATGTCTTTTCCCGTTGACGATGAATCCCTTGCCTTCTTTTTCGCTCTCATCTTTTTTTTTCTTTTCTTCGCTTCAAATTCAAGTTTGTCGTTGACTTACTATGCCAAATTTGATTTTTCTTGATTCTGATTCTAATTTAGCCTAGTGATAAATTTGGTTACAACTATTTTTGGCCAGCTTTAAATATATTTTTTCTACTTTCTTACAAAAAAAATGAGTTACGCAATTTTTCTCAGGTGAAAATGTCATACTAATTAGTGTATCATTTAGTCCCATTTAAATTAATTTAAGCTTCGTCAGTTGCTAAAATAAGTTTGGGAGACTAAAATTATCTGTCGGGGACAAAAATTGGTACAATTTTTGCCGGATGAGACTTACGCAAGTCTGGTCTTAACAGTGACGTTGAAAATAGCCCAAAATAGCTCCAAAACAGCAGTTATTTTGGCTTTACATGTAAAGGAACGCAATTCATCTCCACTTTTTTCCACCAGATGTATCTATTTTGTAACTTAGAGGGATTTCTTTTTCTGATATACTTTTTATACTTTACTCTTCATTTTTTTCACCTACATCGTTTCATCTCTGATGAAAATCAGGCAAAAAAATTAAATGCAGCTAGTTGTGCCGCATCTACCGTTGGTTACACTTCACTTTTTTAACGCTCCAAAACACATTTCGAAAAACAAAGCCCTACAAATTGATTCTTTTGAAAAAAAAAACACCCAATAAACCGTCTGAATATCAATGAATTGTCTAAGACTGCATTTGAAATACAATATCCGCCGTTTGGCACTGACCATTTCAGAATTCGGTAAATTAGAATCAATTTCAGTCGCTATAATGTGCCAGTTTACCTTGGACGACTCCAGAAAATAAGATGAAAAGAACCATTTCTTCACCAACGTCTTTTACAGTTTATCAGCAATTTGTTCTCCTTTAACTGCAATTGTAATTGTTAACTCGGTTGCCTTTTATGCAAATTTCGAACTGAATTTATCCCCCTCAAATGCTCCCTCGAGAAGATTAAAAACACATCTTTCTTACAGATATTTTCGACTCACAATTTTACTTATTTCACTAACTTTCATCTAATGAAGATAGTTTTTAACATTTTATTTCAGTCTGACTTGATTTGTGAAGCCTAATTAATTTAACATTCAAGAAAAAGTGTATGCTTTACTTCCTCAATTTTGCTGAAGATGTGCTTGAAATTGCTATATAGTTCATCAGATTCAATGATGGAATTCGATATTTAACTTTATAAGTTTTCGTCGTTACTATTGACCTATTCATATTTCGAGAATTGAAATATCTGAAGAAACTTAATTCGAATTAAGCAATCATGACGTCATTATCTCCCACAAGTCCCGGCAAGGGAAAACTACCCACCACCTCTTCCGCCCTGACAGTCGCAGTTCGAGTCCGGCCCCTGAACTCGATCGAAACGGGAAAATCTTGCAGTGTGGTCGTGTCTGCTCTAACCAACAAGCAGGTCGCCCTGACGAACCCTAAAACTCTCACTCAGAAACAGTTTTTGTTTGATCACGTGTTCTCAGATTCCCTTCTTGTGGCCAAGGGAGGGGGCGAGGAGGTTACAGCGGGAGAAATGCAGCAGAATATCTACACCTCTATCGGTTAGTGTTAATTATGAATACTGTAGCTAGGTTCATTTGAATTAGTTTTTAAATTTTAGAAAAAATGGTTCATTTTCAGGCAAGGATTGAAATTTAGCTGCCTTCAAGTGCATAGAAAGACTTCTTTTTAGGACACACCACCCTGTGGATAATTCGTTGATGCAACTGCAGTTTTGATTAAGCTAAACATTTTAATTAGGTAATTATTGTTCCGGCCAATCTCGCAGACTTGTGAAAAAACAGGCCTGAATAATTTTGCTTTTGAGACTGATTTTCAGGTTCGAATCAATATTTTCAAACTCTTAAAATTTACGACCATCTTTTAAGAATATCTCACAACATTATAAAGACTTTTTTATATACCCTATCACTATAAAAACAAAATTTTCTGAGCCGCCGGCAATTTTTTGAAAAAATAGATCAAAATGCCATTTTTGGGCGTTTTTTGGAAATTTGTTCATCAAAAAATTGCGTTTTGTCGGTGCGCGCTTCATTTTCGACTCGCTTATTAAAATTTTGGTTTGCCTCCCGTCTTTGTTTGGCTCTCGGTTCGGTTTGGTTGCTGCAAAATCTTCAAAAACTCGGATTAACTCGACGCCTGACATTCATTTTCCCACAATGTTAGTTGGTTGCTGTGCGTCTTTTGTTTGTGGTTTGATGAAAAAATCTGAGCGAAACCTAGAACTTAGGCAAACTCGATAATCAGAGTAAAATATATTGGAAAACAAATTTCCATTTTTTTCAAATTTTTTGTGCAGATTATTTTCGAATTTTCAAGTTTTTTTTTTTAAATATGGCGCTGAGAAAGTTTGCTTTTTGAATTCAGCTTCAGTTCGGTTCGCTTATTATTCAGTCGGCCTGATCTCCTCTTTTCACTGGCCAGGTTCAAAACTTTTTGTGCTGCTGGTACTTTCATGATTTCTCTTGCTCCACCTTTAAGCATTATAACTCGAGCCATTTTGAAGTTTCATTTTTTATCAAGCATTGAAATTCAGTGATATGTCTCTCCGTTTTGACCAAATAAACTTAAGTATACACAGGCTCACCATTTTTACCGGGAAGACCTCGTAAACTTAATTTGTTCGACCTCAAAAAAGTCGATAAAATATTTAAGATAAAGTTTATTTGAAATTTTGCCTCCTGATAGACTCTTCTGGTTGACACGTGGAAAAATAAAAATAAATATAAATAGTTATCCGTCAGCTACAAAGTTGAAATTTCAGCACTTAATTTTTTTCCATTTTAGCTGTGTTCTTTTTTCATTGATGTTTTTTGCGGTATCGCTCATCTGGAAAACCTTCAATATAATGTTATTGCATACAGAAGCTTTCAAAAATCAAAGTATATTAATTTGCATTTTATCAGGATGTTTTTGCATATTTTGATAATTTTGAAGGTACCCGGGTAAAACTTGCTTCCCCTTTTTCCTTGGGGTGGGATGAATGAGACGGCTATTTTGAAGAAAGAAGAGAATGTTTAGCCAATTTTAAGTAGAGTCTTCATTTTTTATCTTTATTTCCCCTCAAAACCCTTTATTACCTGATGTCGTTTTTTTCATTGAATTGGATGAAAGAGCCAATTGATCTACAAAATTAGCAATTTGCTTCTATTTTTGAAAAACTGTTCTCTTTAATATTT
The DNA here is from genome assembly GCF_963678635.1 of Symsagittifera roscoffensis. Classification (NCBI taxonomy): domain Eukaryota; kingdom Metazoa; phylum Xenacoelomorpha; order Acoela; family Convolutidae; genus Symsagittifera; species Symsagittifera roscoffensis. The sequence goes on from NC_087066.1 coordinate 31,751,987, forward strand.
GTACCAAACAAAAAAAGGAACTATAATGGAATGAGTGGGAGAACGTTAGATGTACCTGAGAAAATTTAGGCTCGTAGATAAGATCTCAGCTCTTCGCTTAGTATTTGTATCTTCTAATGTTTGGAAAATGAGCCCAATTATTAACAAGGATAGCCGGTTACTCTGCAAGTAGTACAGAACGTTCCAACCATAGTCTTGAAAAGTACAAAAAAATGTTTTGTTTTAAACTTAGAGTCATTTTGTTCTGCGTGGTGTGATTAAAAAAAACAGAAATTAGACATAATCGACAGTCATAGTAAAATAGGCAAACTCTAAGTTAGATTAAGTTTTCACTGCTCAAATTAAGCATAAATTGGTTTTTCTCGACACCGAGAATTTTTTTTATTAAAATTTTTTAATGTCGTTCGAATCACGACTAGAAAATCTTTAATAAGATAAATCACTCAACCCATTCCAATGATTATTAGTGGTTAAACCTGATTTTACATGAAAAAAAAATAAAAAAGGATAGCCGACTACTGTAGAAATTTTTGTAGACAACTGACTAGAAAAACAAAAAAATCAAAAGAAAAATTAGAAAAATTACAAACTTTTTTTTTGGCATTTTTTTGCAGAAAAATTATGGATTTTTTTTCGATGTTTTTGTTCCCAGAATAGGGCTAAAAACTCAAAAACCGCATTTAATTTGCTTAAAACTAAGTTTTCAGGGCTTAAATTAAGCATTATTGAGCTGTTGTAGGCCTGTTCGTTTGCTTTAATCGCTAAAAATTGAAAAAAAAATCAAAAGTTTGTACCAGTTTTTCTCGATACTGAGAAAGTTTTTGAAAATTTTTCACTGTCGTTCGAATTGCGACTGAAAAGGCTTCAGTTTGGTATATCAGTCGACCCATTGCGAGGATTATTTGTGGTACCTGATTTTGCGTGGAAAAAAACTAAAACAACTGAATTCATAGTTCCTCCACCTTTTTTCAAATGTGCGGAACAATGCATTAATAAACACGTATCCAGCATGTTTCATTGAAAATGTGTATAAATAATGAATTTTTACATTACAATTTTTACCTGGAAATTTTATTTGGTTTTCTTATATTAATCTAATGTAATCAAACGTGAATTGAACAAACGTGTGGAGAATTTTCGAGTTCACTAACGCAAACAAAAAGAAGTTTGCGGAGGTGGTTTCAAATTTCAGATCGAAAGGAACTTTTCATGAGAAGACCCTTTCCACACTTGGAAGCAAAAACACGTGGGAGCAAGAAAGGTAGGAGCAAAAAAACGTGGAAGCAAAATGAAAGTGGGAGTAAAAACGTGGTATTTTTTTTGCTCCCGAGTTATTTTTGTTTCAACGTTTTTTTTGCTCCAGCCTTTTTTTTGCTCTCACGTTTTTTTGTTCCCACGTTTTTTGTTTGCTCAAAGTTAAAAAAAATTTTTTTTGCTCGGGAACAAACGTGGTATCCAAAAACTGAGCCTAGACTTGGTCTATGTTGAGGCTACATTAGCCGTGACTTTTGAAACGAATTTTTCGCCCCACGAAATTTTTTTTTCATTTAGGTCAACCAATGTTGTACCATGCTTTGAGTGGCTACAACGTCTGCATTCTGGCATATGGGCAAACTTCATCTGGAAAGAGTTTCACTATGATGGGTGGGAGGGAGTTCGAATCCAGGGGAATCATCCCGCGACTCACTGAAGATCTGTTCACTCGGCTACACGAGTCATGTTCAGAGGCCGAGAAGAGAGAGGGCGGACAGTCGTCGGATAAAACTTCGGTGGAAGTGAGCTATTTGGAGATTTACAATGAGAAAGTGCGAGATTTGCTCAATCCGAACAACAAAAACTACCTGAAAGTAAGTGCTTTTTACTTACTGCTATTATTAGAACTGTTCGAACTGATTGAAATACTGTCCAAACTTAACCCATAAATTCCATCTAAAAACTCACTGAAAATTAAGATTGCTTTGCGCCTAGTGTTTCAGAACCTCTTGAATTGAATCTTTGCTGTATTTTATTCAAACTTTAATAGGGTTACTTATATTAGTCAGTACAAGTTTTAGCAATGTAAATTAAAGGGTGAAAACTGAGTTGGAAACTACGGCTTTGTTTGATGTCAGGTGAGGGAGCACCCGGTGTATGGCCCTTATGTGGAAGATCTGAGTAAGCTGGTGGTGACGTCACACGAGGGAGTGGAGAAGCTCATAGACGACGGAAACAAAGTCAGTTCAATATTGGTATCAGTGTAGTAGCTCAGACTGTTCTTTTTTCATTTTGCATTCTTTTGTGTTGAACAGTTTTGTCTTTTTTGTCTTTTTTCCAATAAAAAAATTCAGGTGAAGACCAAAAATTACAATGCACTGTGTAATGTGATGAGTTAATATGTCAGGGGCACTATACAGGCAGATGCTGCCAATCTTGCAGCCATCAATGCTAATTCCAGCTACAATGAGCAAGTAATTTTTGAAAAACTATCGTGGATACATTAATTTGGGCAAAAGATAGAAATTTGAAGTAAAATCTGTGCGGAAAAGTCAACCAAATTTGTTAAGCCTGATAATTAAATGATTGAATCGTTCTTTATGATGTTTGTAACGCATGCTTAAGCTTGAGTAAGGATGATTACCTAAAAACGAAATCATCGGTTAAACTATGAGTTTTAGGCGAGAACAGTTGCATCTACAAATATGAACGAAGTGAGCAGTCGAAGCCACGCTATATTCAACATACTCCTCAGCCAATCAAGAGGCGGTGTCGAGACTCAGAGTAAAATCTCACTGGTCGACCTGGCCGGCAGCGAAAGGGCCAATGTGTCCAGTCACAAGGAGAGATTGAAAGAGGGTTCCAATATTAACAAGTCACTCACTACTCTGGGCAAGATCATTTCGGGCCTAGCTGATAGCACAAGTAAATCAAAAGCGGGCTCCCGGAACAGCAAAGTAACGGCTGATTTCATCCCATACAGGTTAGAAGTTGTGAAAGTTTTATTATGATTACTCGGAAAATTAACGCTTCTTTCTATAATTCCATGTATTAAAAAACAATATAACATTTTAATCAGGGCAAATTGCAACAACGAGGAAATCAGATTTTTTTGACCAACGCAAACCCATTTTTGTGAATTTTGTTTAGTTTAGAGAAAGGTGTCTTGAATCAGAGATCTGGAGTTAACTACTGGGCTCTTTTCCTTTTCCAGCCACCAAAGTGCGTTTTTCTCACATTTCTTGATTGCTGCAAAAATTGTCATGCGGACTAATAGGCCATGGCACGCAGTTTTGGTCTTGATACTTAAGCTTGTAAAACATACCCTCGTTTCAACATACAATTGATGCTTATGTGAGGAGCAATGGCGGTTAAAGAGCCACTATATGTTTAGGGAATCGGTGCTGACTTGGCTGCTGAAGGAGAACCTCGGAGGGAACTCGCGGACGACGATGGTGGCTGCAGTGAGTCCTGCTAGTGCCAACTACGAGGAGACCCTCTCCACCCTCCGATACGCCGAGAGAGCCAAGTCCATCGTGTGTGAGGCGAGGATCAACGAGGACCCCAACAAGAAACTGATTCGTGAGTTGAAAGAGGAGATACACAGACTGCAGTCGGTCATTGCGTCATCGCAGACGTCGGTTTCATCACCGAGACATGGTGAGACTTATTACGTTGCACGCAAGGAAGTTCTCACAAACGGTTGATAACATAACTTAGCATAGTGGTAAGGCGTTCACTTCGTGATCGGCAGATTGTGCAATCGATCCCCTGCCATGGCATTGACAGTGTGTGAGGACGAGATTTCACTTGACCTCTAGCTTTATGTCACCCCTGCCTGATCGATTACGGCTGCAATAGTGGTACCATGTGACAGTTCTAGACGCAAAAAAAAACGTCATTGAGTCGCTAAAAAATAGGTTCGCTCTAAAAAAAAACAACTCAGTCTGGAATGTGGGGAAGTAAGAGAAACGGACTATGCTTAGACAGGTTGGATAGTCTTTCATAGATCTTCTGCGAATCGTAGAAACCACAATCTCACAATCTTACTGATTTTTTTTTCAAATTTGGATAAATTTCAGTTTAATTTTTCTGATCAATAACAAGATTTCAAAAAACGACATGGTTCATGTTTTATATTTATTAATATTATGATTATGATTATTATGATTGTTATTATTAGTATTTATAATATTATTTAGAAAACACTTGAATCACATGATTGTTTTCCTGTTTTGAAGAGTTTTGAAGAATGTTGTTTAGGAAGCGCCATGAGTGACTCACTTGTACTTGAGAAGCTGTCCTGCTCAGAGAAACTACTGAAAGAAGTAGATCGGAGCTACGAAGACAAAATCAGACGCACTGCCGAACTGGAGGAGAGTCGTTCACTCTTCCTGCAGCAGATAGGATTGGCCAGCGACAGTCATCCGACAAACAGCAACAACAGCAACTGTCGTCAGCCAATCATAGTGAACCTGCACGAGGATGAGCAGATGAGTGAGCGACTGGTGTACTGTTTCCAGACTGGAGTCACAGTTGTGGGCAGTTCACAGGGTAGCAACATACAGTTACACGGTGAGCCTAACTGTTCTTTTAATTAAAAAAAGTACTTTTTTTTTTCAGCTTCATTCGCAATTGCAATTGCAAATAAAGCTGGAGAAAACGTAACTTTTTTTTGGAAAATTAAAACTAGAGTGTTTTTGTTTTTTAAAATAACAAAACAAATCGCAAGTGTCTGTAACATGTTAAGCTTATAGACGGTTGAGATTTGTTTTATTGTTTTATCGAGACTAAAAGTACTTCATTTTTGACATTTCAGAACACCTTTTAATCTTTCGGCTGAAACTTTCAATATCTTGATTTTTTCTTTGACAAAACAACCATTAAAATTTGGCGTTTAAAAGAAAACAACCATTTGATATCATAAGTGTTTCTATGCTTTTTTACCCAAAGTTATGCGGGTTTTTATGAAAATTTGATTCTAACACCTAGATCGAGTAAATTATCAAATTGTTGAATTTGATTTCAGGTCTCGAAAACCAACATTGCAAATTTACATTCGAACAAATGAAAGTAATCTTCACTGCAATCGGGTCAAACTGTTTCGTCAACGGGTCTAAAATTGGATCTGACCTCGAAATAAAACACGACGATCGACTCGTTATTGGACTCAAGTACGTGTTCAAGTTTCAATTTCCGAATCTGAACAGCGCCCAAATAACGCAAGAGGGCGCCAAAGAGCGCATAACATGGCAAACTGTGAAACAAGAATTAAAAGACGTCAGTGGAATTAACCTAAAACGAAACTTCGAACGGGCTCAAAGCACAGATCGCGAAGAGGTTAAAAACTTGCTGGTGAAGTACAAAGAAAAAATTGGTGAACTTGAAAATGAGCGAAATTCTCTCAAGAATGAGAAAGAAGAGCTGATGAAAAAGTACGAGTCGCAAGTAAATTATCAGAAAACAATGGAAAGTATGTACAAAAAGGAAATTGATTCGAAAGAAGAAAGATATAAAGACGAGATTAGGCAATATGAAGACGCATTGATGGAACTTCAAACGCAACTTAATGAACTTGATGATGATTCAAGGTCAAGTTTATCCATCAGTCTTTCGAACCAAGATGAATCCGAAAATTCTAGAATTACTGAAGAAAACATGCAGATGATGGTTGATGCCTTTCATCAATGGAAAAATTACCAAATAAGGAAGTTGAGAGACACTTTGAGGGAGTTTGAAAGCTTAGTTGGAGAAGCAAATCGAATTAGCCGAGAGTGCGACAAGCAGATGGAATTTAAGCTAAAAGTGACGTCGGATTCCTTGTATACTTCGGTACCAAGTGAAGCTCAATCAGGTTTGTGATACCCTAGATTGCTATGTTAATTGATACTTTAAAATGATTTAGAGTTTAACTACAATGGGTTTTTCAAATGTTAGCTGAAAACATCTTATTTTCGTTTTAGAATGTTTGACATTTGGTCACAAGTGTCCCTTAATTAAAGTGACAGACAAACAAAGTGGGCTCTTCTTTTACTGGACTCTGGAAAACTTCAAAGCCAAACTGGATCTCATGAAACAAAGCCAGCTATCGCCTGAAAATAAACTTAAATCTGGAGCCGACGTCGCGGAACCCGTTGAATCAGATCCAATGACTGAAGATTCTGGGAACTGCGGTAGTGTTCTTGGGGTTCTGGATGCCAATGATCTTCAGAGGGTTCCAAACGGACATCCGAAGAAGGACAAGGGTTCCTGTCACGACATGTCGGGTGGTGCCTCGCCGAAGCAGGATCCGTTCTACGGGAGGGCGCCGTGGTTTCACCAGATTGGGAAAGCCCTCACTTACATATCAAATGTACTGGAGGAGATCCCTTTTGTGGTGAAAGTGCCAATTGTAAATGAGAGCGCAGAAATACAAGGTTCGCACTTCGAAAAATGATGTCTAAATTTAAAGTCTTGTTAGGAGTTTGGTTGGTCAAAATGTCATTATCGTTCTTGAATTTCAAATTATTCAAGTTTTGCAGAGTTGCCTGCATTTATCAGTCTAAATTTCCTAAAACATGGTAGAGAAATTTTAGCGTATAGTTTTGATCGAAATCGTTTAAACTTTCCAGTTTGTCATTTGCAAAATACACGATGATTTTAGGTTACATTCGAGTTGCAACGCAAAATGTGCCAAATATGGACTGCTCACCTCAAAAATTCTCCAATCAAAATGATGAAAGCATCACATTCAGAATCACACTTCTGGAAGCTATGGACATCTCGGCAAAATTCACCGACATTTTCTGCCAGTTTTCTGTTCCTGGGCTTCCTGAAAAATTATACTCGACAGATCCGATTAAAAACGAACCCATGAACGGAAACGGACCGCCACTCGGATTTTTCCATGTCGAAAATATCTCCATTCCTGACACCAGTGAAAACCGAGAACTTCTGACAAAACGCCCGGTTATTTTTGAAGTTTTTGGTCACTTCAATGAACATCCGATACATAAACAGAATTTGGGACGCCGCCAAAGATTACTCAGTATTGTCAGTCCGAGCTTTGTGTGCAAAAATGGAGTCTTAAAGCGTCAGAAATCGTATTTGTCCAACAGAGGGGGTGTTTTTGAGGGGGAAATTTTGGTTCTGACTGAGATTTTGGAGTTGAACTACAGCGGCTACTTCAGTTCTGTAGTTTTGGAGAAACGAAAAAACTGCCCGGACTCTTTCCAGTTGCATCAAGGTATTTCCCACTTAAACCTTACGTCTATGTATATTTATTACACCTCAGCAAAATCTGGAATTCAAATAACCGTAGAGAAAAAAAACTGCATAAGTGCAATGCACATGTTCATTGTTCAGACCATTTAAAAAATGGGGAGACTCTTAGTATTCGAGTGTGTTTTAGTTTTCTCTTTTTGTTTTTCACGCAAAATCAAATACAACAAATAATAATTGGAATGGGTCGAGTGATATATCATATTAAAGCTCTTTCAGTTGTGTGGAACCAGTTCAAAACAAGTATTTGTTTTATCCTATTATATTCTTGATAAAATATCCCTTGGTAAAATACTTAGAACTAACCACTCATGATCCATAACTATCATTTACATTATTTTGCAAGGCTGAAACTTTTTTATTTATAGTTTCAGCCAGAACAGAATAAATTTAATTTTGCATACAGTTGCTCTTCTCCAGAACAGTTCCTCATATCTAGCTTCGCAAATACCTGTATACAATAGATCTATTGAGACTAGGAGATATAAGAGTAAGATTAAGATTGGTATTAAACCAAGAAGTTGCACGAATCTATCCGACCGAAAACAAGATAGCGTGACGAACAGACGGTGTACCCTATCTGAAGTTACTTTATGAGTGAGCCACCACGGATATAAACTCACGTGGTTCGAAAAAAAAGCTCATAAAAATTGAATTTTGGAAATTTTATAAATTATTTTCAACAATTTTTTTTTCATTTTCCTAGCTTTTTTTCTACAATATTTGTTTTCCAATTGACTGATTTTACTATGACTGTCCAATTTACCTTATTTCTGTTTTTTCGTTCATTTCTTTTCATCACACCACGCAGAAATTACGACATTAATTTGAAAAAGTTTTTTTTTGAGTGTTTTCAAGGCTACGGTCGTAACATTCTGTGCTACTTGCACAATAACCGGCTATCCTTGTTCTTGTTTGAGAATGACCGAGAAAGATCGACAGTTCATACAGTTTGAAAATTGAAGCTCTTCTTAATCTGGTTTTCAAAAAATTTGAATGCTTCTGTAGACACAATAATCCCACACAAACTAATACTCACACCGGGTTGAAGTCTCACCGTTAATTATCGCTTTTTCTGTAGTATCCCAGTGATCGCTATTTTCCAGCGCTGATTCATGTATAATTCAAAGTTTGTTGCATAGATAAACCTGCGATTTTTCAGAGCTATTACAGGTCTATAAGAGAGCTATTACAGGTCTATTCAGAGCTATTACAGAGCTATACAGGTCTTTAACTCTCAAGGTTTGGGGGATCGAACCCCTGTTAGAGCTCTATTTGTTTTCATTTTGATAGGTTTTTATCGCTGTTTAATCGCTGAAAATAAGCCAAATTGACGATATTTATCGATAAACTTTGCTATTGTGGCAATGGACATCGATAATTCACCGATGACGATCGCTGTTTTTTTTTCACTTTTTTATCGCTAATTTTCAATGTGAGCTCAACCCGGGATTCTCATTCTTTTTCTTCTTCTGCATATTTTGCTTTTTTTGCTTAAAAAAATCCGATATTGTGTCGGAAGATTCCAAAAAGTAAAGTGAGATTATGTTAACTTTTGATAAGTTAATGAAATCTTTTCTTTAGGGATGCAGCGGAGGATCAGACTGCGCATAGTGCATCCGAATGAGAAAATGGTGGCAATAGGCCAAGTGGTCAGCATCTCAGTCGGCAACATTTCTTCACACCTCCAGCAGAACAACAGCAGCGGCAGAGGGACTACTTCAACAGCGGATGATTCCAGCAGCGAGGAAGAGAAAGAGGTGGCAGGTGTCAATAATAGCGTGGACTTGATTATTATCAAACAGAAATACACTCAAGTTAGTTTAGTTTAATTTACTAATGAACATTACCAGAAGGTTTGATAGCTAATTGGTTCCGTTTTTCCGTACCTTTGGCGCTCGGGTTACAAATGCCCAAATTTCGTCCGACTTCAAATAAACTTTTTTATGGCATTTCGCTTTTTTATAAAGCCAGCTAAAAATAATTTTGCGGATTTGAAAGTTTGAAGCAATTTCAAACCATTTTCTTGCAGAAAATAGGTATAATTTATAAAATACAATTGAAAGCTTTTAAATAATGGCACAACTAAATCAGTTCTTTCTTTCAGGTTTATAAAAAAAACAAGTTTGAGAAGTCATAGTTTGGGTCCTGGACTTGGGTTATTGTTTTATGACTAGACTAGTAATAAGACCAAACTTCAGTACTTTTACATCACCATTGTCAAAAATGGATATTTCCAAATCGCGCGATCAACATTTAGTTCTTCGAACTATGTACATCAAAGAGATGTGTATTAGAAAAGAGATGTGTAAAGAGTTGAAAATACTGGTATCGTTCGATATGTCACGCGATAGTTCTAGCTCACTATAAACGAGTAGCAAAAACAGAGTTTATTTTAATTTCAGAACTACATTTTTCTAACGAATCGATATGTCGAAAATTTGATTTTTTTTCATGAGAAATTTACAATTTTTATTTCCAACACCTGATTTTGCTGAGCAAAAAGAAGTAAAAACCAAAGCAAATCCGAAAACAAATTTCTTCCCCACTTTCAAAGTGGGGAACAAAAACTCAGCATGATGCGGAGTAGTGTTTATTGATAGAAGCTTACAATAAATCAAATAAACAGTAATTAACTTTTCGAACTGATCAAGCAACAGAAAGTTAAAAACAAATACTCAACAGGCAAAACTGAACCAAAAACTTCGCCGACTAGCGCGACATAGTAAGAAGTGTCCGTGACAGGCAAAAAACTTCGGCAGTCGGCGCTAAGTAAGCAAAAGTGTCAGAGACCTGCGCGTGTTTCACGACCGTAGCATTTTGTGTTCTCTGCTTACTTTAAGTTTTACATATTATTTTTGAAATACAACTAAGCAATAAAAGTTTCAATGAAACAAAACTTTGCATCTTTTGATAGTTTGTTTTGTTCTGACCATTGACCATTGGTTTTTTGTTTCTTTTGTTTTTTTTTTTCAAAAAAAATCAGGTACATCAAACAATTATTGGAATAGCTACAATGATGTATCATAATAACGCTTTTTTAGCTGTTATTTGAACGAATTTGAAAAATGTTTGCAAAAAATCCCATTGCGGACAAAGAAAAACTTTTTGAAATTTTGATTTCAAACCTAATTTCGAGCAAGCAATGCGATCGAGTAACGTTCGTTATATATTAAACTGATTATTTAGGATGAGAAAACTTATTTTTACTAAAAGAAAAACTAGTTCCAGGAGTTTCATTTAGCGCAAAAAAAGTGAAAAAGATTTCGATAAAAAGTTATCAAAAGAGGTTGAAAACTATTGTGCAAAAAAAATTTGAAAAAAATTCTTAGATTTTTTTTCATTTATTTTCTTGTTATCTCGTTTTTGAAGACAAATATTGTCAATTATGCTCAATCCAAAAATTTTCCACCCGTTTGTTTAAATCTATTATCCTAGCTATCACAAAAGCAACAACGAAAACTTTTTTAAAAAAATGGAAAAATTAACCTTTTTTCCGAATGAGGAACATTTTTCGCTACCTGCACAGCAACCGGTTATCCTTGTTTTTCTTGCGTTCTTTTTTCCTCAGTTTTCGAAGTTTAAAGTTTACTCATTGTGGTACCAAGTTCTCAAAAACCGGTTATCTTTATCTAGGTTTATGGTTTTTTAGAATCCTGGTTGCAAACTCTCAGCATAGCTAGGGGCGTATTTAGGGGGAGGGGTACCAGGGTCGGGAATGTTTTAAAAACGGCTCGATCTCTACAATGCTGCACCGGATGATCTTAAAAATTTAGTAGCAAAAAGAAGAGATGATTATCTGACTCCCGTTTTTCTTGTCGCATATCTATTAGATCATCTCATCGGTATGAGGGCAGAACTGAACAAACTGTAGAAAAAAACTATAACATGTTTTTTTATAAGAAAAACGCTGTTTAATTGATTTTTTCAATGAAAAACGGTTTTTTTTCCAATTCTGGGGGGGGGGGGGGTTACTATATTGTACGATTTTGAAATACCCATTTTTAGTGGCGAACCCTAAAAATGTTTCAAAGGCGCCTTTAGCGCCAATATCTACTTATTTTGAGGAGGAAGTGCGCGCAGAAGAAACGCGATTTTTTGGTCACTATTTTTTTTTTTAAAAAGTGCCTAAACATTTCTTTTTTGGCCTGTTTTTTCATTATTTTGCGTGCGGCACAGAGAATTTGGCTAAAACAGGGACTTTTTAGTGCTTTGGGAGAGCTCGGAAAATCAATTTGGTCGACCTAAAAAAAACGTCGACGAAAATTTCGTTAATCTTTTGAAAATCCGCCCCCCCCCCCCTCTTGAGAAAATCTTAGATCCGCCCTTGCACATAGACATAGCCTTAAAGTCTTCGACTTCCCAGAACTAATTTTCAAACTGTCGCAATTTTACGACCAGGTCATCGTGGATGTTTTTTCAGTATATATCGTGACTGTTTTCCAGACTAACGCTGTTAATTTTCAGAATATCTTGACTAATTTCCAAAATGGTGTTACCGAAACTCGATATTTCCAGACTTTGTCCGGGCGTCTATAAAATCTTGTCCAAACTATGATATTTCGGTAGCGGAATCCACATAAGCACAACTTAGAATGTCTGGGAGTTAGTGTTCATTCTCGACCCCGGTTACTTTTAGCGGGACAAAATCAGACACTCATTGTGCCGTGCCACATTAAAATCAAGTTTTTACACCATCTGCACAAAACTTGAATGAGAATTGAATTCACTTCTAGAATAACATGATAAACACTTAGCTGACAAAACTTTGTCCGTTTTAGGACTTCTTATTGCAACCATCATACGAACTTGAGTGCTCCTGGGACTCAACGCTACACGAATCTGATTGGCTCAACAAAATTACGAAGGGGAATGACGTCATAATTATGAAAATCCAAGTCGTGCTGCAACTCGAAAGCTACTTCAAACACCTTCAGTTCGACATTAATTGTAACTTGGTCGTCCGGTCTTCGTCTGGTTTGGGTCTCGGTTATTATTTCACACGGACTGAACCGGCAATGAAATATTCAATTTTTGGACTTGGCATTCGGAAAAATTCGGACTTGACCAAATTTGCCGAGAACCGACGGAAGATTTACTCGGAACAAGCTCAAAGAAAATTGAACCATGTGTCGAGGTTAGTATTTATTATTGGTAACCCGTAATAAGTTATCCAATATTTTACAGACGATGAAATTGCTATGAAATGAGCTTAAAAAAATCGGTGCAAAGGATGCGAGGCTAATCGATGGTTACAGTGAATTGACAGTTAGTGCAAATCTATAAGAAACTAGAGAAAAACTAGTTCAAGACGAATATTTGCAATCAATAATAAAATCAACTGGAATTCTAGACATGAAGGTTTCAGCTTTGCTGCTTACTTTGCTATGGTTTGAAAATGGATACATTTCATAGTTCTTGCATTTCGTTTAGGGACCCTATTCTTCCAGTACCTATTCTAGAACACCAAATGGAGCTGGAAAGATTGGAATGGATATCTGAAATTGAGAAAACGCGCCATTTGCTACTGTTAGCTGAGAAGAAACGGGAGAAAAACAGCCAAAAATTAGTGCCAGTCAAGAAAAAAATAGTGCCATTAATTGATAACAGCGAAGACGAAGAAGAAGATCGATGCTATTACCTGATTCAAAAATGTGCTGCGCTGTTTACTCGTAAAATTTATTGCAGCGTGCACAGAAAAATATCCTTAGCCGATTCAATCCAATTTGATCACGCAATTGGTGACTCATCGTTACCAGCTGAGTCGCGAACTCACTCGCCTGTCAGCTTCAATCGTGCTAATTCGTCGTCGATTGCCAAGAACGACTTAAACCAATCGTCTTCTTCTCAACCTAAAACGAAGTTAATTCCAAGCTACACAGTACCCGATTTGACTAAAATACCCCAAGGAGATTTTTCATCACTTGACAATCATAATATTGACCCCTACCATTTGGAAATTAACCCAATTAGCTTTGATAACACGGTTTTGCTGGAAGGTGCACTTAGCATACAGCTTTCTTCGAAGAAACATGGCACGCAGCTCTATGGTAAAGTTTACCCTAACTACTTTGTAATCACGACTTCTGCCTTGGACGGTACACCCCAAGCCTTATTCAGTCGCTCTCAGATGCGAGTTAATTATGACCGAAAACTGACTAATATAAATCAAGTCACATTCACGTACAGATCAGAATCGGTTGTATTGCGGTTTCAAAAACAGGAAAGTTTGACCGAATGGCTCAAGTTTCTGAATGGAAACCAAAACTCACGCGAGAGTTCGAGAAATCATAGTTTTGACTCGAAGTGATTAATTTTTCTGTCAAATTCACTTTAGTCCTATATCTTTTGTTCTTCAAATTTTGAATGTTAAATGTTTGAATCTTGCACTTACAAAAATTTCAATTTAATTTCATTTTTAGAGATAAACAGACTTTTCAAGCAAACTTAGACCACTGTAAATCCCAATTTTTCTAACATTGGGCCGTACACAAATTTCAACAAGACTTCTCGTACCAGGGCGACGCCCTAAATGTTTCGACAGCGTTTTAAGGTCTATGGAGCAGTAATAACAAGAAAATATTAAATGTAATAAAAGAAAACGAAAAAATATATCTATTAAAAGTTCTTTTCTTTTAATTTGAGATTTTTTGTGAAAAACCTTCCCCCTACACGCAATATTAAGAAAAATAAAAGATAGATTTCACTTCTAGTAACAAACCAATTATGGCAAATAAGCTTCCTTCCACCAAATTGGTGAATTTTCTAAGGCGGATTAAATCTCCGCTCAGGCGTAAATAGCACGAAATATATCGCACGTTAGTTGTCCCAAACTGGCCAAATGCCACCATTTAAAACCCCACAAAATTACGAAAAAAGATCACAGGTGATTATCTTTCCAAATGAAGCTCAGGACAACAATAATTTTCGAAAGATTTTAAAAAACTCCGTCAAAAATGGCCAGTTAAGTCGAAATTTGTCTGAAGAAAAAAAACCACCCGAGCAAATATTTCGTTACTTGTCCGCACCCGTGCACAAATATTCCGTTACGCAAAACTCTGATTGTTCCGAATGCCCTTTAAAGTCCATCCATGAAAAGTTTTCAGCCTAGAAAAAAAAAGAAAAAATGACAAAACTTTCAAAAAAATATTTAAACTTTTTTTAGATTTTTTTTTGAGCCATCACATGCTATTTAAAGTTCAGAAATAAAAATTTAGCGTATTGCTATGTATTGAACAGATCAAATATTATGCCTCATTGTTCCGACTTTTGAAGAAAACGGAATATTTGTGCTCGGTGTGGTTTTTTTTTCTCAGTCAATTTTCGTCGATCGAAATAATACTTTTCAACAAAAACTTTTATACTCTATTGAAGATATTGACTTCCTGAGTTCAAACATAAAAAGATATTTACCTCCGATTTTTTTTGTTAAGTTCTGAGTGTTTGAAAACTGACAAATTGGTCATGTTCTGGACTATATTATGCGCGCTTTGAAGAGTTTATTCATAATGTTGAGAGCGTAATGCAAATTGTTTATGCTTGGCGAATTAGCCCGCACAACAAACTCGTTCCAAATTGAATTGAGGTTAGCTAACTGGTCGTAATATATTCGTACGACTCAGATATTTACACTTTGATATTGTGCAAAATTTATAGGTTTTCAATAATTTTTTTTCCCAAAAATTATTCGTTGTGAATTGAGGGACAGCGGAACATTCAGGGCTTTGCCCTGATATACGAGCAGTCTTGTTTCAATTTGGAACAATTTCTAAGACGATTAAATCTCCGCTTACACGTTAAAAGCACAAAATTGGCAATTTTTGGTTTTTAAAATATCAAAACTTTTCCGTCAAAAAATGGCTAGTTAAAAAAACACCCGAGTACAAATATTCCACCTTGAGCACAAATCTTTGAAAGTCGGAACAAAAAAGACCAGTGCTACCAGAGTGCTAGGCTTGCAAAACTTTGATAGCACTGGTTTGATAAAAACAGTGCGATCAAAACTTTCCAATGCTTAAATTAAACTTTCCAATGCTTAAAAAAACGAACGTTGAAAAAATTATCTCAACTAAAGACAAAGAAACATATGATATGAAAACTATAGCATAAACAAGACGGCTCGTATCAGGGTAGGGACCTGAAAGTTTCGACTGCCCATCAATTGGTCTCGAATCGTTTTGGTAAATGACGTATTGACAAACTACAAATTTTAGGCTGATAAAATCAAAGAGTTAAAGTTTGAGGCGTTTGTGGAATTAAAAAGACCAATTGGCTTGCCTCAATTCAGTTTGAAACAATTAGAAGTGCGGATAATATGCCACACATAAATAGTTGAAATAAACTATCAAAGTATTATATATTATTGCAGCAGCAAAGCCGCACTTTAGTCAAGTGCAAGCATTATTGCTTGGCAATCACAATTTGTCCGGATCGATATCTATACGCAGTCAACTTTTCTAAACTTGGTCAGAATAAAAAATCCCGGGGCATAAATTCCCCCACTTTCTTCGAAAATCTTTCAACAAAAATGAATAAATACACTTATGAATTCCCTAAATATCTGCATTATTTTATTTGAAATAAATGGTTACCAGTTATAGCTAAAAAAAATTAAAAACTGAAAAGTTACAAAATTATGGAAAATCGCTAGCCTGATTTTTTTTTCTATTTCAATAAAATAACAATTTTTTCTGATGGCAAGAAATTTACAATTTCAATTCTATATTTCGACGAAACTAATTTCAAGAGAATTTTGATTTAATCCCAAAAACTGCTTGCGACTTGATTGTATAAAAAGCATAAATGAAATACAAACTAGTTGCAAGGTTGTTTCGACCAATGAAAAGTCGAACAAAGCCGAGCAAGGTGAACAAATGTCGATCAAAAACGACAGGATCGAGCAACGCCGACAAGGTGAAGCAACTCGACCATGGTCCCGAACGTTGTTACCCTCACAAAAGTAGACGGCGCGCATCGTTCGACCCACAATGTCGCGAGCAAACACCAGTCGACTCATATTTTCGATAAACTCATCTACTACCTCTGCTTGGATTGGCGCAAATTTTATTGTTTTATGACAGCTACTGTAAGCCTGGTTAAGCATTTATCATACAATCCATTTGGATGCCCTATCATCATAGTCATCATAGTTTATTAATATTAATAATTACTGCACAAGAAACAAACTTGTTCTGGTATTCTTGAACATATCATTTTGCTCAACATTACACTCACTGACAATTTAGAATAGTTTTGGCATTTGACGATCTCTCTCAAGATTTTTTCTCTGAAAAATTGCAGTTATTAAAACATACATTTTAGTTGCTTTATTCACAAATTATCATAATGATGTACCGAGAACTGAGAACAAGTCTTTGTAACGCACAATTTTTTAAAATACGTTATGGTACTAAAAAGCAGAAGGGCGTGTTAGTTCAAAATTAAGCGGGACTCTCGTCTGGAGATAAATGAGGGAGGGCCCGATATTTTACGTTTCGAAAGTAACAGGGCTAAAACGGAAGTAAGAGAATTTTTTATCTGGCATAAAAAATGTACAAAAGAAATGAAATTTAAGACGCCACATAATTTAAAAAGTTCGGCCAGTTATATTAATAATTTGACAATATTTAACATAAATGTTCGTTCCCTAAACGAAAACTACAAAAATTGAGGAGCACTAGTCTATAGCTTAGAACCTCAACCCTTCAGCATTGCTTAGCGAAAACCTGACTAACTAATGACAATGAAAGCGAAGCTGTTAATACATGCATTTAAAAAGTGTTTAGCAAAAATTCATTTAACAAGAAGAAGAAGTGTAATTAATTCAGTTACAAGAAAATATAAAAAAGTTGAAAGTTAAGCAATTTTTTGAGGAGTCATTAGCAGCTTACATTGATGCCGAAGAGTTTCAATGTCAGCCTGTTTTTAACAAACTGTGAACTGAAAAACTGAGCTTTGTTGAAGCATTAGACATTTATTTCGAAAGCCTCAATTCGAATAATAGTACGACTGTTATATGCGTTGACAAAGCCATCAACATTTCCCGTGAAAACGTTTTAACTTTTAGTTTCAATGCAGCAGTAATAGAGTAGAGCAGTAACGGCCAGGGACTAAAAAGTTTTCAGCTCTCCGTCTATCATCCATGGTGAAATTCAGAAAATATATTTCTAGATCATTCTTATCCAGTTGAAACCACTCGGGTTTGTTGTCGAGCTCCTATTGTTTCCATTCGTATGAGTCTTCTGGGTGATCTATCTAGCAACATTATGATTTGGCTCTCTGAGCGACTGAGGCCTTCAGTAGCCAAATTTCATCACCATTCTAAGCTTTAGAGTTTTGAACATTGTCTTGTATACGACCAAAGATTAAGTTTGTAAACAGCTTTTATTACAACGCCCAACTCAATCAAGTCTCTCAAAGTTTTATGGCACCATTTTTAACGAAGTTGAAGCAGTTGCTTCTATGCGTTGTTTGTTCCGACTATTTTCGAAGAAAATGATGAAATATTTGTGCTCCAGACAAATTTCGAATTTTAACTAGCAATTTTTGACGGAGTTTCTTAAATATCCTTCTTGAGGAATGCTATTTAGTGTATTCAATATTTTTGATATGCGGAAAGTACCATTTTGTACTTTACACAGCATGTGAGGGATGATGTTGAAAAAACTCAAAAAACATCTCGAATATTAACTCCAATTAGAACGAAAATTTAAATTTTCTCACCAGCTATTTGGATATCAAAACAAATGAGACTACTTGTATCAGGGCAATGCCCTGAATGTTTGACTGCCGTTGAACCTCAATGAAACTTACAAAGAATGAAACATTAAAATTAGTACATTTTTGAAATTTTCTCATCAAACTCCATGTTAAGTCAAAACAGCAAGACTGCTCACATAAGGCTTGAATATTCGGACTGCTCCTTAACATGATCATGATAGAGGTACTCATTGGCTGCAAAATTTGATGAAATTTGTACTAACAACTCAAATTTATAGAAAAACCCGATGAGAACACGGTATAATAACTTTCAAAAATCACAAAAGTTTTTTCTTAACATACTTTTTAGCATGCTTAAGCTAACAAAACTGCTCGTATCAAGGCGAAGCCCTGAATGTTCCGACTGCCTTTTAAGGTCTATGAACCAGAAATAAGATGAAAAAATTAAATGTAAAAAAAAGAAAAAAAAATTGTAAAAATTTTTAAAGATTTTTTTGTGAAAATCATCCCCCCCACGCCATATAAAGTACAAAGTGATATATTTAGCTTCTAGTAACAAATCGATTATGGCAAATAAGCTTCTTTCAACCAATTTGGAACGATTTCTAAGACGGATTAAATCTACGCTTACGCGTTAATAGCGCGAAATATATCGCGTTAATTGTCCCAAATTGGCCAAAATGCTTATATTTAAACCCCCATAACTTTACGAAAATTGATCACAAGTAAAATATCTTTTCAAATTTGAGCTTAGGACAACAATACCTTTTGAATGATATAAAAAAATTCTGTCAAAAATGGCTAGTTAAAAAAACAAAATTTGTCTGAAGAAAAAAAAACCCACCCCGAGCACAAATATTCCGTTACTTTCGTATCAAAAGTCGGAACAATAACACAATTATGAAGGAGAAAATTTTGAATTCTCTTACTATTTCCTCAAAAGGGGGAGATTTGTTACTAGGTACAAAATTACCATATGCTTAACCGTTGACTAGTTCGCTGGAAATCACAAGCAGGATTTGTTACTAGTTACCCGAGGATGGGGGAAACAGTTCAAGAGATCCGAATAAATTATATTTGCAGTCTGATTTTTTGTCTTGTAACGCTTTATACGGACTAGTCCAGACGCCCCTTCTCAATTTGGTAAAGTACATCAGTCTGATTAAAAATAGGACAAAAGCATCCATTAATTGAAACAAATTGCCTAGATTGGTAACTTTCAAACCCCCAATAAATTTGATAAAACATAACACTGAATTTCCAGATTGTGGACTACTTTCGGTCAAAAAAGATTTCAAGAAAAATCAGACTGGAATTGAGGGCTCCTAATGCTCTAAATTTCTAATGCCCTTTTTTGCTAAGAATAAATGAAATTAACAATTTTACCCTTCTTTGTTACAATATAGATTATTTTTTGGACAGTCAAAATAAATTTAAATAAAATTAAATATCACTTTAAAAATACTGTTGCCCTGAGCTCAATTTTAAAAGATCGATTGTGAACATTTTTTGTATAGATATGAGGGTTTGAAGATCGCCAATTTGAAAAGTAATGTTGTCTTGAGCTCAAGTTTTTTTTTAAAAAAAAAAGATTATCTGCTATCTTTTTTGTAGAGTTGTGGGCGCTTAAAATTTGCCAATGGAACCAATTTGAAACAATTAACACGGGTAAGAAATTGCATCAAATTTTAAATTTAATCCATATTGAGAAGCTCTCCAAATTGGATTCAGACAAGCTCTTTGGTCCATATAATTCTTTGTTATACGCAACATTTTTCAATTTTCACTTTAAATAGCATGTGGGGTGATGATTTAAAACAAAACAGCAAAAAAAATCGATTTTTTTCCATTTTTTTTTGAACAGTTCTTCAATTATTTTATTATTTTAATCCGTTGAAAATAAAAGGCAGTCTGAACAATCAGGGCTTCTCCCTGTTACGAGCAATTTTTCTAACCTTGAGACAGAAAAAAAGCAAGTAGATTATCGAACAAAACTGCTCGTATCAGGACAAAACCTTGAATGTTCCGCCTGTAAAAAAACTGGTCTCAAACAATTTTTGTTAATAAAATATAGACAAATTATGAATTTTAGACTGATTAAGAGTCGTGTATGGAATAAATAAAACTAATTAGCTCGTTTCAATTGATTTTAGAACGATTTTGTGGTGCTGGATTATTGACCACGCGTAAATAATGTGTGTTAGGATCAAATTATCACAGCACTCTTTTAGTCACGTTTGTATAGTAGTGCGCGTTTCCTTGCGCTCGGTTGTCAGGGTATGTTAGGGGTGAGCTCGCCACTTCTGGGAACAGGAAGATCTCTAACGATTCATCGAGAGTAATGTTTTTGAGAATTGGTCTGAATAAAAAACAACCCCGCATATATATTCCCTACTTTCTTCGAAAGTCGGAACAAAAGCAGAAGAGCTTACACTAAAAAAACTATTTGATCTGCACTGTTTTGTTTTTCCCTTAGACATTCATCCAAGTGATTTCACTTTGTGCTGGTCACTAAAAATAAGCCAGTCATGAAACTAAAGTTAATTTGATACAAGAATTCGGCGAAAAATCGTTTAACAAGAGAAAGAGGTGTAATAATTCAGTTGCGAGAAAAAGTAAAATTGTTGTAAGTTTAGTAATTTCACTCGAGGAGTCTGTAGCAGCTTTTATTGATGCTGAAGTGTTTTGTTTTCAGATCATCTGCCTCTTTAACAAACCGAGAAACGATAAATGGTGCTTTGTTGAAGTATCAGACAATTATTTCGAAAGCCTCATTTCGCTTATTGGTACAGCTGGTAAGTGAGATGAGAAAAAAATTGACATTTTGCGTAGAAACGTAACAGCAGCAACTGAGTACTGCAGTAACAATTTGGGACAGAGAATTATTCAGCTCTCAGTCTATCATTCCATGTAAGTTCGGAAAATCTGTTGATATATCGTCCTTATGCTGTTTAAACTGCTTGGGCTTGTTGGCAAATTCGTAATATATCCACTCGTAAGGCACGTCCATGTACTCTAGCAGCTTTATGGTCGGCTTTCTGAGCAACCAAGATCTCCAGTAGCCGAAGCTCACCTTCAGTTTAAAGTTTAGGGTCTTGAACGTTTTCTTGTATACGCCCGAAGAGTAAGTTTTTTCAAAGCTACTGTTACAATTTCCAAATTAACCAAGCCTCTCAAAGCTTTTCTGCGCCATTCTTACCAATGCTGAAGCAGCTGAATTTCTTCTAAGCGTTATTTGTTAAAACTGTTTTCGAAGAAAATGACGAAATACTTGTGCTCGAAGGACGATAGACTTTTTTACACCATCTGAAAGATGTCCTGAGCACAAACTAATAAAAGACAGGTTGACTTTGCTCCGGAAGACCTCACTATTGGGCCAAGTTAGTTTGATTATGCTGAAGAGAAGTTTATTGAGCGCTTTAGTTTTTGTTTATCACTTTTTATTTTACTTTCCAACGTTTAAAAAGTCTAGCTTTCTTCTGCTCAGTTTTTTCCTACTAGTCCTGCATTTTATTAGTACATTGTACTTGTTAAATTGGGTGGTTAGGGAATCTAATTGAAAAAAAAAATAGTTACAAGTGGTGTTTTTTCTGTATATGAAGTTTTTTTTTATCTTAGTGGCATGGCTGTTTTCGAACTAAGCGTCCAGTTTTGGATAACATATAAAAAGTGCTTGTGGCGTGCATCGTGGTGTTTTTCTACAAGTGGGCCTTCCATGCAGTGAATGAGCTCAAGTCAATGATGAGGCACCAATCAAGAAATCTGAGGCTGCTGAAATGGAACGCCTGCTGAGTCGCTTCAAACTTCCAGAGTATTCACTTCAGTTTTGAGATGAGCTAGGCTAATTTGATGAAAAACGACCACATGTAATTTGAATACTTTCAGTGATTGGCATGAAAAACTGCTTTTACAAGATTGTGCATCCGACGATGTTTCCGTATAATCATAGCTACGGGAGTGGTTTTGCTCTGTGGGAGGATTTATTTCATTTTTGCTTCAAATTACTGTACCATGTGAAGGAAGGAGCTTGGAATTAAACTCGAATGATAGGTGATGTTTACTAGTAATTCGTGCGCTCCAAAGTAGTCATACATAATCAAATGGTTGATTTTTTGAAAAACTTTTTCTTGTTTCTGTCTGAAATTCAATTACAAAATGATAAGTATTTTATCTATACCTCTTAAATATTCTTGAACCAACATCTTATACTCAAAACTATATGGAATTGGCTCTCAGCAGTAAGAAAAATTACCGCTTAAGCTACGCATTTCTAGAGAGTTGATTAACAGCGAATAAGAATTATTCAAACTAAAAAAAGTTGAGTGCCCATAATTTTGCTACAGTTTTTCAGACTGCTTAAATTTTTTGTTAACAAAATGTTTCAAAACATCAAAATTTGTCCGGAGAAGAAAGCCATGCAGAGCAAGTAATCTTTCACTTGCTTGCTATTTGTTTTTAAAACGCTTGCTGTGTCGACTAGTAATATCAAAACTGTTGATTTGAAAAGCAATTTTCAGTCTTAAAATAACATCTTCTCAGTTTTGCTAATGGACTGGGTTGCGATTTTTTTGTGGTTGGTTATGGTTCAAAATTTTTGTTCCGTCTGTCGAAGAAAGTGATTTAAAGTTTGTGCTGGTTTTTTTTCTCAAGACAAAATTCGGCTTTTAAACTAGCATTTTTTGAAAGAAATTCTTAGCAAAAAGTACAGCTGCCCTTAGCTCGGAATTAAAATGTCAATTGGGATCTTTTTTTTCTAATGTTTGAGCGGGATTAAAGATTGCCAATTTGGCCAAATTGAGAAAACTAACGCGATTATTTTTGTGCTATTAACGCGTAAGAGGAAATTTAATCCGTATTGGAAATCGATTCAAGCTCTTTTGAGGCATGCTTTTTGGTCTATATAATATGTTTTGTATGTTTTTGTACTTCACATAGCGTGTGGGATGATAATTTCAAAAAAATTAGGACATTTCTTCACTTTTTTTATTGTTTTAAATTACCCCACAGAATTTTCAAATGTTGCCTTGATGCGAGCGATTCTGTTCTAACAAGACGACAGAAAGCAACGCAAGTCTCCAATTTTTCAAATATTTTGTTTTATATTACTCCACAAGAAATAACACGCAGTGTGAACCTTCAGGGCCCAACCCTGATACGAGCAGTTCTACTTTCACATGGAGACAGAAAGCAACGCAGTAGACAATATAACAAGACTGCTTGTATCAGTGCAAAACTCTGATTGTTCTGGCTGTCCTTAAAATGGTCTCAAACAAGTTTTGTTATGAAAAGTTTGACAAACTATGAAAATTAGGCTAATAATGGGTCGTATATGGAATTATTAAGACTAAATAGATAGCCTCAACTGAATTTGAAACGATTTTGTGGAGCGGAAAATTTCGCCACGCGCAAGTAATACGCGTTACACTTTTAGCATCAAGGTATCACAGCTCTTTTAGTCACGTGGGTATAGCAGTGAGCGCTTCACAGTTCAATGCAGGTCAGGAACATTTCATGGTGAGCGCGCCACTTCTGGGAACACGAAGATCTCTAGAACTGTTTTTGTAATTTTGTCAGAAAAAAAAACCCTAGCATATATGTTCCCTACTTTCTTCGAAAGTCGGAACAAAAACAAAAGAGCTCTAAATCGTATATATCAAACCACTGTCAACCTCGCAATACTTTCACTTGTATGGCTCGTCTTTATAGTCTATTAGCATTACTATTGGCTTTCCGAGCAACCGAGGTCTCCAGTAGCCAAATTTCATTACCAGTTTAAACGTTAGAGTCTTGAAGGTTCTTGAACGTGACCTTGTATACGCCCAATGATTAAGCTTTCCAGAGCTACTATAACCATTTCCAATTTAACCAAGCGTCAACGTTTGTAGCACTGTTTTACCAATGTTGAAGGAGCTGAGTGTTTTAGGCGTTATTTGTTCCGACTTTTTTTGAAGGAAATGACGGAATTTTTGCGCTCGGGATGGTTTTTTTATTCAGTCAATTTTCGATTTCTTGATTAATAAGTTTTGAAAAAAGTTTTACAACTGAAAGGTATTGCTATGCTGAGCTCATACTTTCAAAAATATATGTATTTCACTTGTGATCGTTTTTACTACAGTTATGAGGGTTTGAAAATTGCTAATTTGCCCAATTTGGGACAATTAACGCGCGATATATTGCTTTCAACGTGTAAGCGGCCGATTAATTCGTTAATGCGTAAAGGCAAGTCATTTGGTCGTATTATTCTGACATAAGACACTAAATTTATTCCTTCTGGCTTATATTAGTGTGTGGGGGGGGGGGATAAGTTGAAGAAGAAACAAGTTTTGTCCCTTTTTTATTAAGTTGTCAATTTTTCAACCAAAAAACTTTCAATTCGACCTAAAATTGCAGTCGGGACATTAAGGGCTTTGTATTGATACGAGATTTCTTGTCTGTACTTGTGATTGTTTGCAAGAGGTTTTTTTGAGTCTATAGAAACTAAAGCCCGTTTTCACTTTTTCGTTTTGAAATTTGTATCAATCGAAAGCGGTTACAACATGCCTTTCGCAGAAAGATTGTTTATTGTTAGTCATTATCTGCTCATTTGTTCGACCAAATACATTTTATCAAGTCGGTTATTTTTAAAACTTACCTTCTTTGAGGCCATCCTTAGTAAAAATTATATGATGTACGCTCTGGGGTCAGCTTTTACTAGGGCAGCCTCTGAGAGAGGCCGGCTAGCATGTTGAGTTTGCCTAGGAAGACCTCACCGGTGGGCCAAGTTAGTTTGAGTATGCTGAAGAGAAGTATATTGAGTGGTATCCGTTTTTGCTTATCACTTTTCCTTTTACTTTCCAACGTTTAAAAAGTCTAGCTTTAATCTGCCTAGTTTTTTCCCTTCATTTTATTTGTAATCGAAGTTAGGTGATTAAATTGGGTGACTAAGGAACCTGTTTGGAAAACAATTAGTTAAGCGTGGTGATTCTTCTTTAAACAGAATAAGGATTTCGATGATTTTAGCTTCTGTTTTATGTGACCAATGTGGTTAAAAAGCATTTTTGATGCTAGTGGCATGACCGTTTTTGAAACTAAGTGCTCAGTTTTCGATAATATATACTATGAGCTTATGCTGTGCATCATGGTGCTTTTCTACAAGTGGGCCTTCCATGCGGTGAATGAGCTCAAGTCAATGATGAGGCGCCAATCAAGGAAACGGAGGCTGCTGAAATGGAACCCCTGATGAGTCGTTTCAAAGTTCCGGAGAGTTCACTTCAGTTGTGAGATGAGCTAGGCCAATTTCATGAATAACGGTGACATGTTTCAAGATTACAATCAATGAATGGGATATATGGATGGGTGCTTTCACAAGATTGTGCACCCGATGGTGTTTATGGGAAATGCTTTATAGCTGTGAGAGTCTTGCTCTGTGGGAACGAAGGAACATGGAAATGGACTATAATGATAGGTGATGTTTATTAGTATTTCGCACGCTAGTAAGTTAGACATACTGTGATATTCCCTAAATCTTATCTGAAAATTGAACTAATAATACAGTTGAATTAATAGTAAAGTTAAATAAATCAATATCGATCATTGAATAGAAGGTAACTATTATCTTGCAATAGCTAACGAAGAGTGATTCTTGGTTTTAGCACCACCAAGCTGTTAGAACAATAGACATGATTGGCAGGTCTTTAATTCGCATTAACCAATTGATCTCTAACATGATGATGCAAAGTTCATTCATTACGTCCTCTATCTTAGATGGTCAACTCACTACCACCACATTTCCCCCTCTCGAAAATTTCAGACAACGTTTGAAATTCAGTCACAGGTTCACAGTAAACAATTTAATCAATGAGTTCAAAAGTTTAAATATCAGAGAGTTTTCTTTCCTTGTACTTGTAAACAGCTTGAATAAAGGTCGACCCGATTTCCTGTCTAAAATCCTCCGATATACAACTACTTTCTCCGGGTAGTGAATGAGATCGAACTCAAGATTACTTGTTTTAGTTTTTTTCGCTGGCGTCTCCTGTTCCACTCTGAATCGGAGCGTCCCTTGGTTCAAGTCACTTCTGAGGCTTGTTGCTAATAACGGGTTTCTTTCTGTCAGTTTTCTTAGTGTCTCGGATCCCTACTTGTGTGTGAGGAGTCTTTTGTGCGATTTCAAGTCAGATGCTACCTTCGCCAGATTTTCTAACGTCCTAACGCTATCTGGCTCCTGGTTTCTTCAGCTTTGGTGACAGGTCTCTGCTCACCATTCCCTTCTTCACCACCTTCAGTCTAGTTCTTGAGTCTGCCGATTCTCGCATTTCATCCGGCCTCGGTAGGGATCTCTCCAGTTTCAGTTGATCTAGATTTAAAGAACAGATTAGTTTATCCCTAAAGTTAGACCATTCTGTATTCGGTTTCCATCCAAAATGAAGTTCGAATGGTGACTTCATAAGAATGCTGTGACGTGTTATTCGAATATCTTCCAATATCGAATTGACTGCTGATTGTATATCTTCAAAACTTGGATCCACTTGCATTGTGCCTTATTTTCTTTTTGTAGTCTGAATACATCTTCCTACCAACCCACACCCGCTGTGGTCTCCTACTGGACAGAATACTTGATTTATTCCCTTAGATTTATAAAATTCTGCTATTTTAGCGTTTTTGAATCCCGCATATTGGTCTGTCCTTAAATTCTTTGATATACTATGTTGGTGGATGTAAATGGTTGAAAATTTGAGTGTTTTATCGCTCCCTGACTTCCTGGTGATCATGGCAAATGGGTATCTCAAAAACCGATCAATTGCGACTATGATAATAAGTTTTTTCCCCTTAGAATCGAACATGGGACCAGCAAAATCTATTTGTAATTCTTCATTCACTCCTGATAATTCCGGCAAAAGCTCTGCCGAATTGAAGATTTTGACGTTTTAAGGTTCTTACCATACGCTGAGCATGATCTGCAGGATTGGCACAAGTCTATGATCTCCCTGTGCCTTTTTGGCTATAGATATTGTGCCGCATCCACCATTGCCTCCTGTCCTGGGTTTGTCCTGTGCAGTCGAGCCATTACCGTTTTCCTCGGACATGTTGGAATTGCTACTCTGTTGTCAATAATAATGCAATCGATGATTACTGAGGCGTCGTCCCAAAAGTCTGCCATGTAGCTGCCCAGTCTCAAAAACCCTTCTCTGTCCTTTGTTAAGATGTGTTTTCTTAGTTGACCCAACTGGCTGTATTCTGTCGTCAGCTCCTCCAGTAAGTCCGCGTCAAGTATATTGTGAAGGCCTGTAGTGAAAGATATCTTGTCTGAAGTTACTGGAGCTTCTTGTGTCCTCTTTTTTCCAATTTGCTTGCTATCATATTGACCCTCACTGTCTTCTTCAGTCTGTTTGCTCCGAAGTTTGCGAGCATTCGAGCGTAGTTCGTCTTATTTCCGTTTATGGTTGTGATACTTTTCTTCTTCCTGCTCGCAGTTATCGTTTCAACTGTCTGTCTTTCTTCGGTCCGGTTTCTCTCTCTAATTGGGTTTTCCATCTGCCTTCTAGATGGGAGATCAAATTTACTCATGTGTCTTTCCTAAAATTTGGGATAATTGCACTATTTTTAATTTTATTTGAGCTGATGAGGTTTAAGTTTAAAGTCGGAGACAATGATTTCTGTATATTTTTTTACTGAATATAACTCCGCCGCCTCTGATTGGTTAGATTCTATTACGACGTCCTCTCGTGATGAACTGGTTAGATGTGACGAAGTTGTGAATAAATTCAAAATAGATGATTTTGATTGGTTAAGACTTTCACCGCATGAATTTCCGCCCTCTCGTTGTGAGTTGTAAATTTGCACATCTTGATTTGATTGGTTAAAATTTTTGCCGCGTAAAATTCCGATTTGTAAATAAGGGATGTATATTTGCATAAATTGATCTAATTGGCTAATATGAAAACCGCATGACGTTGCGCCCTCTCGCGGAAGTATGTACAAGTGCATATCTAATTTTGATTGGATAAAACTTGAGCCGTCTGTATCGAATGTTTTATCGAATTTGGCGGTTCTGATTCGGTGTTCTGATCGGGTAAAATTTTTGTGTGGATTATCGACGCCTCCTTCCGGTGCCTCGGAATCTAGATATTTTCTTTCGCTCGCATTTACGTCAAATGTGAGTTTTTTGGTATTTGTTCTGTTTTTCTCTAGGTGAGCCTTAACTAGCTGAACTTTCCCAATTTTTTTGTCCGTTGCTGGAGTGCTGATCACCCTGCATGCTTCATCAAAGATCTCAATGGTTTTGCCGACGAATTGCTCATCGTATTTTGATGTGGGCGGTGCCTCGAACTTAGGGCTTCTTGACAAGTAATCTGCCATTCCTATTTTAGCTCCTGCGATGTGAGAAATCGTATATTCAAATGGTAGCATTCTTTCTGCCCATCTGTTCAATCTGGAATGATATGTTTTGTTGCCGCGATTTTCTATTAGTGTTATGACTATGGCTTTTTGATCGGTTATAATTTGAAATTGATTCCCCAGTAACTAAATTCTGAAAAATTTGCATGACCAGACTACAGCGAGCAGTTCTAGTTCGTTAGTGCTGTACTTTTATTCTGCTGCATTCAAGAACCTTGATGTGAAGGCAATTGGTACACATTTGTCTCGTTCCAACTCTTGCTCTAACGCTGCCCCCAATCCTTTGTGACTTGTATAACATTTGATCCTGCAATGTTTGGAGGCATCATAGTTGTGCATTTTTGGTATATTGGCGATTAGTTCAGGAATCTTTTGGAATGCATTGTTTGCTTCTTCACTCCAAATGAATTTTTCTTTGTTCTCTGCCTTCAGTGAAGGTCGGAGTGTCTCAGTGTGTTTTTGAAGGTTGGGTATGAATCTGGACATGTGGTTTAGTATACCCATAAACGATCTCAGTTGTTTCAGAGACTTTGGCGGTTGCTCATCGATCTCGAACCCCAGCCAGATTAATTTGGTTTTTATCCGCATTTACTGAGTTTTAATGCGAATCATTTTTTGTCTAATCTTGACCGAACATTGTTGACTATTTTGTTATTTTTCGTAATTGAGCCTTTCGATACTATTAAATTGTCATCTAAAAACAGAATACTCCTTGGATCCCTTGGATTGCATTGTCCATTGCCTTCTGAAATTCCTTCGGCATGTCTGTTACTCCATAAAATCCTGTTTTAAATCTGTATGTTCCGTTGAATTCCTCGCATACTATGCTGAAGTTACAGTGTTTGCTCACGGATTCATCTAATGGAAGTTGGCTAAAGGCTGTTTCAGATCTAATGACGTGAACCAGACTGTGCCCTCTGATTTGGATGCGAGTATTTGAGCTGCTGAATCAAGGAGTTCTAGTAGATTTGGCATTTGAAACTTGTTTTTATAAATCTGTGAATTCATTGGTTTTGCATCCATTGCTAATTTCACTGTGCCATCCTTTTTTGCTGTTATGACTACTGGGGCTACGAATTGGTCACTTGTGCATTTGTCAAGTTTTACTATGTGGCCTTCTTTTATAAGTTTCTTTATTTCTGCTCCCACTTTGGCTTGCATATGAATCGGCACCCTTCTTCTCTTTTCCTGAATCGGTATTAATGGTGATTTAAATAAAGTAAAAAACTTGTGTATCTTTGAGCGCCCCAATCTTTGGAATACGTCGTTGTATTTTTTAAAAAATTTGTTCTTCCAGAAAATCGATTCGGCTGATTCGTCTTCTTGGTCTTCTGAGGTTGTGTTTACTGAAACTTTGGGAGGTTTAAGTTGTGTTGTTACTATCCCCAGTTCTGGTTGGATATCTAATCCTAATAGGCATCTGGTTCTATTCTCGGAACTTAGAAGTTTTGCGCCTTCTAGTTTCCAACCATTTGAATAGATATCGGTTTCTAGTATACTGAAGAGTTTTATCGGTTTGTGGTTGTAGTCGACGTACGTTGTGCTTAACGGGTTCTTGGCTAGAGATATAATCTTTGCGTTGGGATCCTTCGCTAATAGTGTTTCTGCTATGCGTTTATTTACAAATGAGGCTGGACTTCCAAGGTCAATAGTGGCGCTGAATAATGAGCCTCTTGTTTTTAGCGTTGTTCTAAGGCACTTAGTTTTCCCGGTTGCAGAGTTGATTACTTCTAAATTCTTGACCGTTTCCTTTTGTGATGATGTTTCCGAGATCTTTAGAACTGAATAGTTTTTTTCGCTGTCTGAAACTATGAAGTTGTAATGTTCTTCTTCGTCCGGTTCTGGTTGTTCGACATTGTCAACTTGAGTACTGTTACAGCACTTAGCGAAGTGTCCCTTTTTTCCACAAGTTCTGCATGTTGCTCCCAAGGCTTGCCATTTGACCTTGTGTTCAGCTGTGAATCTTCTCCCACAGAAATAACATGGTTTGGTTTGAGTGTTCTACTGGTCTGGTTGGTTCTTGGGTTTAAAATTTCCTTTCCCTAGCGCTCTGTTCATTCTGTTTTGAAAATTGTTCTTCGATTGGATGGACATCAATGATTCTTGCTTAACCCGATATTGATTAGATGAGTTTATGAAGTTCGCCGAATTACTTGCTGTAGACGGATTCTGCTTTTGCAGAGTATTAGCTGTTACGTACTCCTTTTCCTGAAGCAACGCAGATTTAAGGGTGTCGTCTACTGTAGCTCCTGGTCTGATGCAAAGTTCTCTTTGTATGTCAGAATATCTCATTTTTGCGATGAAAATGTCGTGGATGACTTCCTTTTCGATGTCCCCCGTCCATCGTCATTTTGAGGCTTGACCTGCTAGGCGAAGGTAAAACGGTTCGAGGTTTTCTCTGTCCCCATGTGATGCGTTGTAAATTTGCATCCTTTCAATGATGTAATTCTTCTCACGTTTGAATAATTGTTCGCAAGCGTCGTGAAAGAATTTGAAATTTACTGTATTGAGATTGACATGTGCGTGTTGTTGTAGGAATCTTTTCTTCCTTTCGTTTCCAAGGGCGAAGAAGAGCCTCGATTTTATCCGTGCATCTGCTTCGTGATAGTATACATTTGGACTTATTTTGGGTTACTTCTTTCGTCGTTCTTTGTTTGCTTCATTTGACTGCCGCTTCGTTTCTTGCCGTTCTGTTATTCGCTTCTTCCGCGGTTTTGAATTTGGAAAAGGTTCAGGTTTTGGTGGGGGATCGTCAATTACCGTTGCCGGGTCTGAAAGTAGGCTATTCGGGTCACAGTTCTCCTTAAGTGATACAGCGCGAAAGAATTGACCTATCCACACCTCCCAAGGGTTCAAGTCGCTTCTGAGGCTTGCTGCTGATAACGGGTTTCTTTCTGTCATAATTCTCAGTGCCTCGGATCCCTCCTTGTGTGTTAGGAGTCTTTTGTGCGATTTCCAGTCAGATGCTGCCTTCGCCAGATTTTCTAACGTCCTAATGCTATCTGGCTCTTCTCCTGGTTTCTTCAGCTTTGGTCACAAGTCTCTGCTCACCATTTCCTTCTTCACCACCTTCAGTCTAATTCTTGAGTCTGCTGATTCTCGCATTTCATCCGGCCTCGGTAGGGATCTCTCCAGTTTCAGTTGATCTAGATTTAAAGAACAGATTTGTTTATCCCTAAAGTTAGACCATTCTGTATTCGGTTTCCATCCAAAATGAAGTTCGAATGGTGACTTCTTAAGAATGCTGTGACGTGTTATTCGAATATCTTCCAATATCGATTTGACTGCTGAGTGATCTTCCAATTCGAATATCTTCCAATTCGAATCAATAAAAAAGTGGTGTTCCTAGACTCAGTTCTACGTGGAATTATTTCTAAGCAAGAAAAATTTGCCGCTTACGCTACGGATTACTAGAGAGCTGGTAAACAGAGTAAATTAATTATCCAAAGTGACAACGTTTGAGCGCTCATAATTTTGCAACAGTAGAATGCTAAACATAAACTTTTATAAGTTTTTGAATTCAAGACAAATTCTTTTCAGACTGCTCAAAACTTTTTGTCAAAAAATAGCTTTCAAAAAGTCAAAAAATTGTACGGAGAAGAAATCCAGCAAATATTAGTTCATTTGCTTGCGATTTGGGTTTAAAACATTTGCTGTGTCAACTGGATTATGACCACTGTTGAGTTGAAAAGGTTGATTGAATTAATGTTCAGTACTATAATAATATCTTTTTTTCAGTTTTCGCTAATGGACAATTAGTTTATACAGGGTTTCTTGATTGTTTTGACTTCCGAATAAAGTAGAGGTATGCTTGTGCTCCTGGTGGTTTTTTGTGTTGAGACAACTTCGAAATTTTAAATGATTAATTTTGGCAGAATATTTTATAAATTATGAAAACTAGTGGAGCCCTGAGCTTGATTATAAAAAAGTATCTAAATTGAGACAAAATATTGATGGTTTTGAGTTTGAGTTTGGCCAATTTAGCTTAGTAAATTTACCCGAAGTCTAAAATTTTCTATCAACGGCTTAAGTTTGGTGGCAAATTAATCCGGATCGGAAATCATTCAACTTTCAGTTGAGGCCAGCGAGTTGATCAAAATTTAGTTTAAAAATGCAAAATTTATTACTCTGCTCTTGATACTCAGAGTTAGAAGGATCTAAAGTTTATAAAAACGCGTTGAAATGATCTTCACATATGTTTTTGAGTTCTTAAATGAACCCTAATTTATCAACAAAGCTTTTGCGACCTCAAGAAACAAAAGCTAGCTTAAATATTTTTTGTTTTTCAGCAAAAATTTAAATTCGGTTAGAAAATTTTTCCAACATCACTAAACGACTCTAATTGGAATTTTTCATCAAAAACCTTTTTTTTTTTATGCGAAACATATTGAAATTTAAAAAAACCTAGTCTGTTGCTGCAAAATTTTTATAAGTATCCGAATCAGGACTTGAATATGACAACACACTTGATCCACTACGGGCTTTATTTGCGGTAGGCAAATTCGGCAGAAAAAATTCCTACTCCATAACTCATTCCCACTTTTAAGGAAGCACTCGGAAATATGAGTAAGGATCGCTTCGGTTGTAGAAAAAAATAGAAGTTATAGAAGCAAAGATCTTAAGACTGAATTTCACAAAAACGAGTCCAGGTTATCACTGACAATTTGTTGTTCCAATTTTGGGGAAAAAATAGGAAAATTTGTTCGGGTAAATTTTTTCTTCAGACAAACTTTGCTTTTGAAATAAGCTTTTTTGGCATAACTTTCTTATACAATCTGAAAAAAATTGATGCCTTGAAATCAAAGTTAAAAGCAGATAGTAAACATAAGAGACCCTAGGAAAGTTTGAACGGTGGGAACACATGGAAAGACTGCTTTGTCATTTTCAGTTTATTTTACAATTTGTTCAGTTTCAGACCGCTTTCAGTTTCTTGTATAGTACTTTAACCCGCTGCCACTCGTAATATGTATTTGACTTCAGTTGTACGCAAGACTTAAGTTTCACTAAAAGACAAACTTATCCTTTGTTCCGAGTGCTTAAAACTTGCAGCAGCTTGTCGAAAAGCAATGTCAAAATGAGCCTGCTGCGCATTTTTAATTGATTTTGAAACAAAAAAGCAAAATGTTTTCAAAGATTTATGAATGAGAGCTTTGAAAAGCCTTTTAAGAAAACTTTATGTTGCGATAAAAGCTACCAGGATTGGTCTGGCCGTGTAAATCAATGCTGCTTCAGTAAAATGTTACTAAAAATCCAGTAATGCAACAGGTGCTGTACAGTTTCACTTAAACTCTGATCAGAGAGATAACATGACATAAAAATCGCAGTAGTGTAACAAAACTGATACATCAACCGATTACAGCTGATTGTTTGCGCTGCCAGATTTTTTAAAGGAGCAAAAACAGGTTCCTACTCAGTTTTAAGCCCCCATACGGTAGCTCACATTCTGTTCTTTTGCTGTTTCTATGCCTCAACTACTTAGTATAGTCGTCATATGTAGTAAAATAGTTTAAAAATCTGCTCTTGGATGAGTTTTCACTTCTTAACTTTCATTGAGATAACTATGCCTCGACGATACCTTTTAGCCTTCTCTACATTATCACCACTGTTGCTGTTTGCCTGGTTGTCTAATCTTCAATTATGGCTACCTCCAACTTACTATTTAGATCAAATAGTTCCCAAAAATTCTTTTTTCGTAGAACTCCGTGGCCCCAGAAACAGATCAAACGCTTTTGATACTATATACCCATTATGCACAGCTCTATGGAATAGAAATGCGTCATATGAAGCTATAAAAAAAGCAATCCGCAAAAAATCTCACGTTCTGAACCAAAAAATTGAATACTGCTACCAGTATTTTCAACAGCAAAGTCGTTTCTTTAACTCAGAAGCCGTTAATGAATTCGAAGAGAACTTTCCAATTGCTTTTAGCATCCTCGCTTACCACAAATTTGACCAATTGGAGCAAATGTTTTTGGCTATTTTCAGAAGGCAAAACTTTTATTGTATTCACGTGGACGCGTCATCTACTGAACAATTTACAAGCAAAGTAAGAAAGTGGTCTTTCACACAGTGGCAAAAATAGGAGACAAAAAACTGCCTCAAAAGGGTTAATTTAAGAAAACTATAACTGAGCAAATTTAAAAACTCATCATATTCTCCGAAAAATGTCTTCAAAGAATGTACGGGAAAAAAAAGTATATTAAGTTTGCAGTAGTTTTTTTGGTATTGAGTTGATGTTTTTTCATGGCTTATTCATCAGTGCAGGTCAAAAAATAATTGCGATTGCATTTGGTTAGAATTTAATTTTCAGTTGTCAAATTAATTTTTGACCTGCCCTGTTACTCATAGAGTAATGTCAGAATGAGTACACGGTCTGTTTGTATCGTTATCTAATTGTCGGCCGCATAGTTCTTTGCAACTTCTTAGTCCAATACTGATCCTATGGTTACTCGGATTTTCTAGATTAATAGATCATTGGTCCTAAGATGCTATATCCTAATATCCTGGATCCTAGATCCCAATAGGTCCTAACAAATACTGGAAAAACGATAAATTGGAGATCAAATTTTTTGGTATTCTCTATAAGTCCTCCTTTAGAGAATACCAATACGCTAAACATACAGAAATTGCAATTATGATTTTTAAAAATAGTTATGGAACATGATTGGTTGCAATAATTATTTTACGATCACAATAAACACAAAAATTATAAAGCGTCAAGCGATAACTATACAAGAAATTGCAAACGGGTCGCAGTACATTGAACGGCAAAAAAAAAATGAAGATTATGCGATATAGAACAAAAACGTCGGAAACGTCTGATGTAGCCATTTCATCAATGTTTTCTGATGAGGTGCTACTTCTGCGCCCAGTTGTCCAGCGTCGGTTTTGCGCCAAAACGTTGCATAGCCAACAATGACTGAGGGAATCGTCCCTTACTCGAGTTCCAAGGAAAACAGTGAAGTTTGAATATATTTTAGCGCAGGGGTAAAGGAGCGCAGCAGTCCCATCGTTATTTCGTCAAGGGAGAAGGCGGAGGACAATTGCCCTACGGCATACGAATCCTCAGAAATGGAGGTTCAGGAGGGATCAGTAAGTCCCAACAAGCGGCCAGAATAAGCCGCAACGCCAGAGCCAACGAAAATGGAAGGCCTTTCGTCATCGCCCATAGTCATGCCGACGGATCCGGGAGAATCGAGTAGCTCGCAGGTCCAAACACCGAGAGCAGTAGTGAGGTACAATACCCGGTCACTACGTGATCGAAAACCACCCAAGTTCTCGGCGGGAACGGTTTTTCACCACTATCATTTTCTCGGAGTCCGTGACAGTAAACGTAGTACAGGCAAAAGACAGTTCGGATGAAGAGGAAACTAGCGAAAAACTAAATTTCTCGGGATCCAGTCTCAAGACAGCAAACCGCCCCGTGGATCTTCGGATAGTCGTTACAGGGCGCAAATACAGAAAGAAGGGGTACACCAAAAAAGATCCCGAGCCCCAAGAAACGAAACGCCGAAGACATATTTCGACCGGGAAAGGTGTCATTTTTATTGGGGGAGACTATGTACAAGACGACGTTAGTGGATTTGATACGGCGGTATTGGGGCACTTTGTGGACGTATTGGACAAGCTACGCGGCATCAACCAGCGTTCTAAAGGCATTGTAC